>NC_077246.1:22393750-22757500 GCF_947179165.1 Solanum dulcamara | reverse complement strand
AGCAATTTCAACCCAGGCTTGAAAATCTCTGATGTGCTAGTTCATCTTAGGATCGTCATACCTTTCGACTCCGAACTCCAAAAGTTTCATTCTTGGTGGCGTTGGAAAGAAGACTCAACGACCTTTGATTTGATGGGTCATGGGCCACCCAGATTGTCGTCTTTCAAAAGATAGGGTCGTTAGAAGTCGACCCCTTATGCGAACTCCTACCCAAACTTAGCCACGACGAATCTTTTGGATTTAATTTGATCCTAGGGGTCCTTCATGACCCCACCTCACCTCTATCGCTGCTCAAATTCTCAAAGACTCATTTCGACTTATGCATATGCTTCTCAATACTCGAGTTCGACCCTACCCGTATACAAGAAGGGTTTGAATTTTAGGGGAAAATTTTTGAGGGGTGTTACATTATCTCCCTCTTAGAATCATTCATCCTCGAATGACGAGTGGCCAGGAATGGACTCAGGGTACAGATCACAATCAACATTCAGTCATTCAATCAGTCAAATTTTCAAACAAATATCAATCAAAATTCAAAATGCACTAATGAATTCAAGTCAAGGAAATGTCATTACCTTCAATATTCTCCTCGGTAAGCACGAATAGATGGGGATATTTAGATCTCATGGATTCCTCCTCTTCCCATGTGGATTCCTCAACAAATTGATTCCTCCAGAGGACCTTGACTGAGGCAACCTCTTTGTTCCTCAATTTGCGAATTTGGCGATCAAAAATTTGGACCGGAACTTCTTCATAGGATAAGCTATCCTTAATTCCAACGCTATCAATAGGGACTACCAATGAGGGATCGCCCAAGCACTTTTTCAACATCGAAACGTGGAACACCGGATGAATAGAAGCTAACTCCGAGGGTAACTCCAACTCATAAGCAACACTCCCAATCCACCTCAAAATATGGTAAGGACCAATATATCGAGGACTGAGCTTTCCTTTCCTTCCAAACCTCATGACACCCTTCATGGGTGATACTTTCAAGTACACCCAATCTCCCACTTCAAACTCTAAGTCTCTCCTCCTCATATCGGTGTAAGATTTTTGGCGGCTTTGGGATATCTTTAGCCTATCTTGGATAACTCTCACCTTCTCCATGGCTTGGTGAACAAGGTCAGGCCCAATCAACTCGGCTTCACCAACTTCAAACCACCCAATGGGATATTTATACCTCCTCCCATACAAAGCTTCATAAGGATCCATTTGAATGCTTGCATGATAACTATTATTATATGCAAACTCTATGAGAGGTAAGTGGTCATCCCAACTTCCCTTGAAGTCAAGTACAAAGGCCCTCAATATATCTTCCAATGTCTGGATGGTGCGCTCTGCCTGGCCATCTGTTTGAGGATGGAAGGTTGTACTCAAGTTCACCTTCGAACCTAACCCCTTCTGAAAAGATCTCCAAAATTAGGAAGTGAATTGAGCTCCTCTGTCTGAGATGATAGACAAGGGAACCCCATGTAATCTGACGATCTCCTGGATGTATAATTTCGCATAATCTTCTGCGGTGTCAGTAGTCTTAACCGCCAAGAAGTGAGCTGATTTCGTTATTCTATCCACAATCACCCAAATGGAATCGTGTTGCTTTCGAGACCTCGGTAGACCTGTAATAAAGTCCATGTTGATTGTTTCCCACTTCCATTCCAGAATTTCTATGTTTTGAGCTAAACCGCATGGCCTTTGCTGCTCAACCTTCACCTATTGACAATTCGGGCACTTGGAAACAAATTCTGCAATATCCCTCTTCATCCCACTCTACTAATAGATTTCCCTCAAATCATGATACATTTTTGTAGAGCCTGGATGAATAGAGTATCTGGAACTATGCGCTTCGACCATAATCCTCTCTCGAACATCATTGACATCAGGTACACATAATCTACTTCGGTACCTCAACACACCTTCTCCCCCTTTGGTGAAAACCATCACCCCTTATTTATGAACAACTTTCTTCAACCGAAGGAGGACGGGGTCCTGATCTTGTTTCTCCTTTACCTCTGCTACGAGGGAGGACGTAGCCCCATTTCGAACGTTTACTCCACCTTCATTGTTCTCTTCGAGTCGAACTCCCAACCGGGCTAATCGATGTACCTCATTCGCCAATTCCCTCCTTCCCTCCTCCACATGGGCCGTGCTACCCATAGACAACCTGCTAAGAGCATCAACAACAACATTAGCTTTACCTGGATGGTAGAGGATGCTCATATTGTAGTCCTTGAGTAGCTCGAGCTATCTCCTTTGCCTCAGGTTGAGTTCTCTCTGGCTGAAGACATATTGTAAGCTCTTGTGATTGGTAAATATGTCAACATGCACTCCATACAAGTAGTGGCGCCAGATTTTAAGCGCAAATACCACGGCTGCTAGCTCGAGGTCATGAGTTGGGTAATTTCTCTCATGAACCTTAAGCTGTCTCGAAGCATAGGCTATCACCTTCCCCCTTTGCATCAACACACAGCCCAACCCAATTCTGGATGCATCACAGTAAACCACAAAGCCCTCTGTTCCGTCTGGCAAGGTCAGGATAGGAGCAGTGGGTAGCTTGGCCTTCAGTTTCTTGAAACTCTCCTCACAAGCATCGGACCATTGGAACTTAGCCTTCTTTTGGGTCAGCTTAGTCAATGGTGATGATATGGATGAGAATCCCTCCACAAACCTTCGATAATAGCCGACCAAACCCAAGAAGCTTCTTATCTCTGTCGGGGATGTGGGTCTGGGCCAATTCTTCACATCTTCAATCTTCTGGGCATCAACCTGTATGCCATCTCTAGATATAATGTGGCCTAAGAAGGTCACTGATGCAAGCCAAAATTCACATTTAGAGAACTTTGCATACATTACCTGGTCTCTCAAAGTTTATAAAATGACTCTAAGATGATAGGCGTGCTCCTCTTCATTCTTGGAGTAGACCAGAATATCATCTATGAATACAATCACAAACATATCAAGATATGGTTTAAACACTCGGTTCATGAGATCCATAAAAGCTGCAGGGGCATTAGTCAACCCGAAGGACATGACTAAAAATTCGAAGTGTCTATAACGAGTCCGAAAAGCGGTCTTCGGAATATCACACTCCCTCACCTTCAACTGATGGTAGCCAGATCTCAGGTCTATCTTTGAGAAACAAGTGGCACCTTGAAGTTGGTCAAATAAGTCATCTATTCTGGGGAGAGGGTACTTATTCTTTATGGTGACCTTGTTTAGCTGCCTGTAATCAATGCACATCCTAAGGGACCCATCCTTCTTTCACATAAATAGGATGGGAGCACCCCATAGTGAGATGCTCGGCCTAATGAATCCCTTATCTAGCAAGTCCTTCAACTGCTCCTTCAACTCTTTTAACTCGGTTGGAGCCATTCTATATGAAGGAATTGAGATAGGCTAGGTATCAGGAGGAACATCAATCCCGAAGTCGATATCCCTATCAGGAGGGACTCTAGGCAGATCTTCAGGAAAGACATCCAGAAACTCATTGACAATCGGAACCGACTCAAGGGATGGAGACTCAATATTGTCACCTTTCACTCAGACAATATGATAAACACACTCTTTTGAGATTAGCTTCCTGGCCCTAAGGTATGAAATAAACTTACCCTTAGGCATAACAGGACTACCCTTCCACTTTATGACAGCCTCATTCGGGAATTTGAATGTGATAATCTGAGTTCTACAATCAATAGAGGCATAACAAACATAGAGCCAGTCCATGCCAAGGATCACATCAAAATCAACCATGTCCAACTCAACTAGGTCGGCCAAGGTATCCCTGTGATAAATAGACATAGTGCAATCTCTGTAGACTCTCTCAGCTAAGACAGAATCACCGACAGGAGTGGCCACACTAAAAGGCTCAAGAAGACATTCAGGAATTTTATTGAATTTACTAGCCACATAAAGAGTCACAAAAGATAGGGTGGCACCCGGATCCATTAATACATAAAAATCAAAAGAAAAGACTCGAATCATACCCGTCACGATGTTTGGAGAGTTCTCCTGATCTTAGCGACTGCCCATGGCATATAGGCGGTTTGTACCTCCACCCATACCTGAAGTAGTGCCCCTCTGATTACTCCTAGCTGGTGGTGCGGTGGTGGAGAACTGGGCTTTGTTCCTCTATGCTGGACACTTCTTCTAAAAATGGTCTATTTGGCCGCATTTATAACAACCCATCCTTCCCGCTCTGCACTCTCCCAAGTAAAGCTTACCATACTTGACGCATGGTGGCTTCTCTTGCGCACCTTGACCCATGCTAGCTTGGGATTGAGAACCCTGGGGTCTAAAATTCTAACGACCTTATCCCTGCCGATCATACCTGTTCTGCGGCATCGGTGCACTGGTGGTAGATGAGGCATAGTTGGAAGGCCTCTTCTGGAAGAAGGACCTGTTGCCCTTGCTTTGCCTCTGCTCACTCTCATGCCCAGCTTATCTTGCCTTTTTGCTCAGATGTTCCTCTTTGTCTTTCCTTTTCTCCTCTTTCACCTGTTAGGCGTACACCATTAACCTTGAAATATCCATATCGGAGAATAACAACGCCACTTTGCATTCCTTCTTCACATGTCTCCCCAAACCGGAGGCAAACTTCCTCATCTTTGACCTCATATCTGGGGTCATTTCGGGAGCATACTTGGACAGCTGGATGAACTTCAGGCCGTACTCCTTAACAGTCATACCCTCCTGCTTCAGATTCAGAAATTCCTCCACTTTCGCTTCCCTCAATTCTCGGGGAAAGAGGTGGTCAAGAAAGGCTCCCTCAAATTCATCCCACCTAGTAGGTTCGGCATCCTCACCCCTACCTTGTTCCCATTGGTTATACCAAATGTTTGCCACATCTTTGAGTTGATAAGACACCAACTCAACCCCCTCAATTTCCATGGCATGCATAGCTTTTAGAATTTTCCACATCTCATCAATAAAGTTTTGGGGATCTTCATCCACCTTAGAACCCGTGAATGCCGGCGGATTCATCCTCAGAAAGTCTCTAATTCTAGTGGTAGCAGATGGCTCTTGGGAGCTAGAGCTAAGAGTCGGCGAACTCTGATTACCACTTCGGGCAGCCATTAGTTGCGTGAGCATTGCAATTGCCCCTCGAAATTTTGCCTCTGATGTGGGTGCAGATAGGGTAAATGGCACTTAGGGTGCCTCCGAGTATCTCGCAGGTCGGCCTCTAGCCCTTGCCGGGCGTGCCTCGGACTGGGGCATCTCGGCGTTATCGATATTCCTCTGGCTAGCAGTACGTTTTGGAGGCATTATCTATAACGTACAAACGCATGAATTAGAAAGGAGTCTTATAGAGTTTTAACTCTATCGCACGAAGTCAGAGTATGAAAGAAGTGAAACAATTCCTAATGTCCTATAGCCTCCTGCTTATAAGTATGGTGCACAACACACCCATAAGCAAGACTCTACTAGACACGGCTTCATAGACTCCCTAGGACACTTGAACTCTGGGCTCTGATACCATGTTTGTCACCCCCCGGGAGGGTACCCTAGACGTAACCAGCACCCGAAGGCCATTTCTGACCTCCGAGCGAACCACCTGGTCCAGTCACACATTCATTCAATTAGATTTTCTTAGCGAAAACTCAATTAATGAAATACTATTCGTAATATGAGGGTCGAAGGCCAAGCATTTATCAACTCAACAACAAAAATAATAAGACTCCTCGAATTAACCGTTCAACCTCCCCACACTCTAGTCTATGAAGCCTCTATCCAAGTCTAAAAGGTGCCAATGACAAGTCCATGGCTACCAACAAAAAAAATAAAAGAAATGACAATAAAACTGTACAAGAAGGCTCAATATCCTCCGGGAACTAGGAGGACTCACCAACTAGCTGGAAGTGTATGTGGATCTTTAACGGAGCGCCGGTTGATGATCTCTAGTACCTGTCTCTGCATCATGAAACGATGCAGGTCAAATGGCGTCAGTATATGGAATGTACGAGTATGTAAAATGGCCGAATACAACGAACATCAAGGAAGAATTTATCAACTCGGGAGCTCAACTCAAGAGGAATAACAACTCAATCAAATATCCTAAGTCTAAACAAGAATATGATTTAGACGGGACCAATCACATACAATTCAATTCAATCTAACTCAGAGTACTATCAAGACCTATTTAGGAGTTTCTCTTAACCGACAACCATCACTTATGAGCCAGTGAAAGTACAACAAACCGACATTGTTGCCGCATCCGTTCATACTTTGCCAGGGTATGAACGAATCAACAAATCATGGATCCCATCCAACCAGTCATAAAACTCCATCCAGTCAACTCAATCAAATCATATCGACAAGTCTCATTACAACCTTGTCATCTCATCAACTCTATCACAATCAAATCTCTCTCAATCATACTATCCGACCAATCTCAATCATATCATTCCAAAGAAATTTAAATGCACATTTATAGCAACATATAGGCATAACCAATCATTTCCTCTATCCATTTAAATCACTCTTTAAAACTCATCGCAACTCCAAGGCTTTCAATTGACATTTCAAAATAAGCAACATGTTTTTTAAGCAAAATAACATCCTTTATCATAATCTACACAATTTAAGAAGATCAATAAAGCATATTTAACAACTCATTTTCTTTGACTCATACTCACATAAAGGCTCTTTTAGAAATTTCTTGACCCAACCTCACCAACATAGCAAGAATTCAATTTAATAGATGACAAGACTTATTTGAACATAACCCTAGCAAGAAACTCTATTCCTATGGACATTCATTCTCAAAGAAGATATAGGGCACATGGGTAGACTCAACCCATGTTTTAGTTAGCCTTACATACCTTAGTGAAGACTTGAAGAAACTTTGTTGTTGGATCTTCAATGGAGGACTCAAATCTTGAAGCTCCTAGAACTCTTCTTTGTTGGAAATAGAGAAGAAGAAGAAGAAGAAGAAAAAGAGAGAGAGAGAGAGATAGGTTTCTAGGGATGATACATATATAATTTGGAACAATTCCCAAATTGCCCCTCCTTAAAAGTTCTTAAAAATAGGCGAAAATGCACCTGGCGCGATAGTGGCGCGTCGCGCCATTGCAGCGCCAGGCCGATTACGCCTAAAACCTGCACACCTCGTAGTGGCGCGCCGCGCCAAAGACAAAACTACTGAGGCATGTTTCTGGTGCGATAGTGGCGCGTCGCGCCCTTACAACGCCAAGGCCAAATTTTATGGGTTCTGGAAATTTGGCCTGAAAAACCCTACACAGCTTTTAATGGCGCGTCGCACCAGAGCCCAAACTACTGAGGCATGTTTCTGGTGCGATAGTGGCGCATCGCGCCACTGCGGCGCATCGCGCCACTGCGGCGCCATGCCTAGTTTTCCAGCAATTGCAACCCAGGCTTAAAAATCTCTGCTGTGCTAGTTTATCTTAGGATCGTCATACCTTTCGACTCCGAACTCCAAAAGTTTCATTCTTGGTGGCGTTGGAAAAAAGACTCAACGACCTTTGATTTGATGGGTCATGGGCCACCCAGATTGTCGTCTTTCAAAAGATAGGGTCGTTAGAAGTCGACCCCTTATGCGAACTCCTACCCAAACTTAGCCACAACAAATCTTTTGGATTTAATTTGATCCTAGGGGTCCTTCATGACCCCACCTCACCTCTATCGCTGCTCAAATTCTCAAAGACTCATTTTGACTCATGCATACGCTCCTTAATACTCGAGTTCGACCCTACCCGTATACAAGAAGGGTTTGAATTTTAGGGGAAAATTTTTGAGGGGTGTTACATGTACATAATAAATAAATTGAGCCAACAAATATATCACGAGTATCAAGTTCTTTATTTAAAAGTTTAAGTGTCAATAATTCTTAGAACCACATTTACAAGATTTAGCACCAAGTTTCACCCAATATGTACATCATGCAGTCACACTAAATATGACCAAATATTAAGAAGGACCAGAGCCCTCTATCAAGAAGGGTGAAAACCCAATAATCAAGAGAACCAAGAACCATATTAAAAATGGTTTCCTAATTCGTACTCAAAATGGACAACTTTCATACTTAAGACGAACTAAAAATCCAAATCAAGATGGAAAAGGGACCAAATTAAGAGGCATGCCAATAGTGACAAAGTCACAACCACAAGAAGGATAAATTCCACAATAATGTCAAGTAATCGAGCAATCCGTACAAGTGGGCGAGTTAAACAAGTGTCTTGAAAATCTCCAAGATACCAACATGATAATACAAAGTAACAAGAAATAAATAACATCACAAGATAGGCTTCCAAATATACCAGCAGATAAAAAGAGTAGAGTACAAGTTTATACACAAACCTCAGCCTTTTAGCATACAATAATCCAACACGACTTCAAAAGTTCAAACCGTAGACCAACCAATGTCTCAAGTTTCTCAACTTGTACACGATATAAAAAACCTTGAAAATACCATTAAATGCCCTATTTAATTTCCAAAATCTCTATAATATTGACATAAAACAAGATTTATCATTGAAAATAAGCCTAGAATATTTTCAACCGAATTATGTTACCAAAATAGTAAATTCGGCAAGCCAAGTACCTCAGGTTGTATCCAAATTTTGAAAATAAAATTGGCAAAACTGGATTTTATGTCCTTCATGTCACTTTTATAGCTATGTCTTAAGGTTGCAACCCAAAATAAATTACCATAAAATATATTTTTTACAAAAAGATATCATCAAAATACTAACATTTATACATGACGGATTTTAAATCAAGAATCTAGATAGAAATTGTCCTATATTATATCCTCTTTTTTGACTTAATAACAACATATGTACGCTCCAACATAAACATAAGAGTTGTAGGTACGTGTTTTAGCCTTCCAAAACATATTTATTTACTAAAATCAAAGGTCTACACAACGATATATTCAAGAATTACTTCTAGCTACACAGTCCCAAAAATGGATTTGAACACTTACCAAGAGTTAAGGTGTATCTTGAGTTTCAGCTATGTAGAACCTTCTTTTCTTGTGATTTTTTTGTGAAATAACTCATTGTAAAAGACTTATAAATGTCCTTTAGTCTAAAATAACCGAGCTTCTTAGTAGAGCTTCATTAAGATATAATATAAAAGTGATATCCATCATTAAAGTTGTTGGCTGTCCAAAAAGTCACTAAGGCTGCCCAACTTTGTCTTTTTTTTAAAAAATCAACCACACCTTGATTACCATTACTAGAAGGATGCTTATATATATATATATATATATATATATAATGACATGGACATTTACTAAACTATCTTAATACAATCCGTCACAATACTGTCATGATTTAATGAAATCAAGTTTTTTCTCAGGTAACAAAATTCAAGTCAAATGTGAAAATTAGCTTAAATAATTAGAAGCGTTACAGATCATAAGAGTTAGAAGAAGCGTATATGTACACCAATAAGAGCAGCGTTTATAGAATTATTCGTATAAAGATAGAAGAAAGTTAAGAAAAGTGTCTCAGAAGGAAGTCCTAGTAGCAGTTTTGCATCTACAAATATAATATCTCAAGAGAAATTAAGTATTCTTGTGTATAGCGATGCCCTGACCGTGCATAGTGTTTTTCTCATAACTTAATGTAGAGAATTGGTCCACAAACTCATGATGGTGACCTTCGAGCTAAGAGGGAGATGATGAGGTAATGAACCAAAATAGGTCTCTAGTTTTAGATAGTAATGAGTTGGCCAAGATGAGATATCAATGCTTTCCCATCTCAATATATTCCTTTTAATTTAGTTGAGGTGATATCCTAATCCTTTATTGCATATCAACGCCATACCCATTACACATATTCATGCACTTCATACTTATTCACGTCCATGCTCGATTTCTAGAATGAGAAGTGGTAACTTCATTCAGCGATCCCAATCTTATTGCATGAATCTAAGAATTTTCAGCCCTATGTTATACGAATCATGCCTCTAATTCTTTCCCTAGAAGGTTATGAGAAATTTTAAAGAGAACATTTGAGGTGATGACCTTATTCCTCTTGTGATTCTTAGAAACTTCATGTCATGACCTGTAATCTTGAAAATCTTTTGTGAGCGTTCGTGCGAAGCATGCTCTAGTTGAGTTTTAAACTCTCAAGAAAAATCAAGTCTCCACCAAAGTTTTCATCCCAAAAGCTTCATAATTAGGTATATAAGGATATCCATAGTGATGGACTAAGTTCGTCCTCATGCCCAACATTTAAATTCAATCAGTAAGAGTTAAAGCTTAGGTTTCTATCCAAGTTTCATGAATTTTGAATTAGCCTTTATTCCTTATCATTGAATTTTTATTCTTATCATTAAAATTATAGTTCTTTGTGTATTTATGGTTATTTAATTATTGTTTATGCCTATTCTGTCACACAAACCCTATTTATTAAAGAAGTGTTGATAGCTTTTGCATAAATATTATCATGCATTGATTTTCAGTAAAAATAAAGTTCAAGTATTTTAAGTTATCAATTGAAGAAGAACTTTAAGGGAACTTGAGTTGCTCCAAATGCATTACTTTATTTTGAAAAAAACATGACTACTTTTAAAGAAAGCATTATCAGTTTGAAAAAGCAGTTTTAGTCAGTTAAAGTTTAGTTCATTTCAGTTTTAGAGGAGTATTTTGAGTATAGATTCCAAGTATCAGATTTTTAGTTTTCCCCTAAAGTGGAACATCTTTAAAGTTATTGAGCATAGTGCATATTTTGGAAGAAGTATTGAGCATCGATTTGGGTATAAGTTTAGATATCTCTAGCCCCCATAAACTGCATTGCCAGCGTAGATAGGGTCATGACATTGGTTCGGACGACTCCTCACTCAGCCTTGTTAAGGATTTTCAGTTGGATCCATAAGTTCATTCATTATTGTCCTTTTCTCTGGCAAGATATTAGATGGCTCTAGCAATGAGGGCTACACGTTGTATTATCACGAAGCTCACAATGATACTTGTTGGTTAGGGAAACTCTCCAAGAAAAGTAAAAGTATATTATTTTAGTAATTGATATTAGTGTATATCTGTTGTAAAGCTTTACTTGTTTTCATTGCATTTACATGCTTTACTTTTAGTTGAGTTACTTCTAGTTCCATTCAGCGTATGTATTTCAGTTAGCTTATTTTTTTCATTCAGTCGTATTACATGCCATACATTCCAAGTATTGACGTTATTCAGTGTTGTATCTTTAAATGATGCAGATATAAGTGTTCATGATTAACAATAGGCACTCCGTTGAGATCTTCTTCTATCAACATAGTTGGTGAGACCTTCTTGCTTTCGAAGGACTCCATTTATTTACGTCTTTTAGTACTAGTAGACAATTAGTTATTTGTTTAGGTAGTCATGGTTCTTGTCCTGACACCTATCCTAGGTTAGTGAGGGTTCATGAAAAAAGTTAGTAGGCCAGTTCAGTCTTTAGTAGTAAGATGTTTTAAACAACAACATCATCATTATTATTCAAATTTATTTCAGACTTTTGCATGAGATATCTTAAAATGATTTTAAATGTTCATTTTATGAATCTTCTGCATGTATATTTAGTCTCCCACTCAGTAGTCAGCCAGATCAAGGGTTCGCTTGGGACTAATAGGGCTTTTCGAGTGCTGGCCACATCTAGAGTGTAGGCTCGGGGTATGACATTTATGTCACACACATTTTGGTTCATCAGATAGAAGAATCACTACAAAAGTTCTACTACTATAATTGTAGATTATTGCTAAAACTCATTCATCTTTTAAAAAGAAATCCTAATCTCAAATTAGGTATTAGAGGCATCAAAGAACTCTGATTATGAGTAAAACATCAGGGGTACGCAAAGAGCTCTGATTTCAAGTAAGATATTAAAGGTCTCAAAAGAATTAGGTGGGCCATGACCTATCAAATTGAAGGTCTTTGTTTCTTCTTTGCAATGTTATTAAGTTTGCCTCATTTGGAGCTTAAAGTAAAAGGTTATACCCAATTTAGTGAAGCCCTATCGAGCAGTCGAATGTTCACGACCACCCACCACGGACCTTGAAGAACTTCACGGGCCGTGAAGGCTTACTGAATAAATTTTTTAGCAACTTTCTGCATGCATCCTGGGGTTAATTTGGTCCTTTCCAAATCCTTTTAATCCTATTCTAAGTCTTTTTTTGGGTATTTTGAAGGGATATATCTTCCCACAAACTAGTTTTCCCCTCATAATCATCAATCCAAAAATTCAAGTATCTAGAAATCCTCTCTCTAGAAAATCCTCTCAAGACTCTCTTCTTCTCCTACAGGACTCCATTGAAGGATCAACAAGGGTTTCCAATTCTTCCATCAATTTTCATGCTTCAATCAAGGGATCCACCCAAGATATGTGACACTACTAAACAACTATCAAAAAGCGACGGACTGTGTCGCTTTTTTTGTCAAAATCGATTAAAAAGCAATGCAGTCACTGCCATCGCTTTTTTGCTCGACGCTTTTAAAGGAGCGAAGGACAGGGTCATAAAAAGCGACGGACTACATCGCTCCTAATTTTTTTAATTAAAAAAATATATAAAAAAATATGATGAACTCCATCTTTTTTTTTAAAAAAAAAGAAATTATTTAATCCAAAGCGACGGACATTTAGTCTCCGTCCGTCGTTTTGTTTACCTGAAATTTTTCTAAAAACGCGACGGACAGGGTCGTTTTGTCCGTCGCTTTTCTGGAAAAATTTAAAAAATAAAAACCAGAAAAGTGATGGACTAAAGGACCCTGTCCGTTGCTTTTCTGAAAAAATATTTAAAAAAATTACCATAAAAGCGACGGACTAAAGGACCTTGTCATTCGCTTTTTCTACAATAATTTTGACAGCAGAAACCTGCAGTTTCTGCTGCCCACCTGCAATCAAAATTCAATTCAATTGTATTCAATTCAGCCCATTCAAATACAAATAACAACAAACAAAATTCACAAAATACATAATAACAAACATAATTAAACACTTAAAATGAATAAAATCATAATTTAGAATGATTTAAAGTGTTTCAAAGTTAACAAAAAATATTCAAAATGTTCATAAACAAACATAGGGAACCCTAAGGACTATTTGCTATATATTCATCACTATCGTCGGAATCATCCAGAGTGGACTTTCTTGAATAATGGGGGGGAAGGCTGACGGGCGAGGTTGAGCACTTGTTCTTTAATTTGCTCAACTTGATCATTCATACTTTTTTGATCCTCGATCTTTCTTTTCTCTGATTCTGCCAATGCGCGTGTAAGTTCTGCAATTTGTTGAGACATTGCAGCTATCTAAACCCCGTCAATGGCCTCGGCTTGACGCGACGATTCAATACCTTCTAAACCTGATTGGAGTCATCGTACATTATTTATAGAGTCCATTCCATATATTTGGCCCTTGTGGCTGCCTCCAACCACTTTTTCTGTCCAAATTTGAGTGGACTGTTCAGGCGTTAGCTGAACCGAATCTCCCATCTCACGTACGCGTCGCTCATAATCTTGCTGCATATTAGAAAATAAAAGTTATAATCAAACTATATATATATGTATATATATATATATATTAAAAATAAAACTTAGAAACAAAATACATTATAATATATCTTGAATAACTTACATAGGCTCGTTCGGCCCTTTCCTCCACCTACTCATCCGGATCCGACTCATTAGTCTTTTTCTTCACATGAGTCTTTTTAAAAGACTTCATGGAGATAGGGAGTGCGTTCTAATTCTTTTTCCTAAATTAAAATATCCTAAAATTCAAGTATCTAAGTTATTCAAACTAGCTATAAAGTTTAAAGAGTTCAAAATTTATACAAACCTAAAAAATTCTAGATTTAACTTCAAAAGTTCTAAAGTTCAACTTCATGACTTTAAATATCTAACTCTACTTAGCTTAATTAGTTCTAAAGTCTAAAGATTTCAAATATTATACAAACCTAAAGTTCAAAATTAGTATCTAAATTATTCTAATTGTAAGTTCTAAATTAAAGTCCTATATATAATTCAAGATCCAATTTCCAATATTTTTCTAAGTTTCAAACTTCAAAATTTCCTATATTCATGTATCTAAGTTATTCTAAAGTTCAACATTAGCTTAATTAGTTCAAAGGGAAGTTTAACCTCAACAAGATTTCTAAAGTAAACAAAAATTTCAACTTCAAAGTTCTAATTAAGTTCAACTTCTAAATTTAAGTATCCTAAAATTCAAGTATCTAAATTATTCTAATTATAAGTTCTAAAGTCCTAAAACTCAAGCCTCTAATTAAGTTTCAATATTTTTCTTTAAGTTTCAAACTTCAAAACTTCCTAAATTACAATCCAATATACAAACAAACTACAATAAACTAAATGAAATAAATAAATTAAGTAACTACTAAATCACAAATTATTGTCCAATTTACAATCTAATTCAACAAATCAAATCTAAATTAAGCCCTAAAATCAAAACTATAACTACATTCACTAATTTTACAATCCAATATACAAATGAACTACAATAAACTAAATGTAATCACCTAATTAACTAACTAACATCACAAATTACTAAAAAATTTATAATCTAATTCAACAACCCAAATCTAAATTAAGCCCTAAAATCAAAATTATAACTACATTCACTAATTTCACAATTCAATATACAAATGAACTACAACAAACTAAATTGAATAAACTAATTAACTAACTAACAAATCACAAATTACTATCCAATTTACAATCTAATTCAACAACCCCAAATCTATCTTAAGCCCTAAAATCAAAACTATAACTACATTCACTAATTTTACAATCCAATATATACAAATAAACTACAACAAACTAAAATACACAATTCATAATCTAATTTTAAAAAACTCAATTCAAAGTAAAGCCCTAAAATCAAACTATAACTTCATTCACCAATTCACAATCAAATATACAAATTAACCATTTTAATAGCATAAATTAGACAAACTAAATGAAATAAACTAATTAACAAATCAAAAAATTCATAAATTATAAAAAAATTAAAAACCCTAACTAACCTTAACAATGAGAGAGGAAGAGAGAGTCTGCCGGAGTGGAAGGACAGCGCTGGGGTGGGGAGCTTGACGGCGAGGTTGCACCGGCGTGAGAAACTTAGCCGGTGTTGGGGTGGTTGTGGTGGTCGGGGTCGGGGGTGGGAGATCGATGAGAGAAGAGAGATAGAGAGAGAAAAAGAATTGGGGAAATGAGAAAAAATCCGCTACTATATTCAGATATTTTAAAAGAAGCGACGGACTGCGTTGTTCAGTCCGTCGCTTTTAAAAATATATTTGACCAGACTTTGACCAAAAAAGCGACGGACTAAATGACACAGTCAGTCGCTATTTTAAATTTGCTGACCAAATTTGTTGATTAGGAGCGACGGACTAAGCGACGCAGTCCACCGCTCTTTTTTTAAAAAAATTAATAAATTAAAATTCTTATTTTACGATGGACGGAGTCATAATATTTATTTTATAAATAATTATTTTTTATTAAAAATATATAAAATAATTATATATAAATAAGATTTATTTTTGGCGCAAAAACCCGCCAAAATAAGCGACAGACTAAGCGTCTTTGTCCGTCGCTTTTAATTAAAAAAAATAAAAAAATTTAAACGACGGACAACGTCGTATTATCCGTTGCATTTTTGTAGCGACGCTGTCCGTCGCTTTTGTTTCCGTCGCTTTTTGCCCTTTTTTTAGTAGTGTTGTAACACCCCTCAAAAATTTTCCCTAAGATTCGGACTTTTTTTGTATACGTGTAAGGTCGAACTCGAGTATTGTGAAGCAATGGCATGAGTAAGATGAGTCTTTGAGAAATTGAGCAGCGTTAGAAGTGATGTGGGGTCATGAAGGACCCCTAGGACCAAGCTAAGTCCAAAAGATCCATCGTGTCTAAGCTTTAGGATGAGTTCGTAAAAAGGATCGACTTCTAACGACTCTATCTATTGAAAGACGACAATCTGGGTGGCCCACGACCTATCAAATTAAAGGTCGTCGAGTCTTCTTTCCAACGCCACCAAGAATGTAATTTTTGGAATTCGAAGTCGAAAGATATGACGATCCTAAGATGAACTAGCACAGTAGAGTTTTCAGGCCTAGCTTGCAATTGCTGGAAAAATGGGCATGGCGCCGCAGTGGCACGACGCGCCACTATCGCGCCAGAAACATGCCTCAGTAGTTAGGGCTCTGGCGCGGCGCGCCACTAAAAGGTGTGCAGGGTTTTTTAAGCCAAATTTCCAGGACCCAGGAACAATGGCCTTGGCGCTGTAAGGGCGCGATGCGCCACTATCGCGCCATAAACATGCCTCAGTAGTTTGGTCTCTGGGGTGGCGCGCCACTACGAGGTGTACAGGTTTTTAGGCAAAATCAGCCTGGTGCTGCAATGGCGCGACGCGCCATTATTGCGCTAGGAGCATTTTAGCCTATTTTCAGAACTTTTGAGGAGGGGCAATTTGGGAACTTACCCAAATTATATATGTATTACCCTTGGTCTTTTGGGAACACATTTTACAGCCTCACTCTCTCTCTAAAAGCCCTAGGAGCTTCTTTCTCTCTCTCTTCTTCTTCTTCTCCATTTCCAACATGAAGAGTTCCAAGAGCTTCAAGATTCGAGTTCTCCATTGAAGACCCAACACCAAGGTCTTCTTCAAGTCTTCACTAAGGTATGTAAGGCTATCCAAAACATGGGTTGAGTCCACCCATGTGCCCTACTCTTGTTTTGAGGTTAAAGGTCCATGAGAATGGAGTTTCTTGGTATGGTTTATGTTTGAATGAGTTTTGTCTCTTATAAATTTGATTTTTGTTTGTGTTGATGTTGTTGATCTAAGAGATTCCCAAACCTTCATGTTAGTGTGAGTTGATAGAGAGGACATGTTAATATGTTTTGTTGATCTCTTTAACTATGTGATTATGTTACATAAGTCAATTTCCTTAAATGTATTATTCTACTTGAATTGTTGGGCTAAAGCCATAGAGTTGTGATGAGTCTTGAGGAGATATCATAAATGCTTATCTAAATGAGGCTTAATTGAGTTGATTGGAGGATGGAATTGACGAGTGGACAAGGTCCTAAATGGGACTTGCCATTATGACCTAATTGAGTTGAAATAAGGATAGAGTTGATGAGTTGGCAATGTCCCACATGAAATTAGCCGTGAGGGCTTGTTTGAGATGATTGGAGGGAGTCTTATGAGCATAGAGTCATAGGAGGATTATCGAGCACCGAGGCGGGCGAGAGTATAGTCCGTACTCAAACCCCAGAAACTACGCCGCCAATGTAGGTAGGGATGGAACCGTTAAAGTCGGATGCTTCCCATGGGATTGAACCGTTAAAGTCGGATGTTTCCTATTTATTTATTCTAAAATGATAGAACTTGACTAATTGATGGAATCCATGATTAGGGAGGCGTTCATGCCCTGGCAAGGTATGAACGGATGTGGCAACGACGTCTGATTGTTGTACTATCACTGGCTCATAAGTGATGGTTGTCGGATAAGAGAAACTCTCATTTAGGGCTTGATAGTACTCCAAGTCAGTTGAGTTGAGTGGCATGAGATTTGGTCCGGTCTAAATCACTTCTTGTTAGACTTAGGACACTTGAGTGAGTTGTTATATATTAATGAGTTGAGATCCTGAGTTTATATTGATGCTTATTGATGTTTGTTTCATCCGGCCATATTACATACTCGTACATTCCACGTACTGACGCCATTTGTCCTGCATCGTTTCATGATGCAGAGAAAGGTACCAGGGGTCATCAACCGGCGCTCTGTTGAAAACCCACATACACTCCCAGCTAGTTGGTGAGTCCTCCTAGTTTTTTGGAGGATGTTGAGCTTTCTTGTATAGTTTTGTTGTCGCTTTCTTTATTTTGGATTGTTGGTAGCCATGGGCTTGTCATTGGCACCTTCTAGACTTTGATAGAGGCTTCATAGACTAGAGTGTGGGAAGGTTGGACTGCTATTTTTGAGAAGTCTTATTTTATTTATTTTATTGAGTTGAACATGTTTTGCCTTCGGCCCCCATATTGTGAATAGTATGTTATGATTGAACCCTCCTTTGTGTGTATGTGACTGAATCAGGTGGTTCGCTTGAAGACCAAAAATGGCTTTTGAGTGCTGGTCACGTCTAGGGTACCCTCCCGGGGCGTGACAAACATGGTATTAGAGCCCAGAGTTCAAGAGTCCTAGGGAGTCTATGAAGCCTTGTCTAGTAGAGTCTTGCTTATGGGTGTGTTGTGCACCACACTTATAATCAGTAGGCTATAAGACATTAGGAATTATTTCACTTCTTTCATACTCTGGAATTCGCTCGACAGAGTTAAACTCTATAAAACTTCCTTTCTAATTCGTGCATTTATACGTTACAGATAATGCCTCCAAAACGTACTGCTAGCCAGAGGAATGCCAATAATACAGAGATGCCCCAGTCTGAGATACGCCCGGCAAGAGCTAAAGGCCGACCTGCGAGGTATGCGGAGGCGCCCCAAGTGTCTGCTACTCCGCCTACACCCACATAAGAGGCAGAATTTAGAGGAGCGATTGCAATTCTCACTCAATTAATGGCTGCCCGAAATGCTAACCAGAGTTCGCCGACTCTTAGCTCTAGTTCCCAAGAGTCGCCTGCTGCCGCTAGAATTTAAGACTTTTTGAGAATGAATCTGCCGGCATTCACGAGTTCTAAGGTTGATGAAGACCCTCAAAACTTTATTGACGAGATGTGGAAAATTCTAAAAGCTATGCATGCTACGGAGATTGAGGGGGTTGAGTTGGTTTCTTATCAACTCAAGGATGTGGCAAACATTTGGTATAACCAATGGGAGCAAGGTAGAGGTGAGGATGTTGAACCTGCTATGTGGGATAAATTTGAGGGAGCCTTTCTTGACCACTTCTTTCCCCAAGAGTTGAGGGAAGAAAAAATAAAGGAATTTATGAATCTAAAATAAGAAGGTATAACGGTTAAGGAGTATGGCCTGAAATTCATCCAGCTGTCCAGGTATGCCCCAGAAATAATCCCAGATATGAGGTCAAAGATGAGGAAGTTCGTCTCCGGATTAGGGAGGTATGTGAAGAAGGAGTGCAAAGCAGCATTGTTGATCTTGGACATGGATATTTCGAGACTAATAGTGTATGCTCAATAGGTGGAGGATGAGAAGAGAAAACACCGAGAGGAGCATCTGAGCAAGAAGGCAAAATCAGCGGGCCATGAGAATGAACAGAGGCAAAGCAAGGGCAACAGGTCCTTCTTCCAGAAGAGGCCTCCCAATTATGCCTCATCTACTGCAAGTGCACCTATGCCGCAGAACAGGTATGACCAGCAAGGACAGAGTCGCCAGAATTTTAGACCCCAGGGTTCTCAATCCCAGGCCAGTGTAAGTCAAGGTTCGAGGGAGAAGCCACCATGCGGCAAGTGTGGTAGGCTCCACTTGGGAGAATGCAGAGCGGGAAGAGTTGGTTGTTATAAATGCGGCCAAATAGACCATTTTCAGAGGGAGTGCCCAACAGGAGGAAATAGAATCCAGCAGTCTGCCACCGCACTACCGGCTAGGGGTAATCAGAGGGGCACTACTTCAGGTACAGGTGGAGGTACAAACTGCCTATATGCCATGGGTAGTCGTCAAGATCAAGAGGACTCTCCAAACGTCGTGACGGGTATGATACGAGTCTCTTCTCTTGATTATTATGTTTTGATAGATCCGGGTGCCACCTTATCTTTTGTGACTCCTTACGTGGCTAGTAAATTTAAGAAAATTCCCGAACGTCTTCTTGAGCCTTTCAGTGTAGCTACTCCTGTCGGTGATTCTGTCTTAGCTGAGAGAGTCTATAGAGATTGCACTGTGTCAATTCATCACAGGGATACCTTGGCCGACCTAGTTGAGTTAGACATGGTTGATTTTGATGTGATCCTTGGCATGGACTGGCTTTATGTCTGTTATGCCTCTATTGATTGTAGAACTCAGATTGTCAAGTTCAAATTCCCGAACGAAGCTGTCATAGAGTGGAGGGGTAGTCATGTTATGCCTAAGGGTAAGTTTATTTCTTACCTTAGGTCCAGGAAGCTAATCTCAAAAGGGTGTATCTATCACATTGTCCGAGTGAAAGATGGCAATACTGAGTCTCCATCCCTCGAGTCGGTTCCAATCGTCAACGAGTTTCCAGATGTCTTTCCTGAAGATCTGCCTGGAGTCCCTCCTGATAGGAAGATCGACTTCGAGATTGATGTTCTTCCTTATACCCAGCCTATCTCAATTCCTCCATATAGAATGGCTCCAGCCGAGTTGAAAGAGTTGAAGGAGCAATTGAAGGACTTGCTAGATAAGGGGTTCATTAGGCCGAGTGTCTCACCATGGGGAGCTCCGGTCCTATTTGTGCGGAAGAAAGATGGGTCCCTTAGAATGTGTATTGACTACGGGCAGCTAAATAAGGTCACCATAAAGAACAAATATCCTCTCCCCAGAATAGATGACTTATTCGAATAACTTCAGGGTGCCACTTGCTTCTCAAAGATAGACCTGAGATCTGGCTACCATCAGTTGAAGGTGAGGGAGTGTGATATTCCAAAGACAGTGTTTCGGACCCGTTATGGCCATTTTGAATTTTTGGTCATGTCCTTCGGGTTGCTAATGCCCCTGTAGCTTTCATGGATCTCATGAACCGAGTGTTTAAACCATATCTTGATATGTTTGCAATTGTATTCATAGATGATATTCTGGTCTACTCCAAGAATGAAGAGGAGCACGCCTATCATCTTAGAGTCGTTTTACAAACTTTGAGGGACCAGGTACTGTATGCAAAGTTCTCTAAATATGAGTTTTGGCTTGCATCAGTGGCCATCCTAGGCTATATTGTATCTGGAGATGGTATTCAGGTTGACGCTCAAAAGATTGAAGCTGTAAAGAGTTGGCCCAGACCCATATCCCCGACAGAGATAAGAAGTTTCTTGGGTTTAACAGGCTATTATCGAAGGTTTGTAGAGGGATTCTTATCCATATCATCACCATTGACTAAGCTGACCCAAAAGAAGGCTGAGTTCCAATGGTCTGATGCTTGTGAGGAGAGTTTTCAGAAACTGAAGGCCAAGCTAACCATTGCTCCTATCCTGACCTTGCCCGATGGAACATAGGGCTTTGTGGTCTATTGTGATGCATCCAGAATTGGGTTGGGCTATGTGTTGATGCAAAGAGGGAAGGTGATAGCCTATGCTTCAAGACAGCTTAAGGTTCATGAGAGAAATTACCCAACTCATGACCTTGAGCTGGAAGCTGTGGTATTCGTGCTTAAAATATAGCGCCACTACTTGTATGGAGTGCATGTTGATGTATTCACCAATCACAAGAGCTTACAATATATCTTCAGTTAGAGGGAACTCAACTTGAGGCAAAGGAGATGGCTCGAGCTACTCAAGGGCTACGACATGAGCATCCTCTACCATCCAGGTAAAGCTAATGTTGTTGCTGATGCTCTTAGCAGGTTATCTATGGGTAGCACTACCCATGTGGAGGAGGGAAGGAGGGAATTGGCAAAAGAGGTACATAGATTAGCCCGATTGGGAGTTCGACTTGAAGAGAACGATGAAGGTAGAGTAAACGTTCGAGATGGGGCTACGTCCTCACTTGTAGTAGAGGTGAAGGAAAAGCAAGACCAAGATCCTGTCCTTCTCCAATTGAAGAAAGTTGTTCACAAACAAGGGGTAATGGTTTTCACCAAAGGGGGAGATGGTGTGTTGAGGTACCAAGGTAGATTGTGTGTACCTGATGTCGATGATGTTTGAGAGAGGATTATGGCCGAAGTACATAGCTCTAGATACTCTATTCATCCGGGCTCCATAAAGATGTACCATGACTTGAGGGAAATCTATTGGTGGAGTGGGATGAAGAGAGATATTACGGAATTCGTTTCCAAGTGCCCGAATTGTCAACAGGTGAAGGTTGAGCATCAAAGGCCATGTGGTTAAGCTCAAAACATAGAAATTCCGGAATGGAAGTGGGAGATGATCAACATGGACTTTGTTATAGGTCTACCGAGGTCCCGAAGGCAATATGACTCGATTTGGGTAATTATGGATAGAATGACGAAATCAGTTCACTTCTTGGCAGTAAAGACTACGGACACCGCAGAAGATTATGCAAAGTTATACATACAGAAGATCATTAGATTGCATGGGGTCCCTTTGTCTATCATCTCAGACAGAGAAGCCCAATTCATTTCCCAATTCTGGAAATCCTTTCAGAAGGGAGTGGTTCAAAGGTGAACTTGAGTATGGCCTTTCATCCACAGACAGATGGCCAGGCAGA
Organism: Solanum dulcamara; assembly: GCF_947179165.1. NCBI lineage: Eukaryota > Viridiplantae > Streptophyta > Magnoliopsida > Solanales > Solanaceae > Solanum > Solanum dulcamara. The sequence continues at coordinate 22,735,241 of NC_077246.1, read as the reverse complement.
GCGCACCACCCAGACATTGGAAGATATGTTGAAGGCATGCGTGCTTGACTTCAAGGGAAATTAGGATGATCACTTACCTCATAGAGTTTGCATATAACAATAGCTATCATGCAAGCATTCAAATGGCTCCTTATGAGGCTTTGTATGGGAGGAGGTGTAGATCGCCCATTGGGTGGTTTAAAGTTGGTGAAGTTGAGTTAATTGGTCCTGACTTTGTTCACCAAGCCATGGAAAAGGTGAGAGTCATTCAAGAGAGGCTAAAGACGGCCCAAAGCCGCCAAAAATCTTACACCGACGTGAGGAGGAGAGATTTGGAGTTTGAGGTGGGTGATTGGGTATACTTGAAGGTGTCACCCATGAAGGGTGTCATGAGGTTCGGAAAGAAGGGGAAACTCAGTCCTCGGTACATCGGTCCTTACCAGATTTTGAGGCGAATTGGGAGTGTTGCCTATGAATTGGAGTTACCCTCAGAGCTAGCCTCTATTCATTCGGTGTTCCACATTTCAATGTTGAAAAAGTGCTTGGGCAATCCCGCGTTCGAAGTCCTTATTGATAGCACTGGAATTAAGGATAGCTTATCTTATGAGGAGGTTCCGGTCCAAATCCTTGATCGCCAAATTCGCAAACTGAGAAATAAAGAGATCGCCTCAGTCAAAGTCCTTTGGAGGAACCAAATTGTTGAGGAAGCCATATGGGAAGCGGAGGAAGCCATAAAATGTAAATATCCACATCTATTCGTGCCTACTGAGGAGAATGTTGAAGGTAATGACCATTTCCTTGACTCGAATTCATTTGTGCATTTTGAGTTTTGATTGGTAATTGTTTGAGAATTTGATTGGTTGAATGACTGTAATTTTGACTGTGATTTGTACCCCGAGTCCATTCTTGGTTGCTCATCATTCGAGGATAAATGATCCCAAGAGGGAGATAATGTAACACCTCTCAAAATGTTTCCCTAAGATTCAGACTTTTCTTGTACACGTGTAAGGTCGAACTCGAGTATTGTGAAGCAATTGCATGAGTAAGATGAGTCTTTGAGAAATTGAACAGCGTTAGAGGTGATGTGGGGTCATGAAGGACCCCTAGGAACAACCTAAGTCCAAAAGTTCCGTCGTGGCTAAGCTTTAGGATGAGTTCGTAAAAGGGATCAACTTCTAACGACCCTATCTTTCTAAAGACGACAATCTAGGTGGCCCACGACCTATCAAATTAAAGGTCGTTGCGTCTTCTTTCCAATGCCACCAAGAATGTAATTTTTGGAGTTCGGAGTCGAAAGATATGACGATCCTAAGATGAACTAGCACAGCAGAGTTTTTAGGCCTGGGTTGCAATTGCTAGATAACTGGGCATGGCGCCGCAGTGGCGCGATGCGCCACTATCGCGCCAGAAACATGCCTTAGTAGTTTGGGCTCTGGCACGGCGCGCCACTAAAAGGTGTGTAGGGTTTTTCAAGCCAAATTTCCAGGACCCAGTAACAATGGCCTTGGTGCTGTAAGGGCGCGACGCGCCACTATCGCACCATAAATATGTCTCAGTAGTTTGGTCTCTGGTGCGGTGCGCCACTACGAGGTGTGCAGGTTTTTAGGCAAAATCAGTCTGGTGCTGCAATGGCGCGACGCACCACTATCGTGCCAGGAACATTTTAGCCTATTTTCAGAACTTTTGAGGAGGGGCAATTTGGGAACTTACCCAAATTATATATGTATTACCCTTTGTCACGACCCAGCCCCATGGGCCGCGACTGGTGCCCTATTAGGACACCCAAACGAGCTTATATACCAAATCGTCATATTACAAAATAATTCCAATTTAATTTTTATCTCAATCAGAATAGCAGGCTATCCTTAATTTCAGTAGCCACGCGTGCAGAAAATAGCATATCAAACCAAAAAGGGGCGACGAAGGGCGCGTCACCGGATACGTACATATATACAAACATATGGTCCGTTTTGGCCGTTATAACAAAAGGGGTCGTATTAAGACACAAATCATACACGAACGAACATACACGATCCATGACCCACACCTATGTCTATAGGTCTCTACAGAACATAACAGAAGTATATGACGGGACAGGGCCCCGCCGTACCCAAATGGTCAAATATACAAAAGCATGTACACAGGAAAGCCATATACCGAAATGCAGGCTCCGAGTCAAAGGAGCACTCTATAGTAGTAGAAGGTATGTAGCCTATGTTGAGGGATCCTGAACATCTGTACCTGCGGGCATAAATGCAGCCCCCCGAAGAAAGGGGGTCAGTACGAACTTTGTACTGAGTATGTAAAGCACAAACATAAAGAGTATAGATCGTAACTGAAAGGAAAGGTACCAAGAGCACATACCAAACCAGGACATCAAAATCTGTACTGAAAATATATGTACATAATGCAAATAAAAATCATGCATAAGGCTCGGGAATGTGGTAACTACCTTGACACTGGTACCACAACACATCATACTCCAGAAGGTTTTAAATCTCCGTACAAACTCCGAACACATCATATCATCACAACATGTCATATCATCAGAACATATCATATGCCATATCACATCATAACACCGTAAATGGTACCCGGCCCTATGGCGAGGTCTCGGGACCTGTAACACATCATACTGCCGAATATGTTATAGGACGCACGATTGCAAAGCCGACCCGGGTTCCGGCGAACGAAGTCACAGTAGTATGCACGAGCGGAGTAGTGAGAAACTAATGCAACATATATATATATATATCAAGCATTTCTGAAATTATATTTACAGTCCCAAAATGGGTATTAGAACATAAGGGGACGATTATGACATTATTCTTTAATAGGGAAGATCACAGGCAAAAATTATCCCCTTATATTATACCAAAATAAACTAAGTAGGACAAACTAGATGAGTTTCGGAGGTAATGGGCCCACCTCCGGCCAAGTCGAGGTGGCATATGGGAATTTCAAATATTTAGCTTTACAGAGTCATCTATCAAGGTTGTAGGATGATCCGGTCTCATAAGTAGAGGCTATGGATATTTGCATGTTTTTTTCCCAACATATAAGAGTTTTTAAATTCAATTTCACTGAATGGATTTATAGGAAATTCAAGCTCGGATTCCTATGAGCAGAATTTTTCTCGAGACTCAAATGACAACCTACTACACTTAGAATATGCCAAAAGAAGAAAAGGAAGAGCTTTACATACCTTATCCGCTTCTTACGCTCACTCCAACTCAACTCCCGGTTTCTCCAACTCTATAAATGGTCACAATTGCCAATTGTAAGTTATAAGCCTTTAAGAGTTCAATTTCTAGTCCTTACTAGTCTACAAAAATTTGGGCAGCACCTCCTTTATAAATTCAACATCCCCGAGAATCTAACTCGGCCGAAATATCAACAACAACAACCACAACAATACCGACAACATCAACAATCACTACAAAAATACATTAATAGTCTTTCTTCTTCTTCTTCTTCTTCTTTCTTCTTTCTCTTCTTTCTTTTTGTTACATGAAGCGATAATTTCTACTCCAACTTCACACCTTGCCACTAATATCAACATTTTCATGTCCATTCACTAATTCAAGACCACTTAAATATAATTTAAAAGAAATTAACGTTATTCCATATAATATACCAAAAATTTCCACCAAATCATAATCCACCCAAAACTTCTACAAACGCGACGAAACTACCGAATCGGATTGTCTTCTTCCAAATTCATTAAGAATAACAATAATTCCCATATTAAAATTTCACTTCCATGATTTCATAAAACTATACTAAAATCACATAATTTCCTATAACAACTTGTAACCAATTTCAAGGCCGTCTCAAATCGTTCAACTTTTAATTACACCATAACCGCCATAACGACACAACTAACAAGCTAAATAAAGTTCAATTCCTCTTCTCCCAACCATCACACCACATGGCCACACACACCCACTTGCACACCCACATGGTCACACACCCACATACATCATAATTACATGATTTTTACTTAATTTCACTAGCTACAACACATAGACTTCTTCCATAACATAAAAAGATAGAATTCTTACCTTTTCTTCAATTTTTGACTTGCCACAAATGTAGTTTTCTCGCTTAATTAATTATGCCACATTGAAGAGGGCCTCAAACTTGACAAGAATTCAAGAAGACAAGATTTTTGGATCAAAGTTGAAGAACTAGGAATTTTTTTCTCTTTTTTTTCCTAGCTTCGGTCTCTTTTTCTCTTGGAAGATGACTTAGCTCTCTTTCTCTCTTTTGATGACTTTAAGTCTTCTCTTGAAGTTTCTAGTAGATAGAAGATATATAGATGATGGACCCTCTTAATTAATTTATTACCTAGAATTAAGTTTCCATGGATTTGGGCCATCCTTTGCTTTGGGCCTCAACTCCTCTTATTATTATTATCTTTTTTTTGAGCCCAAAAACTATAAGTCTTATTTAGTAGTTCACAAAACTAATTTCCAAAATTTCCAATTTTTCCTTTAACCTTTTCTAGTATTTCCACATCCAAAATTTAGTCATAAGAATCTTGTATCCAACAAGATCAAACATAACCTTGCCCTTGACTTGTTACCATTATTCCTAACATGTCCAAATGCGAAAAATACGGGTTGTAACACCCTTGGTCTTTTGGGAACACATTTTACAGCCTCACTCTCTCTCCCTAAAATCCCTAGGAGCTTCTCTCTCTCTCTTCTTCTTCTTCTTCTTCTTCTCCATTTCCAACAAGAAGAGTTCCAAGAGCTTCAAGATTCGAGTTCTCCATTGAAGACCCAACACTAAGGTCTTCTTCAAGTCTTCACTAAGGTATGTAAGGCTATCCAAAACATGGGTTGAGTCCACCCATGTACCCTACTCTTGCTTTGAGGTTAAAGGTCTATGAGAATGGAGTTTCTTGGTATGGTTTATGTTTGAATGAGTTTTGTCTCTTATAAATTTGATTTTTGTTTGTGTTGATGTTGTTGAGCTAAGAGATTCCCAAACCTTCATGTTAGTGTGAGTTGATGGAGAGGACTTGTTAATATGTTTTGTTGATCTCTTTAACCATGTGATTATGTTGCATAAGTCAATTTCCTTAAATGTGTTATTCTACTTGAATTGTTGGGCTAAAGCCATAGAGTTGTGATGAGTCTTGAGGAGATGTCATAAATGCTTATCTAAATGAGGCTTAATTGAGTTGATTGGAGGATGGAATTGACGAGTAGACAAGGTCCTAAATGGGACTTGCCATTATGACCTAATTGAGTTGAAATGAGGATAGAGTTGATGAGTTGGCAATGTCCCACATGAAACTAGTCGTGAGGGCTTGTTTGAGATGATTGGAGGGAGTCTTATGAGCATAGAGTCATGGGAGGAATATCGAGCACCGAGGCGGGCGAGAGTATAGTCCGTACTCAAACCCCAGAAACTACGCCGCCAATGTAGATAGGGATGGAACCGTTAAAGTCGGATGCTTCCCATGAGATTGAACTGTTAAAGTCGGATGTTTCCCATTTATTTGTCCTGAAATGATAGGACTTGACTAATCGATGGAATCCATGATTAGGGAGGCGTTCATGCCCTAGCAAGGTATGGACGGACGTGGCAACGACGTCTGATTGTTGTACTATCACTGGCTCATAAGTGATGGTTGTCGGATAAGAGAAACTCTCATTTAGGTCTTGATAGTACTCCGAGTCAGTTTAGTTGAGTGGCATGAGATTTGGTCCGGTCTAAATCCCTCTTGTTAGACTTAGAACACTTGAGTGAGTTGTTATGTATTAATGAGTTGAGATCCTGAGTTGATGTTGATGCTTATTGATGTTTGTTTTATCCGGCCATATTACATACTCGTACATTCCATGTACTGATGCCATTTGGCCTGCATCGTTTTATGATGCAGAGACAGGTACTAAGGGTCATCAACCGGCACTCCATTGAAGACCCACATACACTCCCAGCTAGTTGGTGAGTCCTCCTTGTTTTCTGGAGGATGTTGAGCTTTCTTGTATAGTTTTGTTGTCGCTTCCTTTATTTTGGATTATTGGTAGCCATGGGCTTGTCATTGGCACCTTCTAGACTTTGATAGAGGCTTCATAGACTAGAGTGTGGGAAGGTTGGACTGCTATTTTTGAGAAGTCCTATTTTACTTATTTTGTTGAGTTGAACATGTTTGGCCTTCGGCCCCCTATTGTGAATAGTATGTTATGATTGAACCCTCCTTTGTGTGTATGTGACTGAATCAGGTGGTTCACTTGAAGGCCAGAAATGGCTTTTGAGTACCGGTCACGTTTAGGGTACCTTCCCGGGGCGTGACAAGTGTGAGTACTGATTCATGAATTCTTTCATCCATGAAGACCAATCAATTTCTCAAGTTTTCTATTAAATTCAAGTGTAGGATTTTATGGGTTCTATGATCTTTCTTCCAATTTCATGAATTAAGTTTTATTACATGATTCTCTACTCAAATATGCATGAATTATCAATTATTGCATGATTTCCATAAAGTAAAACCTAGACCCATGGATTTAGCTAATTTTCAAGTATGAACTTATGAATATTTTGATGGGTCTTTCAATTATGATTTAAACTATGATTACGATACTATTTCAATATGAATTAATGATTATTGTATGGAATTTAAGTATTTCCTAATTAATTTCTCTAGGGTTCATGGTATGAATTATGGTATTTTTCAATTATACTCCTATTGACGTTATCTTCATAAATTATGCATGGGTTGATATAAAGTATATGATCATGCATGTTTTTAATTAAATTTCCCGATTTCCAAGTCAATTGATCATGTATGCATATCTTACCCTAATTTCAAGTATAAGCTATGATCATGAATTTTTAAGTTATATTCTATGAAAGTTTTATTAATGAATCAAAGCTACTTTACGCAAAAAAGTTTATGAATGATTATTATAAGTATTTTCCTACATGAATTACATGATTTTTAAGTTGAATTATGATTGCCCATGGAGGAGCCTATTTTTTATGATGATTTTATGAAGTATGATTATGAATCCAATGATTTTAAGGTACTATCATGATTTTCATTCAAATTGACTATACAACAACAACAACCCAGTGAAATCCCACATCGTGGGGTCTGGGGAGGGTAGAGTGTACGCAGACCTCACTCCTACCAATGTAGGACGGCTGTTTCCGAAAGACCCTCAGCTCAATAAAAGCATAGAAAAAGGTCAGACAAGAATATTAGAGTAAATAAGTAGATGACGAAAACGTTCCAAACAATAGTATAATCAAAGTACAAAAAAAAACAGTAGCTATTATTATTGAATAATAACATAAATACCATAAATAACATACATCAGAGTACAAGAAATCATAGTGCGTTAATACGCCTACGAATAAGGGAGAATAAAACCACTATGTACTATCCTTCTACCCTAATGTGTGTCCTCCACACCCTCCTATCTAGGGTCATGTCCTCGGTAAGTCGTAAATGCGCCATGTTCTGTCTGATCACCTCTCCCCAATATTTCTTCGGCCTACCCCTACCTCTTCTGAAACCATCCATGGCCAACCTCTCACATCTCTGCACTAGTGCATCTGGGACTCTCCTCTTCACATGTCCAAACCATCTCAGTCACATTTCCCGCATCTTGTCTTCCACCGAGGCCACTCCTACCTTTTCTCGAATAGCCTCATTTCTAATTTTGTCACTCCTGGTATGCCCACACATCCATCTCAACATTCTCATCTCGGCAACCTTCATCTTTTGCACGTGGGAGACCTTAACTGGCCAACACTCCGCCCCATATAACATAGCTGGTCTAACGACCACTTTGTAGAACTTGCCCTTAAGTTATGGTGGCACCTTCTTGTCACAAAACACACCGGAGGCGAGCCTCCATTTCATCCATCCTGCCCCAATACGGTGTATGACATCCTCTTCGATCTCTCCGCTGTCTTGCATGATAGAACCAAGGTACTTAAAACTACTTCTCTTTTGGATGGCTTGGTCCCCGAGCCTAACTTCCGCGCCAACCTCTTGAGGTGTCTCACTGAACTTGCACTCTAGGTACTCTTTCTTGGTCCTACTCAGCTTAAACCCCTTAGACTCCAAGGTGCGTCTCCAATCTTCCGGCTTAGCATTAATTCCGCTACGAGTCTCATCGATGAGGATTATGTCGTCCGCAAAAAGCATACACCATGGCACCTCACCTTGAATTTATCGCGTCAATCCATCCATCACCAAGGCAAATAGGAACGGGCTAAGAGCTGATCCTTGATGCAACCCCATCATAACTGGGAAGTGTTCCGAGTCCCCTCCTACTGTCCTTACCCTGGTTTTGGCACCCTCATACATGTCCTTGATCACCCTTATGTACGCTACAGGTACACCTTTAGCCTCCAAACATCTCTATAGTATCTCTCGTGGGACTTTATCGTAAGCCTTTTCCAAGTCGATGAACACCATATGCAAGTCTCTTTTCCTCTCCCTATATTGCTCCATTAGTCTCCTCATAAGGTAGATGGCTTCTGTAGTTGAATGTCCCGGCATAAATCCGAACTGGTTCTCTGAAATAGACACGCCTCTCCTCACCCTCATCTCTACCACTCTTTCCCACACTTTCATAGTATGGCTTAGAAGCTTACTACCTCTATAGTTGTCACAGCTCTGGCTATCCCCTTTGTTTTTGTAAAGCGGGATCATGATGCTTGATCTCTATTCTACGGGCATCGTTGCCGTCGTAAAGATGACATCAAATAACCTAGTCAGCCATTCCAAACCTATCGAGCCCGCACTCTTCCAAAATTCTCCAGAGATCTCGTCAGGTCCGGTCGCTCTTCCCCAGCGCATCCTACGAATAACATCCTTAACCTCATCGACCGTAATACTCCTACAACCCCCAAAATCGTGACTCCTTCTTGTATGTTCCAAATCTCCCAACACAATTTCTCTGTCCCCTTTGTCATTCAAAAGTTTATGGAAGTATGACTGCCATTTTTGTTTGATAAGGGTCTCCTCTACCAATACTTTTCCGTCTTCGTCTTTAATGCAATTCACTTGATCCACATCGCGTGACCTTCTCTCTCGGGCCCTGGCTAGCCTGAATAATTTTCTATCCCCACCTTTCTCTTCCAGTTTAGCATAAAGACGTTCAAAAGCTGCCATTTTTGCCGTTGCAACCGCCGACTTTGCCTCTTTCCTCGCTATCTTATACAGTTCTCCATTCGTCCACTTCTCCACCTCATCCTTGCTCTCCATCAACTTAGCATATGCCACCTTCTTTGCTTCCACTTTCCCTTGCACTTCTCCATTCCACCACCAGTCCCCTCAATGCCGACTACGACTACCTGTCGAGACTCCTAGCACTTCCCTTGCTACAGCCCTAATATAACTAGCTGTCCTATCCCACATATCGTTCGCATCCCTACTACTATCCTAGGCCCCCATATCCTTTAATTTCTCTCCCATCTTAAGGGCACTAACCGTTGTCAAACTCCCCCATCTGATCCTAGGTCGTTCTTCCCCGACCCTTCTCGTCCTTGTTATCTTTATCCCTAAATCCATCACTAAGAGCTTATGTCGGGTTGTAAGGTTGTCGATCGGGATGACCTTACAGTCTTTGCACAAACCCTTATCATCCTTCCTGAGGAGTAAAACATCTATTTGAGTTTTAGCCACTGAACTACGGAAGGTTACCAAGTGGTCCTCCTTCTTTGGGAAACTCGAGTTGGCTATCACCAATCAAATTGACTATGTATATGAGTTTTACTCTAAATTCAAGTATGAATTATGATCATAAATTACAAGTATGTTCAAGACATGAATTTTATGTAAATTATGAAGTCAGGTGACTTAGGGCCCTGTGTGGTGACCTAGGACCTAACTATATGAATTATACAAGTATGATTTGAAATGATGAAAGGAAAATTCTCACATTGCAATTTATGTTATGAAATGAGCGAGCTATTCTATGAATTATGAAGTTTATGAACAAGTTATGATATAATCTAAGTATGTTTACTATATTATGTATTCCGTGGGATTTGACTTAGCACCGAGTGGGCTTGAGATGTGGACCTTACCAAACGCCTTAGTAGCAGCCTCAATTATCATAAACTATGTGCCATCGTAGGTTGCCTTCATGTCTTAGCTAGTGGATCCACATATAGCGTACGTTATGACCCACCAAGCGTGGTAGAGTCTACCTTGTCAAGTAGATTTCCCTTTGTTTCGGTGTAGGGGTAACATTGAGGTTCCATGTTATAGCTTGCATGGTCTTATTATCGATTATGGTTATATCCCACATATGTATGATCCTTTTTATGTTTTAATGACTAATCTTATCCTTTACTTTATATGATACTCTTACGGTTTATTATGAATTGATCCTTCTTGTGACTACTTATGATTTTTACTACTTCTCCTATCATGCTATTTAAAATGGTCATTTGCACAAACATAATTTTCTATGCATTGCCTACATACTTAGTACATTCAAATGTACTAACGCATATTTTTTGCCCACAATATATCACAATGTAGAGAGGGACGCTCCATCTTCTTCCCGTGACTAGTTGGTGTTCCATTGAAGATTAGTGTGGTGGTCCTCATGCTTCGAGGGCAATTCGAGTCATTCTTTCCTTTATTGTTGTTTTTAGACTATGATGATTTTTAAAGATTATTCTATGTTGTGTCATTACTTTCTTTGAGGGTGAGCTATGAACATGTCCTAGTCCCCGCTTATGTAGTCATTTAGAAGTATGCTGGGCATATATATAAAGAGTCTATGTTGTCTTGGTTCTTTTTAGTTATGCTTTGTTTTTTGGACTTTTATGAGTTTCTGCTTATTGTTTACCTTATGTATTCTTATGATATGTTAAGAGATTTGGTTGGAATTTCTTCATGAATCCTAATCATCGTGTCACATCTAGATTTCTAGTTTGAATCGTCACGTGTGTGTACACAAAAAGTTCAAAGACCGAATTTTAGTAAGTCAGGAAAATTAAAAAAAAGAGTTCAAAGAAATCGTGAAAGGTTGGAATGAGCATGAAGATTCCAATTTATAGGCGCAAGGAAAGAGGTAATTATTGCCTTGGGTAACACAACATCATTCGACCAAGGATTAGACTATGCCTGACAGGTACATTTAAGGAAGTGGGACCAATATCGTTTCTCATAATTCAGAGTATCCTCAGGTTGATTTATCATCAAACTTTGTGAAGATTATTCTGCTTCCAAGTCATGTCTGGCATAAAAACTAGAAAACGGAGGTACTACATGTATTGGCTAACATGGCTGTATAAAGGATGAATACATGACACGAAGAAGACTCAAAGGGATGGTGTTCCTCTGTCGATTATATCGGATAGGATTACTCAATTAACTTCACACTTTTGGATTTATGATGAGGCCCAAAAAAAATGGTCTCGACGAGTTTTCAAAGACATCAGAATAATTGTCATCCGAAGAAAAAAAATGACTCGTATCCTCATGATATAGCTAAATATACAAAATGACGGATACACTAAATATTATCATACAAATATCCTAATCATTATAGAGGTATATTGGATGGCACCACTAACGAACATTTTCATGTGGATATCAACTAATTATATAGTAGTGCCCTATTGGTCTAATTCCTGCTTCCCCTTGGTATCGGTACTTTAGAGCTTGAGTTTGTAGCCCATAAATAGTATATTTTCGCACAATTGTAAGACACATGATTTCAAGGAATTCAACAACACGCTTTTATTCTCGTGCTCCAAACGTTTCATTTTTCACTAGTTAGTCTTTCACTTATAACATTCATTTACTATATTTAGAGTCCTCGGACAACATCAGATCCAGTACAAATGTTCAACATCAGAGCTCTAACGCTTTATACTGCTTTCTTTTAAATATATGCTTTATTATATCTATTTCATTTTTATTTATATTAATCGACATATTCAACTGCTAACTAATCGAACAAGTTAAACTTAATGACATCGCAAACCATCCCTCTTTTATAATAATTAATATAAATATATAGATGAATGTTAAATTGGCATAACCGAACGAGTCAAATTTAGTATAAATGAAGGGAAGTGCTAGTTGGCATCTAGAAGGCATTGCAGATGTATATAATTTACTTACGCACGTTGTGTAACAACTAACTCTTATACCAATCATTAAAATAAACATACATATATTTAATAAAAATAAAAGCATTTTTAAAGAGAAAAAGGAACATATATACTAATTGTTCCATTAGTGGGCAGGGTTGTAGCAAGTTTGAATTATGGAAGGTATTGAAATTAGTGATTCGAATAGATGGAAGAAGGATGAAGAAGAAGAAGCATTGAAATGGGAAGCTAATGATGATGTTCCGACTTATAATAATAATGTGATAAGAAGAGGAAGTGATGATGAAAGAATAATTAGTCTTAGCATGGAAGAGAAAAGGAATCTGTTGAACAGGCTTATGAACATTCCTCAAGAAGAAGAAGACAATAACAACTTCTTGTTAAAGCTCAAACAACGCTTTCATAGGTATATAATCTTGACACATTTGGTTGTTGAAACTGGCTTATGAACATTCTTTAAGTATATTTCTGACTACTTTTGATTTACGTCAAACATTTAAGTAATTTTAGTTGTTATCTATAACACTAACTATGAAAAAGAAAGATTTAACATGAACTCCTATTTAAAGTCGCTATTTTTGTTTTTATTTTATTTTATTTTGATGCAGTTTCTTTTAGGTGTAGTTTATTTTACGGAGTACTTTTTAAAAAAAAATGTATTTTTTGTGTATAGTGAAGTTTTTTGTGTTTGGATTATTGAGATTTGATAGAGACTTTCCTGATATTTCTAATTAATTTTTTTTCCTCACAGTTCCTATAAAATCAAGCAGCCATAGTTTGTAAATAGTTGATGGAGATAAAAAAAAAAAAAAGGGGTTCACTTTTGGCAATTAAAATTGGTCAGGAATATATTTAGATTGTTTTGAACCTATCCCCAAATATAAGAGACGACCTGATAATCCCCACAGGATATTGAGTATTATCTTTTAGCTCTTATTATTTAGATTGTGACATTGTCAAGATTTTTTAATTATTATTTATGAATAATTATTTGATCTAGTAAGTGTAAAGTATATGCCGAGGGTCTCTCGGAAACAAGACTAAAGTACTCCACGTTGTGGGATTTCACTGAGTTGTTGTTGTTATAAGTGTAAAGTATATAGCAATGTAGCATTAATTTAATATTTGGTTAACAAGGTTTTTGCGAATTGGTTTTATGACAAATTGAGTCAGGGTTGGGCTTGAATTTCCGGAAATTGATGTTCGTTTCGAGCATTTGAATGTAGAAGCAGAAGCGTATGCGGGGACAAGAGCATTGCCTACAATGTTCAACTTCACAATCAATATGATTGAGGTAATTCACCTTAATTAATCAAAATCCTTATGAAAAGAGATTAAAAAACAATTACTAGGTGGTAATAATCTCATATAATATATGTAGGGTTCCTTGAATTATTTCCACGTTCTTCCAAAAAGAAAGAAGTCATTTTCAATTCTGAATGATGTTAGTGGTATCATCAAGCCTGGAAGGTGAGAGTTGAATTTTTTTTTTCTTTCCCAAATGATAATTAGTTCATTTTTTTTTTGGTCAATTATGTATTTGTGAGAAATAATGGCTTGGTTTTGCAGAATGACACTACTTTTAGGCCCGCCAGGTTGCGGCAAGACAACGTTGCTACTAGCTTTAGCCGGAAAGCTAAATTCAGATGTAAAGGTTATAATTCTTTCCTATGCATATTAATTAAATAAACAAAATTATACTTACCATTTTATTAAAAAGATCGATATTATTTAATGGGAAAAATACTCCTTTTTTTTAATTAGACTTGGCAACACTAATCTTTTTGTGATTTATGATATTAAACTTAACTCCCTTATTAATTAACATTCATATAAAAAATTATTTCTCATAAATATCCACCTTCTCCTCACCATCTGCACGATGATCTCTGCCAGCTTAGCCCAAGTAATGAGATATGGTAAATTAATATCCCAAGTCAAAGCCAAAACAATCATTAAAACAAAGTCACATATCATTTTCAATCTTGTTGAAATTCCATAGATTATGATAATGATGGGAAAAGTCATACTTCCACTACATTTTCCATCAACGTTGATTTATTATTTCCGCATGGTTCAGATCAGAGGACAAAAAAGTGCTACTATTATGAAATCAAACCTAACCGGAACTTTTTTTTTGTTATACATGAGAAGGGGGCTGGAGAAATAGGGAGAAGATTACAAAGTGAGAAATTAAATTCTCATCTACAAAATTAAGGGTTAGATAGCTAACCAAATACTAAGCCAACCAAATCGACTACTACTCATTTTTCTTAGGTAGCCACCACTCGTTTTTCAGAGCAACAACATAAAAAGTCAACATTTTTCACTATATATTTGGTGTATGTTTTATTATGATTAAACTACAACATTACTTGCATCCGAAGCGGATAGCTTTGTGGTTGAGGCATAAAAGTAACAATAAATAAATCTCTAGTTTGAATCCCAACTATTGGTATGAGCCCATTTGGTCCAATCTTGGTGTGTGAATGCATAATTCTTATTCAAAAGTTGTATCATTTGATGATGACATATGAATTGCTAGAAACGTGTGAAGTCTATGAGTAATTCAATAACCAAAGTTTCATAAAGGGATTAAAGCATGTTATCATGAGACAAAAGATCTTCTCTTTCTAAAGAGATTCAATTCACAACTCTTATATCAAGGTTCAATATAATGTTGAAATAATTTCAAAAGTTTTATTCGTGCCAACAAATAATTCGAAATACCTCAACTTTTTTATGATAGGTCCAAATCAGATAATATATTACTACTAAAGACGTAAACAAAAATGAGCTGGCCCAAACACGGCAAATTGGAAATAAGAAAGAAACTTTACTAGCATTTTTAGCTTGGATTAAGACAACATTTTCTGTATCAACACTTTATTATCTTTATTAACCCTATGTTTTATGTTATTTTTCTCTTGAAAAAAATAATTAGGTTTCTGGAAAAGTAAGTTATAATGGGCATGGAATGGATGAATTTGTAGCAGAAAGGACATGTGCATATATAAGTCAAGAGGATGTTCATCTAGCAAATTTAACTGTGAGGGAGACCCTTGAATTTTCAGCTAGATGTCAAGGAGTTGGACCACGTTATGGTTAGTCTTTATTTAAGGAAGTATAATTTTTTTTTTCTTTAGTTTTTTTTTTTTTTTTTTGCATGCATAAATATTTCTGTGATTAAATTTCCTCAGTTTTTTTGTTGTTGGTAGAAACAAGTTATAAATAGTTAAAATAAATCAAATTGATCTTTTTTCTTTAAGAGGATTATCTATAATCACAAACTATATATTAAAAATATATTTTACATTCAAAAAAATTTCATTTAGTTTTTTCCACTATTTAGGATTTTTGTGTTAGATAATACTAGAATATTTTGAACACTAATCTTACTTAAATAATTACATTTTAAAACAAAATGAATTTGTATATACTTTCAATTCTATTTTAAATTCATTCTATGAAGTAAATATGTCATAAATATTGAGCCATATTTAAATAGTAAAATTTCTCACCAGCTTGGTCCAATGTTTCCAAATTAGTCCAAATTCATACCTTTTATCATGTAGTGTCTTTTTTGAATGCTTTGTTATGATTTTGATTTAACTCGATGTTGTGTTCATCTGATTAAATGTTTCTGTTATGATTTTTATTGAACTTTGATACTGTGTTCACTTAAGCTCATATGTATTGTACAATTACTTGCTTATTATATTTTATTTTTTTATTATTATTTAAATTTTAAAGGACTATTTTTTGTACGTGCTGAAATTGAGAAACAAAAAGAAATATAATAACTTGTGAAATTGAAGCGAAATTATAAAAAGAACAAATTTTAAAATTAAATATATTGACCAATGATTGAGAATTCTATGGGGCAATTTCTTCCTTCAGGATCAAACTCATCGATTTCGTGAACTTACGATTTTATTTTATTTTTAATAACTCAAAATCAAATTTTAAAGACTAATATTTATGGTAAATTATACTAAGCATCCTACAATATGATTCAATTGCATATACAACCCTATATTTTAAAATCAAAGACATACACAAATATCACTTTGAATAATGTTTTTATTTTACAAGGTTTTTAAGTATTTTAATTTGGAAAACGAAGGGTATATTTATAACTAAGTATATTAAAATAGAATTTTTAAAAAAGTAAATTAAAGTAACGAATTATTCAATTTTATGAAATATAAGAAAAATAATAAACATTTTCATTAAAAAGAGAATAAACACTTTCAGTAAAAGATATCATTCAAAAAATTTAAAAGGGAAAGGAGCAACAAATTAATTAAAAAGATATATTGGTTATCCTGCGTATTGAACATGGAAGCTACCCGTATTTTATTATTTAAAGAATTATGATAATTAATGTATATAGGGATTTCAATTCTGAATTTTTTACTTTTCAATTTTTTATTTTATATATGTTAGGCCAAATGTTTGATTTTGAAAAACAAGAATAACACCTGTTGTGTATGTGTGGAGATTCTGAAATTTTGGGGTGTAAGTACTTAATTTTAAACCATAAGTGATTTAAGTTATATTTAAAGCATGTTGAAATATATTAAAAAATAAAAAAAAATCAAAAAACAAAATCACTTAAATAAACCAATTCAAATACCCTCTTATACTCTAATTTATCCTAATATTTTAGAAAGAAATTTATTGAAGGCACGCACAATGGTGAATGTGAATATTTTTGTTCCACTTTTTCCCCAAAGCATATTCACTTGCTACAAACTCACTCCTACTCATGCAACACTCTCAATCAAGGACTTGTTCATGTGCTTTGATTCATAATTGCCACACTTTTGCTCCGTGATGTGTAATACGTCTTGTCTTGCATATTTAACTTTTAAAACACTGCTTTGGAAAACATAAATAATTAGGTTATTTCGAATTTAAGTCCCTTTTTCTCAAAAACACTTAACTTTTCAAATCAAAATAAATACTCGTATCCTTATTTTACTCAAATGTCACATTTCATTTTCAATTACTTTTACCATTATAAATAAAAAAGTCGTCAGATCTAGCGGAGGAGTGTCTCAAAAAGTCCAAAGTTGAGGCAATCATAAGCTAGAGTAATAATAAACCGCAAATCCTAGGCATCTGAAAGTTTTGACTTACTAGAACTAGGATTGTACAAGACAAATCGATAAACCGCACCAAACCGACAAATCGAATCAAACCGGAAAAAAAACCCGACTAGTGGTTTGGTTTGACTTGGTTTGGTGTTTGGAAAAAAAACCCGACCATTATAGGGTTGGTTTGGTTTTAACTAAAAAAAGTCAAACCGAATCCAAACCGACCCGATTATAAATATACTACTCTTAAATTATGTTATACATAAAAATATTTATTAAAATATAATTTATAAATATTTTAATTTTTTTTTCATAATTTTTTTTTCTTTCTTACATTTAGATTTGGACTTGAGAAACCATCTAAATAATATACAAAAAAAAAGCCCATCTTATAAAGTTATATTATAAAGTTAAAACTTCAAACAGTGTTCTGCCTCCATCTTATATGTTGATATTTTGTACTAGAATTCTTTTTAAGAAGCACCGCTCTTTGTTTTTTATTAGATACTATGGAAACCCAAAAAATCCGAAAAAACCCGAATAACCCGAAAAAACCCGAAAAACCCGAGAAAAATTAATATCGAAAAACCCGACTTTATTGGTTTGGTTTGGTTTATAGATTTAATAACCCGATACAAATGGTTTGGTTTGGTTTATAAAAAATCCGAACCAACCCGGTCCATGTACACCCCTAACTAGAACCTTAAAATTGAAAACCCCTTTCAAGTCAAAAGCATCACATGTGAAAGTAGCTAGCTATGCCAAATAATACCTCAAACCACCAATTCACTGGTTCAAATCTGTAGGACAATTCTCAAATCACGGCATACATATTCCTACTAACATTCTCATGTCTATTGAAAGCTACCTTAATCCACAAGCTCATTGACCCAAAATTCCTAGTCTCAATTGATTTTACTAGCCCCTTCAGAAATGCACTTCACAACTTGAACTTGTTAACACGTACCATTAATCCATTACTTTTCTACAACTACAACCATGTCATACCTAGATCATACCACTTTCGACCCTTTAACCAAAATTTTGACTCCTCTATTGCTCTCAATCTCACCGTACTTTGCCAATATCCAAAGAGCTACAAACAACACAAAATTGAATTTTTTTTCACTTTTTCAATCTTCAATTGATATATATGACTATGTTCACGGAACACAACTACTTCACTTTGAAAACTACATTTGTTATCACTTATCTCATGACGGGGATTGCTGAGATGATGAATTAGAGGACATATTAAAGTGGTGTTTGCTAACATAAATATGGTAATTATGTAAATCCTACTATTTCTTTTGAAAAATTAAACTAGATGATCTCCATTGTTCTTTATCTAATTTCTACTAAATCACATTGATGTTTATATACTATTAAATAAGTTGTAGTATATCTTTTTAAGTCCACTTTCACACTCACTATGTATGATTTAACATTAAGATTATTGGCCTCAAATTCAATATTGTTTAAATTATATACTCCGTGTTTGAAAGTTATAGTTGTGTTAAAATGAACCCTAGCAAAAAGTAACTATTCATCGCAATGTAAGCTTTCAAAAAATATTTAGGGGTAATGATAAAAGAAAATACATATCGAATTTCAACTTTTGGGACGAAGACAGTTTCAAAGAGTAGGCTAAGAAAACAACTCATAATGTTTCTGTCTATTCAATTGGTTAATAATAATGCAGAGATGCTGGAAGAGTTGTTAAGGAGAGAAAAGGAAGCCAATATAAAGCCAGACCCTGATGTTGACATGTTTATGAAGGTATGAAGATTAACACTTAGATTTTGGTGTAAAATGGAGCTGACCTGTTTTTGTCAAAATGACTTGTTTTTCAGGCAGCATCAGTTCAAGGGCAGGAGCCCAATATAATAACTGATTATATACTCAAGGTAATCCTAACTTCATTAAACTCACTAGTGCCTAAACAAGTCTATTTATTACAAATATTTATTTATCTTCTATTAACTCAATTTTGATTAACAGATATTGGGTCTTGAGATATGTGCTGAGACGCTAGTTGGTGATGAAATGGTACGAGGAATTTCTGGTGGACAGCTAAAGAGACTCACCACAGGTAATGTGATTTCGATACACTTCAACACCTTTGACTATGTTGATTATATAATTACTATTATTTATCCTGACTTCCTATGTATATCAAAACTAATATTTGTGCCCATATGTAGCATCGAAGCAATGCTGAAAGTAGCCTATCTTTCTTTAACAACAATAGCCTTTTAATTTATTGACGTTTATAAGCTATTAAATTGCCATTTAGAGAAAATGTTTGATTCTCTTCATTTCATTGTCAAATGAGGTTGTTGAAGTCATTTCTTCTTCTTGTCACCCTTATTCAGGAGAGATGATGGTTGGACCAGCAAGAGCTCTATTTATGGATGAAATATCAACTGGATTAGACAGTTCAACAACCTTCCAAATCGTCAAATCTATTAGACAATCCATCCACATTCTTAAGGGAACTGCTCTTATCTCCCTCTTGCAGCCTGCACCTGAAACTTATGGCCTTTTTGATGACGTAATTCTTTTGGCGGATGGAAAAATTGTGTATCAAGGTCCACTTGATCATGTTCTTGAATTCTTTGAGCATGTGGGGTTTAAATGTCCTAAGAGAAAGGGAGTAGCTGATTTTTTGCAAGAAGTAAATCTCATTCTTCATTACAATTTTCTACTTATGTTAAAACCATAGTATTGACTCAACCATTATATTTTCCTACGTAGGTGACCTCTAGGAAAGATCAGGAGCAATACTGGGCAAGGACAGATGAGCCATACAAATTTGTTTCGGCCAAGGAGTTCTTTGAAGTCTTTCAGTCCTTTCATGTCGGACGCATACTTGCAAATGACCTTTCTATTCCTGTTGACAAGGCCAACAGGCATCCTGATGCTCTAACCACCAATAAGTATGGCGTTAAAAAGAGGGAACTTTTGAGAGCTTGCATGTCTAGAGAAATCCTTCTCATGAAAAGGAATTCATTTGTCTACTTGTTCAAGATAATACAAGTGAGTTGCCAATAAGTTTTATCTTGTCTTTTCGTTTATCAAAGTGGTAAAAAGGGAATGATTGATATATATATATATATATATATATATATATATAACAAGTAATTTTTGCTATGCTCAAAAATATTGATTGAATTAAAGTTGTGCCTGATATTACAAGGTTTTAGCCTGATGTTCTGTGTTTATACAAAAGATCTTGATGAATCTTTAGCTCCATGTTAGTTAATGTTCTATGTAATGCAATAATCTAGGGCAAACATATAGGTTTTGCAGACACATTTGAAACAACTATTTATATGCAATTATTTGAACTTGTAATTATTCTAAATTTCTTGTGTTCCTGATTAAAATTATAAGATGCAAATTAAGTGTAAGACTTTGGTGATTTCAGCATCTGTTGTTGGCTGTTATAACAATGACACTGTTCCTGCGAATCGAGATGCCGAAGGAGACACAGACAGATGGGTTCATCTTCATGGGTGCCTTGTTCTTTACAGTAATTGCAGCTATGTTCAATGGGTGCTCAGAGGTTCCTTTCACTATCTTGAAGCTTCCAGTATTCTTCAAGCAGCACAACCTTCTCTTCTTTCCTGTATGGGCTTATACTTTGCCTGCATGGGTAGTCAAGATCCCAATCTCAATTATTGAGTCTTCCATTTGGGTTTCTATCACATACTATGCAATAGGATTTGATCCAAACATCATAAGGTAAATAAAACAACTCTAATATCAGTTTTCTAGCTTCTGTAACTTTGAAAGCATACTTGCAAAGACTTTCTGAAGTTGATCAAAGTTTGTGATTCATTTACATGTTCTCGCAATGAGATTATTTTATATCTTTAGAGGGTTAGGATTCTGATATTTTCAATCTGAAGCTATTACATATCCATTTTTCATATTTTTCTTTGCTAAACTGATTGTGGAGAGAAAGGATTACTGTGGCAGGTTCTCCAAGCAACTATTTCTAGTGATATGTGTTGATCAGATGGCTTCTGGATTATTTCGTTTCATGGCAGCTATTGGACGGAAGATGATTATTGCAAACACATTGGGATCACTTGCATTACTTCTTGTTCTCGTAATGGGTGGATTCATAATGTCTCGAGGTGAGAATATCTCTCATCTATCGTGTGAAAAAAATCACAATTGCTAAATAGTAACTGAAGATAAAGTTTTGTGACACCTACGTGAACTGATCAATGATAACGTAACGACTAAGACATTCTGTATCTTATACTAGAGCTGTCATCTAGTCAAAGAATCATATCCTGCAAATTAGTCTCTGAAGTTAACTAGAAAATTGGGTAGTTTTATTTCATATTTTCTGATCCAGGTTGCTAAGCATGGAGACAGAAAGTGTTGATAACTGTACTATTTGTTTGCAGATGACGTAAAAAAATGGTGGGTATGGGGTTACTGGTGCTCTCCAATGATGTATGCACAAAATGCTATCACTGTAAATGAGTTTCTCGGCAAAAGTTGGAGAAATGTAAACAATCCTTTTCTTGCTTTTAAATTTCATACTTTCTAAATTCACCTGAACTGGTACTCCTATTGCAGGATGCTCCTGGCTCAACAGATACACTAGGAGTTGTAGTCTTAAAGTCTCGTGCATTTTTTCCTGATGCACACTGGTATTGGATTGGAGTAGGTGCATTGCTAGGATACATTGTTTTCTTCAATTTTATGGCTACGTTGGCCTTAACTTACCTCAAGCGTATGTGTTATTTGTCTGACTTGAGTTCCAATCACCTCCATCCATCAACTTCTAACATGCTGCTGAAAAACTGAAATTTTTATATTCTATGCAGCATTTGGAAAATCTGGTGCAGTTTTTCTTGATGAAACAGTTGTTGAAAGGAACAAAAAACTAAGGGGTATAGACACAAAGTTATCAACAGAAGGTATTTCTTGTCTACATGATTCAAAATTCTGCTAATAATGGGGTTGAGTTATTGCCTTCAATGTTTATAGTACAAAGATCACTCTACTTCTCACAAAGTCTTTTCTCGACTTTGTAAAGGTCATGTTAAATATTTATGCAATGAGAACAAATTAATTATTAGTCCACAAATTTCAGAAAAGGAAAAACCATTCCAATTACTTATTAACATTTGAGTTTATGAGAAAGATGGATTACAACATTTGCTATAGAGATGAGAAGTTTATATTTAGTCAATATTATACAAATCAAAGCCGCATAATATGCATCCAAGGTTGTTAGCAAATGTTTAGACTCCTAAATTCGATGAAAATGGTTTATGATTTAGTTGACTCTTAAAAAAATGGCATATAAATATCGAGGCTGCTTCATAGTAAACAACTACTTGGATCATGCAGAAATGCAAAACGAGGGCCAAAGAAATGCACCTATTCGAGAAACCAAGTCAATCAAGAAGGGAGGGATGATTTTACCATTTCAACCCCTTTCACTAGTTTTTGATGATATCAGATATGCAGTCGATGTGCCTCAGGTACATAAAAAAGTATTCCTTTGTGTTTTTGCATATAACTTTTGAAATTATTCTTTATTTAGTTTTCACGGAGAGATCACAAAATTAGCAAGTGATCTCTCCATGTAATAGGGTTAAAGTACTGTTATCTGAAGTTATTATTCCAACAACTTTCAAGAATTTAAATTTTTAACTTTAATGTGAATTTCTCTGTTTTCAACCACTACTTTGATATTTTCTTTTATCCATGATTCATATTCACCTAAGTCAAATTGGCTTCTTACAATCTGTGTCTAGTCAAGCATAATCACATAAATTATAACAGATGTTATGCTACAAAATTCAAAATGTTCCTTGTATCCTTGTAGTGATCCTATCACCAAACTGTCCCATGTATTTTTTTTTTACTTTTATAGAGATGAAACTCTTTCAAAACGTATAAAAATCTACACAATTCAAATACTTTCTGTTTTTGAATATATTTGTTGCTTGCAAGAAAATGAGCATCTTTTAAAAGAGCTAATTTGATAATTTATGCTAAAAAGTAATGTCCTATGAGTAATGAGATTATCTACTAATCAATTATTGGATGTACAATTTTATTAAAACAAGCATATCTATATCTAGGATGTGGAGAAATAGCGACATTACATATTTGCTTATAGCCTATGTTTGAAGTAAAACTGAAAGCTTATGTGAAGTACTTGAAATCAATGTAGTCCTTTTGAATCAAAATATACTCAAAATAGGTTACTCTCGTAGGATATAAAACCTCAAGATGGTTTTGAGGCTCGGTTAGAGCTTTTGAAGGGAATTAGTGGTGCTTTCAGGCCAGGAGTCCTTACAGCTCTAATGGGTATTAGTG
Source organism: Solanum dulcamara (assembly GCF_947179165.1). NCBI lineage: Eukaryota > Viridiplantae > Streptophyta > Magnoliopsida > Solanales > Solanaceae > Solanum > Solanum dulcamara. The sequence goes on along the minus strand of NC_077246.1, from coordinate 22,711,695 downwards.
GAGCTGGAAAAACTACTTTGATAGATGTATTGGCTGGTAGAAAGACACATGGATATATAGAAGGAAGAATAACTATATCAGGATATCCGAAGAAGCAAGAAACATTTGCACGAATTGCCGGATATTGTGAACAAACAGATATTCATTCTCCTAATCTTACAGTACATGAATCGTTGCAATTTTCAGCATGGCTTCGTTTGCCTCAACAAGTTGACAGCACAACTAGAAAGGTATTCTTTTGTTATGTCAGATGCATTTCTAATAAAATGTATTCTTTTATTCTTGGTCTCCCTGAAAGGTGAATTTTCTGTCTTACATGTTCTAGTTTTTCCAATCTTCCATTATATGCTTTCACAATTGGCATATTGAAGTGAATTTGCAGCACTTAGCCTCATTTAGTAAATATCAACCTCAAATTCACTCAAATCAATGCATGTGATAATTGACTAAGATTTTAAGACATAATGTTTGCAAATTCCTAATATATTACTCCCTTTGTCCTATTTAATATGATACATTTTCCCTTTTAGTTTGTCTCATATATTTCTCTTTTCAAAAATTATTTTTCTTAGCATCCATTATTTCTTCTTAAGGACAGACTTGGTAGGACCCAGTTGAAATAAAACTTCAATATTTTTTAAGGAAAGGAAAAATGAAAAGACATGGAACTCTCACTACCTCTCATTCTAAAACGCACCTTTGATACTTTGCATATATTTAGCTTACATGTCAAAAATCTTAATTTCTTAAAACTCTATATCTATACATCTTCACATACAATGAGATGGAGGGAGTATTGCTTATTATACTCTCTATCAAAATTATTAATTTTCTTAGAGAAACGCCTATTTTATACCCTTGAAATTTATTTATATTTGTTAATTCTGGAATATACTTGTCTCTTCAAATGAATTATTTATTTTTGAAGTGCAGCAGAAGTCTTTGCAATATTTAGGGTAGGTGATCTAACATATTAAAATGAAATGTATCCAGATGTTCATTGAAGAGGTGATGGATCTTGTGGAACTAACCCCACTGAAGGAAGCACTTGTTGGATTGTCCAGTGGGAGTGGTCTTTCGGTTGAGCAGCGCAAGAGACTTACTATAGCTGTTGAGCTTGTTGCCAATCCATCTATAATATTTATGGATGAACCAACCTCAGGCCTCGATGCTAGAGCAGCTGCAATTGTCATGAGAACAGTTAGAAACACAGTTGATACTGGTCGAACAGTCGTATGTACCATCCACCAACCCAGCATTGACATCTTTGATGCATTTGATGAGGTCACCATTCCTTCCTAGCTTGTTTCTTTTTTCTGTCAAGCTTTGTAGATGACACAAATACTGCTGCTAAATGAGAATATTCCAATAAAGACACCAATTGTCACAATATCTTACAGACACTTGACGTATCTGTTTGTCATCCTACTTGACTTGTAAAATTGTTTTGACACAGTTGGTACTTCTAAAGCAAGGAGGTGAAGAAATCTATGTCGGTCCATTAGGCCACCATTCGTCCCAGTTAATCAAATATTTTGAGGTAGTACTGATAACAAGTTGTTGACTTCCTTGCTCGGTTAGATTTTATCCCATCTCACAATGTTTATACATACTTTTTTTTCTTTTCCCAGGGAATAAACGGAGTACCTAAAATCAAGGATGGTTATAATCCCGCCACTTGGGTGTTAGAGGTCACATCTAAAGCACAAGAAGCTTCCCTTGGTATTAACTTTGCAGTACTGTATAAAAGCTCAGAACTATACAGGTATTCTTTGAGAACTAAACAGGAATAGTGAACCTCATCGCAACTATACATAAATCTAAAACTAGTTGGAGCTAGTAGCTATGTGAATTTTTTCCTCTCTATTTGGATCCATTTCATTTTAATACTGATAAATAATTAATTGGTATCGCATAAATGAATTTCAAGTTGATTTTATGACTAATTTTGCGTTGCTTATATTCCTTATTGTCATGCCACTAGGACTCTTTTCTCTGTCAAAAAATACTTACAATAATAAAAAGAACCACCACGAATTGATATATCACTCTGCACATTTATTAAGTTCCAATACAATTTAAGCATGTTTGTTCTTTCAACAATACAAGGAATAAATTATTGGAGCCTACAAGAATTAACAATCTCTTGCCTGATCTACATCTTTCAATAAATTTAACTACTTGACTTGTAAAGATACTATTTTTCTTAATTTATTGTACCATACCTTTTGATGAAATCACTCAGTTGAGTATTCAGATGTGGTCTCAATTAAAGGGCTAATGTGGCTACATCCTGCCACTATTCTTGGTACTTCAAAAGGACATAAAATATTTAGATCAATCCTTAAGATTTCTGTAACAGTTTCTTGCATGTACTCGTCCTTACCTAAAATGTTCAGTAAGTTCAAATGTTAAAACTATGTTCAATAACTAGCAGAGTTATTTTTAATAAGTTTTAAATTAGAATATTGCTACACAAAAATTTCTGACAAATCATTACTGTATTGACGAATATTCAGAAACAATAAATCTTTGATCAGAGAAGCAAATATGTCAACCCTTGGTTCAAAGGAATTGAATTTCTCAACCAAGTACTCGCGGTCTTTCTTCAACCAATGCATAGCTTGCCTTTGGAAACAACATTGGTCCTATTGGAGAAATCCATCATACACTGCTGTGAGAATTCTTTTTACGTCATTCACTGCCCTCATGTTTGGAACAGTTTTCTGGGATCTTGGTTCTAGAAGGTAACCTATTTTATTCCTTTTTATCCACAAAAAAAGAGTTAAAAATTGATTGCTGAAATGTAGCTAATGTGCAATATCAGGAGAAGGCGGCAAGATCTTTTTAATGCAGCGGGTTCCATGTATGCATCTGTTCTATTTCTTGGTATACAAAATGCTTCTGTAGCACAACCAGTTATTTCCATTGAGAGAACAGTCTTCTATAGGGAGAGAGCTGCTGGCATGTATTCAGCTTTTCCATATGCTTTTGGTCAGGTAATTAACTAAGCATTGGATTTAGGGAAAGCAATGCATGGATCTCCTAAATTTATTGTTGTTTTGCAGATTGTGATTGAGCTTCCTTACATTTTAGTTCAAACAGTTGTGTTTGGCGTGATAGCGTATGGCATGATAGGATTTGAGTGGACAATAACCAAGTTCTTTTGGTATCAATTCTTCATGTTTTTCACCTTGTTTTACTTTACACTTTATGGGATGATGACAGTAGCTGTTACTCCAAACCTGAGTGTTGCTGGAATAATCTCTAATTTCTTTTATGCAATGTGGAACCTCTTCTCTGGTTTTGTTGTTCCCAAAACAGTAAGTCCTTTGAGATGATCAATCAGCAATATATATATACACAAAATTAAATTAAATTATTCTGATTCCTAGGTCCTTTAATTTATCTTGCAGAGAATTCCACTGTGGTGGAGATGGTATTATTATATATGTCCTGTCTCATGGACATTGTATGGATTAGTTACGTCTCAGTTCGGGGACCTAACGGATGAACTTGAGGAAAAGGAAAAACTCGAACAATTCATCAAGAGTTATTTTGGATTCCAGACCGATTTTGTGCCCTATGTTGCCATCATTATCATTGCATTTTGTCTCCTATTTGCCTTTACTTTTGCCTTTTCTATCAAGACTTTTAACTTTCAGAGAAGATAAACATGTCATTTTCAGCTTAATTGTAGGAAAATTGTGCCCTAATGCTTCTCTGCTTTAATGTCTCTTATACAACTAGATGAGGGATTGCACATGCTGAGCATGGACATTCAATTACAATAATAATAATTATTATTTTAAGTGTATTATTTTAATTATTTTGTAAGGACCATTCTTTTTTATTTAATTGCTACACCTTTTATTAAGATATAATTTCTATATGCAGATTTACATAATAAGAAGTATTGCACATTTGAATTAAGAATTTGAGATAACTTTTGAAATTTAAAATTAAATTTTCAAGTATTACTATATAAATTAGAAAAAATAATAGTTATTTTTTATGTACTATCAAACAACATCATATTCCCTTTTTTCTCAAATTTCTACATCACAATGAAGATTGAACTAAAATTGATTTTCTCCATAATTTATATCTTCATTTAGAGATGTTGTATATCCACATTATGCCAGTCACTTAAAATGAAGTTGCTGACTTTGCTTAATGCATTAGTTCATGTGATCTTAATGAATTAAAATTTAAAGGCAACAACTTCACTTGGTGGAATGGAAGAATTGAAGATAATTATATTTTTAGAGATTGGATAGGGTATTTGAAAATAATGCATTATATCCTTGCTCCCCGATAGAAAGGTGAATCTTTTGATTAGAAAAAGGTCAGATCATTCCCCCTTACATGTTAATTGCAACTCTTTCTAGAAGCAGATAATGAAGGCTTTCAAGTTCTTGAATTTCTAGGTCAAACATCAATATTTTCAGAAGATTGTGGAAGTGAATTGGAGAGGCAAGAATGTTACTGGGTCCCCTTTTGCCATTGTACATGCAAAGATGAAGGAGAAGGTTGCTTTGTCCCAATGGAGAAAAAAATACTTTTGAAAATGTTTTTCAATAAGTAGCCACATTAGAAGATATAGTTAAAACAAAGGAGGTACAATTAAAAATTTCTCCGAGTGTAGAAAACAAAGCAACCCTTAGCAAAGCAGAAGTTATCTTCTTATAGAGGAGGAATTTTGAAGGCAAAAAGTTGAAATGAGATGGTTTAAGGATGGAGTTAGAAATACTAAATTATTTCACGCCTGTTCAAAGGGAAGAAGCAAGTTGATGATCGTTGAGATACACAAGGCAAGGGAATCTTTACTATATAGAAAGGCCAACCTTAGGGTGACCAAAGGTAGAATAGTAATTTTAACTCTATATTTTTTGATTAACGATATTATTTATATTCCAGTTGTTCTTGAAAAACTAGAAACTACTACTTATCAATTTTTCTTTACTATCCGCATCTCTCTTCCAATCTTCAAGGAACCAAATTCATTCCTCCAATGTCACATTGTTTCCAGTACTCTTGCTACCCTAAAAAGAACCAAAAAAAATGAACAACAATAGAAGAAATCCCACTACAGATCCATGTCTACTTCACCGTCTCTAATTCCATATTGCTATTTCTGTTTTGTTGAGCGAGGGTTAGCAAAGTGATGGATAAAAAATGACGGAAAGAGAGAAGAGGAGGAGGATAAAGTTGAGGAGGTGCAAACTGGGAATAGGTAAAAAGTCCAAAAGATTTAAGGAAGAATATTTTCTCAAAAAGTCAAATTTTTCATTTTCGGAGACCTAGAATTATCTTTAAAAACAGTAATATGAAAAGCTTCAAAGCCCTTTGCTATTTTTTCTTGGTGACGATGCAAATTTTTATTCTATTTCTCTAGTGAGGGATGAGCATTTCAATATGGAGAAGCACGGGAGCAGTAAGAAGTTAATTGATTTATCTCTATTGTTAATAATTGTAGTAGAAATACTATACTTTTTCTGTGGAGTTGTTGATAAACTATTTGATTTCTGATCTGATGAATTTGTATGAATAAATTCAAGTTATGGTGAGGATAGGCGTTGCAATTTCTTTACTTTATTTCTCTAAGAACATGAAGCTTAATGTTTTGATGAACCAACTACAACTTGAAGTTGATTTTATTATCGTTTCTTAGACTTTCTATTGCACTCACTTGAGTCCTCCCCTTCACTTCCTCTGTTTGTTGACCCATATTAAATTGAGTGAACGGTTGTTGAGTGTGGCAATTGAGAAAGTGAATTTTCTCCTAGATGAAACATAGGTATCATTTTATTTATAAGTCTTTAATTTCTATTTTTGTACTCCTCAGTTTTGGACTTCTCTAGTTGACGATTGTTGTTTACTTAATTTTTGAAGGTATTTCAAAATGCTTTCTTTTTATGTGATTTCTGGGATAGCAAAGGTTGGCTATTAAGCCAGGGATTGTGTCTCCAACACATTTGAAATAATAGATCAAGAAAAATTTTGGATTTTTGAAACTCCCAAATGGAGTTTTGTGACATCATTCATTGTGGAGAAACTAGAAACTATTGTCTCACGAAGAGGTAGAACATGTAAATTAGCTGGCATAGATGAAAAGGGATTGTCAAAGAATAAGAAGGCGCAAGAATTGAATTTGCAACATTTGCTAAAAGTTGTGAGCTCTTAAAATTGTTTTGATATATTTCATTCTAAATAGCAATAAATTTGTTAATATTTGTTTAAGGTTCTTCATTCCTGCAATTGGCTGATGAAGTAAATATCATTTGTCTCAACCACTTTCTGTTTATTTAATTTTTATGAAACTCATTGTTAATATTGTCTCTGCAAATTTTGTCGGTTTCTCTCTTTTATGATTGAAGTTATTCCTATATCTTTAAGATCTTCATCAGTCATGTGTACAAGACCAGTCATATCGACCCGCAAGAAGAATGGTGGTATGGGAAGAGGTGATATTCAATAGCTATTACGACAAGTAAATTGAAATATAATTACATACTTCTCAAGACCCAATGATTGTAGAAACTTGTCTACTGATTCAGTCTGCATCAAAAATATTTACATAAGAAAGTAACCTTAAACTTTTCGACTATATTAGGCTCTATAATCTTGCTGATAATATAGAGAGAAAAGATCAAATGAAACAAGATTAGCAGTATGAATGGCATGCAAAACAGATTACTATTTATGCAGAAGTATTAAACAATGATGTAGAGGACTGTAATTGCACATCAACTGATTGAGGAAGCTGAAGATAAACGGCCAAAAACATGTGTAAGTGTGTTGCACAACATAATTGATATGAAATTACTGGAAATGACACATAAGCTGAATCCAAATTCTCATAAGATAAACAATGAAAAGGAAAAAAGACTAGATTAAACACAGATATCTATATGTCTTAGAACTCATGACAAGAATTGAGGAAGAAACCCAAGTGAAGTTGAATGATAACATTCATACCGACACCATTGCTGGTTTGACTTAAAGCTAAGATGGATTCAGGTGAAGTTTTCTTGTTCAAGATGAAAGATGTAAGACTTGCCTATTCATTTTCTTCAATTAAATGGTAAGACTTGCCTAGACCTTGAGATTCAGAATACAGGCGAACTATACGGTGTTCTCTCTTTTTCTTCTGAGAAGAAAATGATATTCTCATAGAAGTCCCAAATTGTAAAATAAGTGGTTTAGACTTTTCTCGTGAAAATACAGAATTCTATATATATTTTCATCTCAATTTCACTACACCTTTTTTGGGCATATATGGAGAATTTGATTTTTCTATCCAATTTGAAGATATGTAACATGTTTGATAACAATGGATGCACAAGCTGGTTGGTATTCGTCACCTCTTTGAACTAAACTAAATCCAACCTCAAGGTTCAACAAGACTCTTCGTCAACACCAAAATATAGAAATTAGTAAATAAAAATATGAAGTATGTTAAGTAGTTAGTTTTAATATGGAGCATGTTGTCAAGAAAATTATTTCTGTTGAGACTAAATACATGAGATGTGTTATTATTGGATTGATATGTAGAAAAGACCAGAGCTAGAGATATTGCATTGGATGTCGTTCAATCTCCTTTGCTTGACATCATCTTAGAGAGAGCAGGGTTTATATAAATGATAGGAATTAAGCTCATTGATTTCTTCGCCATTGTCACTCCCTTCACATAGCCTCTACTCTTATGGTATTTGCAATAGTCACAACAATTTAAAGATAGTGAAGCTTATTATGCTATTGATATGTAAAATATCTAGAGCTCTTTCTCCCTTTTTGGTGGTCTAAGTTATAAATTATGGTTTACCTTATTCAAAATTTCAATAGTCAATTCTTTACTAACATCCTCTATGTAATGACCCTTCAGGTCATTTTTGATTTAACATATTTATTTCATTATTTAGAACATACCTCTAGGGACCCTAAGTCGATTATGACTTGCTGGCACACACTGTTTGGTCGATTAATAACTTGAAAAGTTGATTTCGATTGCTACTTCAGGTAATCAACCTCAAAATGGAATTTTAACGATTCCATCAACTCTTAAATGACCAAATTAGGCTAGCACCATGGTCGGCACAAGTATCAAGATAATTGGTACGAGTTTGAGGTCATTTGACGCTTTAGCCATTGAAATTTGGCCTAAGATTGACTTTGGTCAACTTTCTTGGAAAATAGTTTGGGTTACAACCCAACTTTCTCAAATCAACGGCAAGAACCAATGCATGTATCGGGGTCCACTACATCTGTGAGAAAACAACGATCCAATAAAATGCATGCCATCACCAGCACCCAAACAACACGCCCAATCACATACAATAATGACGCCATAAGCATCTTACCCTTTAGAACATGAAAACTGGGGTAACAAATGCAACCGACCTCCAATCAAGGCATAATGCTCAACTCTACTCCTCTAACTCAATCACAAGGCTTAAAAGGGAACTCAACCCTAACTGGGTAACAAGGAGGAGGGAATGAGAAAACAAGTGTTCATCTAGTCATTCAATACCTCTAGATCCAACTAGAATACAACCTCGAGATTTCAAACACATCTAGCCTCGCCAAATGGTAAAAATAAAGCACAGAAGGATTCTAGCTCTAAATCCGAAAATGGAAACCAACAGTAGATCAAAAGCCTAACTGGGTGGAAATCACTGCACTAAGGCTTCAAAATATATGTTATAATAGGGAAGGACACTAAGTCTCAAAATTTTCTGCCAACCACGGCTACCTAAGCTAAGGATCAACTCAAATCCAATTCTAAGGAATAAATTTTCCAAACACCATAAACATCAATCAATCACCTAAAATGGGTTAATCAAGGCTAAACTAAGGCATAATCAATAATCTTACCCATTAGACTGGAAGTCTCATAAAGGCAACCTAGCTTAGGGCTCACACCAGGACAAATGGCCAAGAATTTAGGAATCAAACCTAAACGACACATACAATACAAACCACAAGTAATTTATACTAAATGATACCTTTTCAAGCTCAATCAAAATAAGGGAGATAACCTACCTCAAAGACGAACACACACACTCCAAGTCCACTTTTCGGTAGCTTTTCTCTTCAAAAACGAATCCAAATGCCTCCATGCTATTAAAATATTGATCACCTTGTCAATACGAATATTTTGACACTAAAGTCATATTTTTTGAAGATGGACCCAAAATTGGGTAAAAAAATAGGATTATGGGATCCGCAATGGGAATCCCGAAAACAACTTCGTGAAAATATTCTAAACATTTAGTAAAGTTTGTATCCCAGCATGGGAAACAAATCGATGCTCAAAATGACCTAAATCAGCCTAATATTTAAAATCACCATGAAACCTTAAACTAAGTTAGGGCAGCCCCTTTGGGGCAAAATTTACCTCAAACCGATGCATTTCACGCTTCTCTAAACCTACCAACACGTAGCCATGACTCTCACAAACTCAATGTAATTGGAATCACCCAAAATAGGAGTTCCTTATCTCCCAAAATCTTGTTTTAAAGTTTGAGAAACAAGGCTGAAAAGGGTCTTAAAATGACCCTCAGGTATCGCAAAAGCGAACCTAAAGGTCACTTAAGCGAGCCTCATACAAGGCGGGCTTCGCTAAAGCGATACCCATGCCACTTTAGCGAAACCCATATCGCTTAAGTGATAACCACCTAGGGCTGGCCATTGCTTTAGCGATGCCCTGGTCACTTTAGCAACAACACCATACTCAGTCTTACCAGCTGAGTTTTAGAAAAGGCCAAGCCTCCGACGAGGTGCTGGAGATTTGTTTGAAATCTCGTGCGCGTAAATGAACTATGCTACCTCACCAAATTCGATGTTCCAGACTCAACAGTGCGGTTGAAATTTCTATCTAAGGTCATCTCAATAAAATATGGGTCCCACACCCAAGCATAATTTTTTCCAATTCTACAAAGAAGCTCAAAATGAGACTGAAAGCCTCAAAAATGAATGAAAGGTTGTTCTAGATAAAACTTGACATTTCAGAGCTAACTCTGCTGACGAAATTTCAATCTATCAAGAATGTTGACCAAAGTCGACTTTAGGCCAAATTTGAAAAACTAAAGTGTCAAATGGCCACAAACTTGTACTGATTACCTTAATATCCATGCCGACTATGCTACTAGCCTAATTTAATCATTTCAGAGCTGATGAAATCATCAGGATTTTATTCTGAGATTGTTTCCTAGAGTTTTGAGACTCCAAGAGCTCCAGAACAGAGGATCGAGCATAAAATCTAAATGAACGACCAGGTGACCGAACTGTCAGTGCCAATAAGTAATAAATTACTTAGGGTCGCTATAGGAAGGCTCTAAATACCGAATAGATTAAAAAGAGATGATAATGACCTTGAGGGTCATTACAACATAGGGATGCATTTGCGGAGGCGACGTGAACTGGTCTCCGCATTCATGAACCCTTACCACGATTGCGCAAGTTAGATCGGTAAGACTCCATATTCGTGGGCTAGGGGCTTTGTTCGTGGAGCTTTGTCTCCTTTCCCTCTACATTTGTGGGAGGCCCTCTACATTCGTAGAGGTCTTGACCATTTTTTTCTGCAATCATAGGTCACTTTGACCGCATTTGCGAAGGACAAATCCTTGGTCTTTTAATGAGAGACCAAGGAAGAACTCAACCATTATAGGCACTTCAAAGTTCAATTCTCCATCATCTTGTGACTAATGATTTAAAGTCCCAAATGTGCAAAATTATCGTGGTTACGTGGGTTAGTGATTAGAAAGTGTAGGAGACCCGTTGTTTGAGGTCAAAATCTGTATTTAGTTGTTGTCCCTTGTGCTTTAATGGTGGAAATTGTGATTTTTGTTGCATGTTGTTATTTGGGCTGATTCGAGTCCCGAATTGTATTCTATTTTGGAACACAAGTTCGAGGTAGTGTTTAAGACATTTTTATAGTATTAATTCTGAAATTATCAGAATGGGTTCCACATTCTTGTTTTTTACTCAAAAATTGATCCATCTCTGAATTTAGTAATTGTAATGTCAAAATGACCATATTAACATTGTGTACCTATTTTTGATAGTGTGGTAGAATTCAAAGACCGTTAGGAAGGGAAAAACTCTAATTCTGTGATATAGAGCACGTGTGATCGGCCTATAAGTAGGATACGACTCCCCTTTCCCTAGATTAAGCTTGATTAAGTTATTGCCCATGAGATTGTTAGAAATTTGGGTGGATAGCTATTGAACCAGGCTTAGGTGTTTAGAAGTCATACCTTAGGTTTATTTTAGGGAATTTCATGTTCTTGCGAACATGTACTTAGTTTTACGTTGATCATCCATGCCTTGTAGTCTTGCTTTGACTGTTATGGTATTGATTATGAGCATGTTGGCCTTAGTCTAGACTTAGAATAATATTTCCATAGACTTGCAATAGTTGTAGCCGTTAGGCCTTCATTTTACTTCGACGTCGATTCAGATGGCTTAGCTCCCTGTAGAATAGAATAACAGACTTGGGTCTGGTAGTTGAGCCTTTGATTAGGTGTTACCTGAACTTGATGACCTTGTACCCCTATATCTCTTATTACGGTTCTTTTGTAGATGATTTGAGCATTGGGCCTCGTTTGGTGATTCTAGATCATGTTTGGGTCAAGCTTGGAAGTATTTAATGGACTACCGAAGAATGGGAGTATATCCACGGGGAATTCTTTATGACAATATGACACGATATCTTTCGGTCACTGCTATCATCACAGATTTAAGGTCTAGTTATGCTGCCCGCTTATCCTTTATGGAGATGACTTATTTGATTATAAAAATTTTACCCTTGAGAGTTATTCGTGGTTTGAGGTTCGGGCACTAGACTTCTTAGCTAGGCTATCCTTATTGACTATTTAGAGATTACTACTATTTTTCCCGTTTAAGACTCATCGCGGTTTAAGGTACAGGCGCTGGACTTCTTAGCTGGGTCGTTACTATGAGATGCTTTTGGATACTATTGTTACTTGGAATCTAACCCTGGTTCAAGGTTTGGGATACACTTTTCCAACTCTAGACTCACCATTTCTCATTCTTAGTAGTTGTAGCAATTCTATGTACTCGTTAGGCTTATAGGGGTCCGCTCAAGTTTTTATTTAAACTTGTGAACGAGTGTACCTTCTTGGATTATGGGGTCAAGTTAGGTGTAGTTAGCCTTACTTAGTTCCTTACATTCGTCTGTATCTCCTTATTTTCTATCTCATTCTATTAGTTATCTCAAATTCTATCATTTCCTACTGCTTTTACTTTCCCATCTCAATTGGCCTATGATTCCTAATAGTTACCTATTTTTTTGGTACTCATACTAAACTCTACATCTATTTTCATGATGCAGGTCTAAATACTAGTTAACAACGCTAATTCAGTCCAGTTGCAGTCTGTATTGGAGATAAGGGTGAGTACTTGGAATTTTGGGATCTTCCTGTCTCTATCTATATATACATTGGACTGTCTTTTGCTTTTTGAGACAAATTTTTTCTCCATGGTCCACTTTTGGGACTTTTATTAGTGTTGTGTAGTAGCTCCTTACTTGTGACTTTTAAGTTTTGGGAAAGATCTTATATTTTGTTGTATATAGTTACTTGAGTGCTTTCTCTATTCCTGTTGTCCCTGTTATTATGTCGGTAGTGTTTAGTTTCTACCTTTAACCCATTAGTCGCAATTTTAGGAAACGGGTTGGCTTACCTACTGAGGGGTTATATTAGGTGTTATCATGATTCAAGAGGTCGGGTCCTGATAAGTTGGTATCAGAGCCTCAGGTTTACGAATCTCTCTTGTACAAAGCTAATATCTAGTAGAGCCATGCGGACATGTCCGTAACTTATCTTTTAGAGGCTATGGGATGTCGTTTGGAAATCTATCATTTTTATATCACTTTCATTCACTGTGTCTTATTGGTTTCTGAATCTTACTTGTTCCACTCTTGTTACAAGGATGGCTTGTATGCTTGGTACTATATGAATGTGTGTTGATTGCAGGTAGTTGAACAACGTGATGATGAAGTACCGTTACCCCATACCTCATATTGATGACCTTTTTGAACAGCTTCAAGGTGCAATATGTTTTTCTAAGATTGACTTATGATTCGTTTACCATCAACTGAGGATTAGGGCAATCGACATCCCTAAGACCCCATTTAGGACTCGATATAGCCATTATGAGTTCCTAGTGATGTCTTTTGGGTTGACTATTGCCTCTGCCACCTTCATGGACTTAATGACTTAAGTGTTCAGGTCATACCTTGATTCTTTTGTCGTAGACTTCATAGACGACATTTTAGTATACTCGCGGAGCTGGAGTGAGTATGAGCAACTTTTGAGATTTGTGCTCTAGACTTTGAGAGATCAATGATTTTATGCCAAGTTCTCAAAGTGAGAGTTTTGGCTTGATTCGGTAGATTTTTTGGGGCATGTGGTGTCCATTGATGACTTCATGGTAGATTCGGAAAATATTGAAGATATTTGAGATTGGGACAAGCCCACCTCTGTTACTGAGATTTGCAGCTTCATTGGACTAGTAGGTTACTATCGGCGATTTGTTAAGGGCTTCTCTACCATTGCAGCGCCATTGACTCAGTTGACTTGTCAGGATGCCCCATTTGAGTGGTATAAGTAGTGTGAGTTGAGATTTTAGAAACTCAATGAGTTACTTACCACCACTCCCATGTTGACTCTTCTAGTTGAGGTCGAGGGTTTCACCATGTATTGTGATGCATTCAGCATTGGTTTGGGTTATATACTGATGCAATATGGCCGAGTTATTTCTTATACAACAAAGCAACTTAAGTTGTGTAAGCGCAACTATGCCACTCATGACTTGGATTGACGGCGATAGTTTTGCACTCAAGATATGAAGGTATTACTTATATGAAGCCCATTATGAGATCTACTCCAATCACAGGAGCTTTTAGTATATTATGAGCCAGAGGGACTTTAACTCGAGGTAATACCATTGAATTGAGTTCTTAAAGGACTATGATATCTCTATTCTTTACCATCCGAGCAAGGCGAATGTAATAACGGACACCTTAAGTCGGAAGGCAGTGAGTATGGGTAGTTTAGCCTTCCTTCTATTGTGGAGCAACCTCTGTCTTTAGATATCCAGTCCTTAGCCAACATGATAATTTGACTTGATATTTCAGATTCTAGGTATGTGATAGCTTATGTGGTGTTTGATCATCTCTACTAAATTAGATCTGTGGTCGACAATTTAAGGATGAGGAGTTGGTAGCACTTCGAGATAGAGTTTTGGGAGGTGACATCGGTCAGGCTACCTTAGATCCATATGGGGTTTTGCGAGTTGATGGTCGCTTATATGTTTTGAGAGTTGGGGGTTTGATCCAGTTGATCCTTAGCGAGGCCTATGATTCTAGATAGTCTATTCATCCTGATACCACTAAGATGTATCATGACCTGAGGCAACATTACTGATGGAGAATATAAGGAGAGACATTGTAGACTATGTGCCTCATTGCTTGAGTTGTCAGCAGGTGAAGGTCAAACATTTGAGGCATAGTTGTGAGTTTCAGAGATTACTCATTCCTGAGTGGAAATGGGAGCATATCACCATGAACTTCATTTGGGGTTGCCTCGCACTTCCAGAGTTATTGACAAGATAGGTCATTGTGGATCGATTGACTAAGTCAGCACATTCTTCCAGTTCATACTTCCTTCCCTGCTGAGAGATTAGCCCATATCTACATCCTAGAGGTGGCTCGTCTTCATGGTGTGCCCATTTCTATTATCTCAAACTTGGGCCCATAGTTCACATCTAGATTTTGGAGGACTTTTTAGAAGAAGTTAGGTACTTGTATCGATCTTAGTATACTTTTCATCCGTAGGTTAATGGACAGTCATAGTGCACTATTCAGGTTCTTGAGGATATGTTGCGAACCTATGTTTTAGACATTGGGGGTCAGTGGAACCAGTTTTTTCTCTTGGCAGAGTTTATGTACAACAATAGCTACCATCCAGTATTCAGATGGCCCCGCTCGAGGCCTTTAATGATAGGCGTTCTCGCTCTTCGGTTGTTTGGTTGAGTCTAAAGAGCCAAGGCTCCCTGGTATAGACTTGATTGAGGAGGCCTTAGATCACATGAGAGTGATTCAGGATAGGCTCAAGACAGATCATAGTAGACATTAGAGTTATGTAAATTGCAAGCGTCGGCTGTTGAGATTTGTCGTTGGTGATCGAGTATTCCTCCGAGTATCTTCCTTGAAGGGTGTGATGAGATTTAGGAGGTGGAGTAAGCTTAGCCCCAGGTATATTGTCCTTTTTGAGATATTGAGGACAGTTGGTGAGGTTGCCTATGAGTTAACTTTGCCTCCAACATTCTCAGCTATTCATCCAGTTTTCCATGTATTGATATTGTGTTGATATATTCTAGATGAGTTTCCTTTGCTCTAGTATGATACGGTTGAGTTAGATGATTGTCTGACCTTTATTGAGGAGCCAATTGCCACTCTAGCCAGAGATGTGAGACAGTTGCAATCCAAATCCATTCTTGTTGTTAAGGGCCGTTGGAGACATCATCTAGTAAAGGAGGCTACTTGCGAGATCGAGTAGGAGATGTGGGAGCAGTTCACCATCTTATTTGATCCTTCAGGTACTTCTTGACTCTTACTTTCGCGAATGAAAGTTCTTTTACTATTGGATATTGTAATGACCCTCCAGGTCATTTTTGAGTTAACGCATTTATTTCATCATTTAGAGCCTTTTTGAAGCTACCCTAAGTCAATTATGATTGCTGGCACAAAGGGTTTGGTCGCCGATCATTCATTTGGATTTTAGGCCCATTTCTCTATTTTGGAGCTTGTATAATTTGAAAATTTGATTTCGATCGCTACTTTAGTTAAACAACCTCAGAATGGAATCCTGTCTGTTTCATCAGCTCTAGAATGACCAAATTAGGCTAGTAGCATGGACGACACGAGTATTGAGGTAATTGGTACGAGTTTGAGGCAATTTGATGCTTTAGCCATTGAAATTTTACCTAAGGTTAACTTTGGTCAACTTTCTTGGAAAAATCACTTCGATGAAAATTCCATCAGCACGGTTAGTTTTGGAATATCGAGTTTGGTCTAGAATGACCCTTCGTTTACTTCCTGAGGCTTCCGGTCTAATCTCGAGGCCCGTTGTGAAATTTGACTAACAAGGGCACTTGGATGTGGGATCCACTTTTTATTAAAATGACCTCGTATGGAAATTTCAAATACTTCATTGAATCTAGAACGTAGAATTTGGTGGGGTAGCATACCTAGTTTGCATGCACGAGATTTCAAATAA
The DNA here is from genome assembly GCF_947179165.1 of Solanum dulcamara. Lineage (NCBI taxonomy): Eukaryota > Viridiplantae > Streptophyta > Magnoliopsida > Solanales > Solanaceae > Solanum > Solanum dulcamara. Next base: position 22,695,388 of record NC_077246.1, on the reverse strand, counting down.
ATTTTGAGCATCCCGTCATAGATTTGTACTTTGCCAAAGTAGCTGATGTAGCACCTTGCTGGTGCAAGGGTATTTTACCCTTTGTGTTTGTGGGCATAAGGCTGCATTCGTAGAGGCCAGGTGAATTGGTCTCCGAATTCGCGAGACCTTTGCGGCGATCGCGGAGGTCAGCTAGGTAAGCCTCCGCGCTCGCGAGCTAGGGGCCACGTTCGTGGAGCTTTATCTTCTCTCCCTTCGTGTTTATGGGAGGCCCTCCGTGTTTGTAGAGTTTTAGACCATTTCCTTCCCTGATTGCGGGCCACTTAGGCCACGTTCGCGAAGGCCAAATCCTTAGTCTTTTAATAAGAGACAATGGATGATCTTGTGTCCAATTTTGGTGGTTCAAAGTCCCAAACATGCAGAAATGTCGTGGCTACGTGGGTTGGTGATCAGAAAGTCTAGAAGACCCATCGTTTGAGGTAAAAATGTGTATTTACCTGCTGTCCCTTGTGCTTTAATGGTGGAAAATGTGATTTTTGTTGCATGTTCTTGTTTGGGATGATTCAAGCCCCGAATTATGTTCCATTTTGAAAAAAAAGTTCGGGGTAGTGTTTGGGACCTTTTTATGGAGTTAATTCAGGAATTACCAGAGTGGGTCCGACATTCCCATTTTCGACTCCAAAATTAATACGTCTCTGAATTTAGTAATTTTAATGTCAAAATGACCGTATTAAAGTTGTGCACCTATTTTTAATAACTTGGAAGCATTCAGAGTCTATTAGGAAGGGAAAAGCTCTAATTTTGTGATTTGGAGTATGCATAATCGGCCTAAAGATAGGCTATGGCTTCCCTTTTCCTAGTTAGAGCTTGATTGAGTGTTGCCTGTGGGAATGTTGGAAATTGGGGTGGATAGCTATTGAACCATGATTATGTGTTTAGAAGTCTTGCCTTAGGTTTATTTTGGGGAATTTCAGGTTCTTGCATGCATGTGCTTAGTTTTACGTTGATCATCCTTGCCTTGTAATCTTGATTTGACTGTTATGGTATTGATTATGAGCATGTTGGCCTTAGTCTAGGCTTAGACTAGTATTATCATAAACTCGCGGTAGCTATAGCTGTTAGGCCTTGCTTTTACTCCGACGTCAATTTGGATGGCTTAACTCTCTATTGACTAGAATAGCAGACGTTGGTCTGGTATTTGAGCCTTAGATTAGGCGTTACCTCTGCTTGATGAATTTTCACCCCTCTCTCTTATTACGATTTATTCATAGACTATTTAAGCTTCGGGCCTCATTTGGTGATTTAGGATCTTGTTTGGGTCAAGCTTGGAAGTATTGAATGGACTATCGAAGAATGGAAGTATATCCATGGAGACTTCCTAATGATGAGGTGACACGATATCTTTCGATAGCCGCTATAGTCGCAGATTTAAGGGCTTGTCATGTTGCCCGCTTATCCTTTACATAGATAACTTATCTGATTACAAACTTTTTCCCCTTAAGACTCATCCGCGGTTCGAGGTTCGAGCGCTGGACTTCTTAGCTAGGCTTCCCATGTTGGCTATTTAGAGATTACTACTGCTTTGCATTTCAAGACTCATCCGCGATACGAGGTCCGGGTGCTGGACTTCTTATCTGGGGTTGTTACTACGGGATGCTATTAGATACTATTGGGTACTTGGAAGCTAATAGCGTTTTGAGGTTTGGGCTACACTTTTCCGGCTCTGGACTCACCGTTTCTGATTCTTAGTAGTTGTAGCAATTCTATGTACTCATTGGGCTTATGGGGGTCCCCTAAGATTTTTACTTAAACTTACGCACGAGTGTACCTTCTAGGCTTGTGGGGGTCCAGTAAGGTGTAGTTAGCCTTACTTAGTTCCTTATATTCATGTGCATCTCCTTATTTTCTATATCATTTTCTTAGTCATATCAGATTCTATCATGTCCTACTGCTTTTACTTTTCAAACTTAGCCAACTAATGATTCCTACTGGGTACTTGTTGTTTTGGTACTCATACTACACTCTGCATCTGTTTTTATGATGTAGGTTCGAGCACCAGTTATCAGCACTGATTCGGACTAGTTGTCGTCTTCACCGGAGATGAGGGTGAGCACTTAGAGTTTTGGGATATTCCTGTCTCTATTTGTATATATATTGGTCTGTGTTTTACTTTTTGAGACAACTTTTGTCTCTGTGGTCCACTTTTGGGACCTGTATCAGTATTATGTAGTAGCTCTGTACGTATGACTTCCAGGTTCTGAGAGGGATCTTATATTTTATTGTATATAGTTATTCGTGTACTTCTGCTATTCATGTTGTTCATGTTATTATGTTGGTACTGTTTAGTTTCTAACCTTAATCTCATTACTCGCAGTTCCTTAATACAGATTGACTTACCTACTCGGGAGTTATAGTAGGTGTCATCATGACTAGAGAGGTCGAATCGTAACACTCTACATCTACAATATCATCAACATCATCACTACTCAAAACTATAGAGCCCTCAAGAAATTATGAAAACGTCAAATAGATGATGACAAATATAATGTAGCCAAACCCATTAAAACATATTTAATTTGAATACTGAGACTCTTAATGATTGCTTGCTTTATTTTCAAGGTTGGACAATTAAAGCCTAGCATTTGAGCATAATATATATTTCTCACTCTTTCTTCTTACTTTCGCAATTGCATGTCTATTACTGAATTTTTTTATTGTTGTAATTTCTTGCGTTTATTTAACTTTTATTATTGTATGTCTATTACTGTTACTTTCGTTACTTTGTTAGTTTCATATTCTTTCTTTCAAATTTCTGTGTGTTGTGGTAGTTCTATTCATGTGTCTATACAACACATTTCATACTCCAGTAAACCTTCTATTGGCTTTCTTTATTTCCTCAACTTATTCACAAGTAACTCTTCAATTGACTTTCTTTATTTCCCTTAGCTTATAAGAACTGAGGAAGGGTTGACATTCCAAAGTTCAAACCTCATCTTTTGGAATAGCTATCACTTGTTATTTATTGTTGTTGAAGGATTTGTTTAGCTTATTTATTTCAGGTCTTATCAATCGTATTAAGATGGCCTCTTTAATTGATCAAGATAGGATAAATTATGCGTTATTTGATTATTTAGGTATAAATATTATAACTTTAGTTGAATTTTATAATATATTATAAAAAAAAAAAACTCACTGAAATGCATAAAGTTCCACTAAATGTTCACATTATTTGATTTGAAGCCTTCTTTGTCTTCCTAAAATATAGATCATAGTTGATGCGCTTTTATCTGTTGAAATTATTATTTGAGAACATTGACACCCACAAATGATGAACTTGGTGCAAAGATACAAAAATGGGGCAGACATGATTATAGGTGAATTTTATTAAGATGTGATGTTCTACCTTTTATTAGGTTTTCTAGGATAGTTTTGTGTACCTATTTTTTCTTAATTTGGTTCAAAAAATGTGTGCGAGAGTTGAGAATATTTTTTTTCCCTCTCTTTGGGGAGTGTTATTTGAATAATTTAATATTAGAAGAAGATAACGGAAAAACGATGACAGTAATAAAAAATTACTTCGTCAAGGTGTATTTAATTATTATTATTATTATTATTTAAATTGTCATTCTTAAAGTATTGTTTGTAATATTTACTAATCTGAATCCAATGTTCTCAAAGTTGTCCACCTGCAGTTCTAAACTGATTATTAGTTGACATTTAGAAGATCAGTTCTTACTAAAGGCATAATCAATTTTCAAAATCTTGAATTGGTGGAATGAAATAAACCAAATTATTTTTCTATGTTTCTTTAATATGAAAGTTGTGAATTGGATCTTTCATTTTTCAGAAAATATTACTTTTAAGAGCTAGAAGGAGCAACATCTTCCCTACTCACTCTTGATGTGGTTTTGATTTGCTTTTTTTGTTTAAATATTTTTTAAAAAAATTTACCAGGTACTTCGAGTCAATTCAATGGTTAAACTATGTGGATGAACAAATTTGCGTTTATTTGCATAGAATATTCTCACAAAAAAAATTGTCTCTCTATTTTATTTATTACAAAAAAAAAAACGCAGTCGCTATTATTTGGGTACGTACAGATAATGGTTCAAGAAAAAGTATAAACATGAACTACTGTAGGAGTTCAAAGTATGTATACTTTTCTTAAACTATTGAAATACATTTTTACATATTTTTATGTCATGTAACGTCTTTTTCTTCTTTATTATTCAGTGTGTTATTAAATTCTAGCGGTTTTACTTCATTCAGCTCTATAATTGTTCATCCTTGTATCGGTAATAACCATCAATCTTGTAACTATAATGTGAGAGATTGATTTATTTACTGAGAAAAACTATTAGATTTTCTTTGGTAGCCAGTAGGTTGATGCAAGTCTTTAGCAGCTGGAACTGGAATGATGTAGAAGACTTTTAAGAAGCATTGAAAAATTATTCCATTATTTATAATTTAGGTCCAATGGAAGGGGTAAAACTACCTCTTTATGCATAGTTTGGATCTTAGGAGTGCAATAAAATATGCACCAAAAGAATCAGCTCTTCTATGTACCAATTCAAAAACTTTTTCTTACACTTGTTATCTTATTGAGTTATATATTAGTATGTAAATAATGCAATCGACTGATAAATTTCCTTACCTATATGTATTAAGGTAGATTAGCCTCAAGGTCAATCATTACATGTCTTTGTACTCATGTGCCTCTTGGTGCTTCAATTATAATATTAAAATATTGTAATACTGTTATACTTCATCACCGAATAAGTATCAAGGTGGAACAAAAATCAACCACTTAAAGTGAATGTTGGGCCAATTAGCATGGGTCATATTTATCTAGTATAATTACATCCACCCAGAACATTGATGTGGAAGTAGTTAATGTGTTTAGGGATCAACTTAAGAAAATGCAAGAAGAGAGAGATTATACAATGTTATAGTGCATTCTTAAATTGATTATAGAGGAACAAAATGGAGATTTGGAAAGGGTACAAACAAAAAAAGAGGTCAAAAAAGTGGTGTTATCATTAAATGGGGATAGTGTAAGTGATCGAGATAGTTTCTCAGGGTTATTTTTCCGAAGTAGATAGGATAATATAAAAGAAAACATCACAAAATGGTGAAAGCATTCATTAGTGGTCATGAACTGCCGAAGTACATTCCTCATATAATGTTCCTAAGAAGTGGCGGCGATTTTTGAAGATCTTAGACTCATCAGTCCGAGAGCTTTAACCAATAAGATTATATCTAGGATGATGCATGAGAGACTAGTCGCAGTCCTCCCTAATATTATTTCTAATAATTAATCAGGATTTGTGCAAGGGAGAAGTATAACAGAGAATGTATTGCTTGCTTAGGAGATTATTAAGGACATCAACAAAAGGAATAAGTTGCACTGTGTAGCGGTTAAGTTGGACATTGCTAAATCATTAGATATGATTTACTGGATTTTCTTAACCAAAGTGCTAAGAGGATTTGAATTATCATAAAAAAATTATAGATATGGTGGTAATAAGGCTAATTAACAATAATTGGTATACGTCTTGATGAATGAACAACCCTTTGGATTCTTCCAATCATTGACATGGCTAAAGCAAATGGGTCATTTTTCACTCAGAAATTGTCGAAAATGATTTATGAAGAAATGATTGATTACAACATAGAAAGCACTGCACCTCCCTCTGAAGAGCAAATTAATAATGATCCATGGGGTATGAGAAACAATTCAAGGAGGGTTCATAGTGAAATCAACATGGGAGCTAATGAGGCAGGAGCAAAGGAAGAATTATGAACTGATATGGGCCAAAGGCTTACCTTTAAAATTCCTTCCTATGTAGAGTTCGGAATAGGAGGATCGCTACTGACGATAACCTCAAGAGAATGAAGATCCAATAGTAGAGACCATGTCACACCTTTTCTAACAGGCCATATAACCAATAGGCTATGGATCCAGTTTGCTATATTTTTGTATGAATTAGAATGGAGGGGATGCATCTGCAGAAGCTTATAATCACTAGGTGGAAACTAGAAGCACTACCAAAACTACAGGTGATATATAGATCCATGCCCGCTATAATTATGTGGACATAACGAAAGAGAAGGAACAATAGAAAACATGAAGGAAACACCACATAAACAGAGATGGTGACACAGATACATAACCTGGTAAAGAAGCTGATCAAGATTTTATACCCATGGATAAAATTAGACTCTTGGTTATGGACTAATGTAATTGGTTAGTTAAGAAGATACAAGCCCAAGTTTCCCTTTCACATGTATGATTCAATGCCAATGAAGGGTTCCTTAGGAATTAGTAGAAAGAGTATAGGATGTTAGGAAACTAATGGGGAAACTGAAGGCTCGACTCATGCATACTTTTAGAGAAGGGAACTGTAACACCCCGCCTTTTCGAAATATCTAATTAACCCGTGTCTTCATGGTTAGATAAAGAGTTATTAATAAATTAAAAATTATTTGGTATGTCACATTTGAAGTGTTCAAGGTTCGTATTTTAGGTTTTGAAGTTTAGTGGGTTGTAAAATAAAAATTGGCAAAAATTATCATAAGTTCCTTTATAAAGATTTTTCTGAAATTTGGGTCAAATATCATGAAGATTTTCTCCCAATTTATAAAGATTTACAGGGTCCATGACCTATCAAATCGAAGATCAATGAGTTTAGTTTCCAACATATTAAACCATTTGTCAATATGACTTCAGAATAGGGAGATATTTGCATTTTCATAAGACTGCATAAGTAGGCACGTGAAGTGGGGCCCCTAGGTCGGTTGAGCCTTATAAAAGTGTATCATCTTCATATTTTCTCATTTTCAGTTCATGAAACCCCCCCTCCCCCCCCCCCCCCCCAATTAGAGAAAATACCCCTTAAATCATCCCTATACATTGATAATCTCATCTTGGATCTTTAACGGAAATTGCTCTACATCACAAGCTAGTCATTTTGGCATAGTTTGCCCCAATTAATTTCGTGGCATAGTTTCTTGGGTGTTGTGGCAGTGGGGTACTAACCACATAAATTTCTCCTTGTGATATAAAGAGAGTGTATATCAAGGTAAGAATGTTCTTTTATTGGAATATGGCTACTTTAGACCTCGAGTAGTAGTTCCCTTGGTGAAAATCCATATCATTTGTCGGATTATCATGTCACCTTATCTTTTTACATACTAGTTCAGATCTTGCCATATTAAAGTATTACGTGGGTGTGGGAAAAGGTTAGTTGACCACTTATAAGCATCAAAAAGGTATGTTAAGACTATTTCCTTCTTTTGGCATATTTTCTTAAAGCTTAGGAGCAATACGAGAAGGTTGTTGCTATTGTTGTTATACTTGTAGTCAAGATTGTTGGTTGTTTGATGTCCAAGTTATTGTAATCCTCCCTTATTGGGTTTCATATACTGTTAGTAGAGGCCCTATATTGGGAACAACTTAGATTCTATTCGAATAGGTTGGTTATAGCTAAATTGCTCGCTTTTAGCTATTGATTTGTTATTGTTGTCCTTGGGGCTATTGTTGTTAGCTGCAGGAATGTGATTATTATCTAAGAAGGATATATGTTTCTTATGGGTCTATACTGATGCCTAAGAAGGCTATGTGCTACCTACAGAGCTATAGTGTTGCCTAAGAGGGCTATGAGTTGCCTACGGGGATATAATGATGCCTAAGAAGGCTATCTGTTGCCTACGAGGCTATGTTGTTGCCAAGAGGGATATGAGTTGACTATGAGGTTATATTGATTCCTAAGAGGGCTATGTGCTACCTATAGGACTATATTATTTCCTAGGAGGTCTATGTGACTGCCTACAGGGCTAGGGGACTACTGATAGGGGTATATAGACTAAATTGACACATTTTGGGCTTATGAGGCATAGGTAGGTGATTTTGTTTGTTGTTTATACCTTCCGAGCTTATGGGGAGCTGGTTAGGTTATTGTTTGATTATTTTTGGTATGTTAAGATTCGGGAGTAGGCCAGTACCTTTTTCATATTCTTGATTTCTTTTCCTGATTATTTTTTAGTATATTATGATACCTGCTCATTTAGTCTATTGACTTTTGGTATAATATTTCATAATGACACCCTATTTTCGGGGTACATTCATGAGTGTAGGTCCCGACAGATGGCTGGTTAGACCTCCCTAATAGTACGATTGAGTTCTAGCAGGTTGGCTAGCCCCTTTCTTCCATAGTTGCCAAATTTTCTGAGATTCGTTAGCTTTTGTTTTATATATTTGGGTAGGTTGGGGTCCTATCCCGCTAAGCTTTAATAATTTTAGAGGCTTGCAGACTAGTGTGTGGGTTGTATAGCTAAGTTAATGGTCATGTTGTCCTGGTTAGTTAGTTTTCTAAGGCTTGATAGTTGTTTGATGAACTGTCTTGATATATACAAGAGTTCATCTTCTGTATAGAGATCATGGTGTCCTCGACGGCCTAATCAGGACCAGTGTTCTAGTTGGCCATTTATTTATATGAATTGCTGGAAGTAGTTATTTCTTTTATAGAGCTGTTGACATGGGCCTTGCTGACCGAGGGCTTATTTTTAAGCTGAGATATACTTGTTTATTTTCTTAATTACATGTAGCTTCCATGTGCTAGTATCAAATGGTTCGGCAGAGTCAGCCCTGTTATAAGTTTTTGCATTAGGTGCCAGTTGCACCCTTTGAGTATGGGGCATGACAAAATTGTTATTGAAGTAATGTCATATCCTAGGGAGTTTACAAGCTGTGTCTAGTAGAGTCTTGTTTATAAATATGTTGTACACCACATTCGATATGCATGAAGCTATAAGGCATATTAGAATGGTCATTCTAGAATGGTCATTCTTCTTTTGCTCAACTCGAGCTATAGAGAGACATCTTATGGGTTGAGTTTTTAGGATTATAATTGATATTTACTTATAGAGAGAGATGGCCAACACAAGAAAGATCACAACTAGACAAAGCCTAGATACAATTATAGGTGAGGGTTCCTAAAAGGTACCACAGGTATAGGTAGCCTATCTTGCGACATAAGGAGAGATATCTTGTCAGTCCCCTATAGCTTCTCCACTATGTCAGGAGCCTCTAAGAGCTACAGGACCCATGGCCCCATTAGTAGTCCCACCTCTCGCTCCTCCTATTCTATCTGACTAGGATTTCAAGAGTGCAGTGTATATGTTAGCACAGTTAATAGTTACATAGCGCCATTTAGTTGCACTAAATGTTGTCAAACCTTCTGAAGGGCCTAAAAGTTTGAGAGTTCGTGAATTTCTTACCTTGAATCCTCCATAGTTTACAAGACCAATTACATATAAGACCCTAGTACTTTATTGATCAGCTTCATATATCTTCAGGGTCATGCATGCCTCAGCGACTAAGTCAGTTAAGATAGCAACATTTCAATTGTGTGATGTTACAATATGGTGGTATGAGAGTTTGGAGAGATCCAAGGGAAAACATGCACTTCTACCCACTTATGATAGCTTTACAGAAGCTTTCATAGATTACTAATTGCCTCAAGAGATGCCCAGTTAGATTAATTTATGAACCTTCGATAGGGCAGCATGAGTGTTCGAGAGTACGAGCTAAAATTTAATTCATTGGCTAGATATGCACCAGCATTGTTTGATATGATGTAGGATAGAGTGCGTAGATTTATGGGAGGTCTTCATTCAGACTATATCGGCACTTGTTCTACTACTGCACTAAATGATAGTATAGATATCTTGTGAATTCAGGAACAGGGCATAGAGGATCCCGAGATCAGCAGTATATGAGTGAGAGGGTCAAAAGAGAGCAATAGAAGAGGGCTAGGCCCATGGTTCTCAAGGAGAATTTTAGGGTGGTCCCCAGACCTCGATACTCTAGTAGGCCACCTCCACCGTAACATTTTTAGGGCAGTAGACTTGATCGTTGGGGACGGTCAGGCCCAGGTAAGGGTTCACCAGTATTAGGCTCTCTGCAACAAAGAAGTTCAAGCCAGGCTAGGTCAGCCCCACCCTGTTGTGCTACTTGTGGTAGGATGCATTTCAAGAGGTGCAGTTAGGGTTACACGAGATGTTACTCTTATGGTCTAGATGGGCATGGTTGGAGGAACTGCCCAACCATAGGTTTGGGTGGTATGGGTCAGGCGACTAGGTCGGTAGTAGGTTCTTCCTTATCGGCATATCCTACAGGGTGTGGACCCTCGACTTCAGAAGGTAGAGGTAGAGGCAAACAGGGAACATCTAGTTCTATAGTGACCAGAACCATACATATGCACTTGTTGACCGAAAAGACTCAAAGTCATCACTAGATGATGTGACAGATACATTGATTATCTACTCATATTATGTTTATGTTTGATAGATCCTAGATCTACTCTATCTTATATTACTCCATTTATTGTGGAGAAGTTGGGTATAGTAGTAGAGTCATTAAATTGACCCTTTATTTTATCTATACTAGTTGGTGAGTCTATTATTGCTAAGAGAGTCTATTGAGGTTGCATGATAGATATTATCGATCGTTAAACCTCTGTATACCAGGTAGAGTTAGAGATGGTCAATTTCGATGTGATCATAGGTATGGACTTATTAGCGTCTTGTTATACTAATGCTGAGTATAGGGAAAAGAATTTTAGATTTCACTTTCCAGAAGAGGCAGTTCGAGAATGAAAAGGTAGTACAACAACGCTGAAAGGTAGGTTTATTTCATATCTTAAGGCAGGGAAAATGATTATAAAGGGTTGTATTTATCATCTTGTACGCTTTTAGGATATAGATGCAGAACCACCGAATCTCTGATCTATTTTGGTGGTTAATGAATTTTGAGATATATTTCCAGATGAGATTCTTGGTCTTCCTCCAGAATGGGAAATTGATTTTGCTATCGATATGATACTAGTACACAACCCATATCTATGCCTCCTTATAGAATGGCTCCTGCTGAGCTAAAGAAGTTGAAGGATCAATTGAAAGACTTAATCAATCGTAGTGCTTCACCATAGGGTGCACCAATGTTATTTGTCAGAAAGAAAAATGGCTCACTAAGAATGTGCATCGATTACCGACAACTGAATAAGGCGACTATAAAGAATAAGTATCCTCTTCCGAAGATCAATGACTTGTTTGGCCAGTTGCAAGGTGCTAAGTGCTTTATAAAGATTGATTTGAGATTAGGATACCATCGGGAGAAAGACATTCCAAATATAACTTTTAAAACCAGATATGGACACTTTGAGTTCTAGGTGATGTCTTTTGGATTGACTGATGGCCCAACAGTCTTCATGGACCTAATGAATATCATATTTAGGCTATATCTAGACCTGTTCATGATTGTATTCATTTCTGATATTTTTATATATTCACATTCAAAAACTGAGCACGGAGATTATTTGCGAGCAGTCCTTCAGGTTCTTTGAGATTGGGAATTTTACACAAATTTATCTAAGTGTGAGTTTTGGTTGAAATTTGTGGATTTCTTAGACCATATTGTATCAGATGAGGGCATTATGGTGGATACACAGAAGATCAAGGCAGTGAAGACTTAGCCCGGTCCACGACTTTGATAGAGGTTCATAGTTTCCTAGGGTTAGTTGGGTACTACAAAAGGTTTGTGGAGGGGTTTTCTTCAATTTCAGAACCACTGAAAAAGCTGACTTAGAAAGAAGCTAAGTTTTAGTGGACTGAGGCTTACGAGCATAGTTACCAAGAGCTGAAGGTCAGGTTGACATTAGCACCAGTTTTAGCCTTTCTTGAGAGTTCCTAGGGCTATGCAATATAATATTATGCTTCTAGTGTTGGGTTGGAATATGTTCTAATGCAATATGGTAAGGTGATCGTATATACTTCAAGGAAATTGTGGAAGCATGAGAAGAACTATCTGACCTATTATTTAGAGTTGGCTGTAGTGGTGTATGCGTTGAAGATATGGAGACACTACTTGTATGGTGTTCATGTTGATATCTTGACTGATCATAAGAGCATTCAATATATCTTTAGACATAAATAGTTAAATTTATGATAGTGTTGATGTCTTGAGTTACTGAAAGACTACGACGTAGATATTTTATATCATTCAGGGAAGGGAAATATGGTAGTTGATGCCTTTAGTCATAAATCTATGGGTATGTTATCCTATTTAAGTGTTGAAAAATGCGAGTTAGCTGGAGAGCTTCATCAGCTAGCTAGCTTGGGAGTCAGATTACTAAAAGCAGATTATAGTAGGGTCATAGTTCAGGACACAGCCATATCATCTCTAGTTATGGAGATAATGGCATGAAAGCATGAGGATCTCCAAGAGCAGCTCAGATCCAAGGCTCAAGAAAAGGAGTCTTTAGACTTTGATATACAAGGAAATAGAGTCCTTAGATATATAGGTCGATTTTGTGTTGCGGATGTTGGGATATACACATCATTCCTATTATTCTATTCACCCAGGTTTGATGAAGATGTACTATGATATTAAGGAGATCTATTGGTGATACGGGGATGAAGAAGGACATTGTTGAGTTTGTGTCACAATGTCCTAACTCAGAAGTTTAGTGGTACCTTTTAATCATACAAGACTCAGAAGCAAGCCTTCATTTCATCCATGCCACCCTAGTATAATGTGTGACATCATCATCAATGTCCCCTATTACATTGAATGACAGATCTAAGATACTTAAAATTTTCTCCCTTATGAATAGTTTGTGTGGAAAGCCATACTTCCATGTCTGCTTCATGTGACGTAATACTAAATTTGCATTCCAAATATTTTGTTTTGACACCCTAAAAATTTCTAAGCTAAGATCAAAACTATTCTTCATATGTGTATAGGCCCGAACCCAATAATTTTAATTTTATATATTTGTTAGGATCAATTTCTAAGTATTTGGAGTGTATTTGATGTGAATTAGGATTATAAGAATCCTCTAGCATAAATTTTATTGAAAGTTTCCTTACCGATTGAGTTTTGATATAAGATTTTATTTGGGTCAACTTCAAATGATCATATGTCTCAGCATATACAGAATTAGGTGGCCCATGAACTATCAAATTAAATATCTCTAAGTTCTATTTCTAACTCAACCAACTTTGCCTCATTTTGAGTTTGGCGTAAAAAGTTATCTCTCAACATGTTCACTATATAAAATGGGTAGCATAGATGACACTAATATTAGTGTCATGTACCCCTCAAGACCATTCAAAAAGAGTCAAGAAAAGGATCTCAAAGACCTACAAATGATGTTCATGAAAAAAGAAGTGTTGGAAGAGCTTGAAGATCACCAAAGAAAGACATACAATGTGTGGAAGGTCTATCAAAGTGAAGAGGAAGAAGAAAAGAGTCCATGTGTGCAAATGGTCATTTCATGAATTCAAGAACTCACAAAAGAAGCCAGCCAAACAAGGCTTTTATCTCATTAAGGGTAAAATTGTAAAAGACAATGTCTTCTTTATTTTCTTAGTATAAATAGTAGTTTTTCATTTTGGAAAACTTAGATTATGTTGAATATTGAACTCTCAAATTGTAGTATTTTCTTAGTAAGTAATTAGGGTGAACTCTTGGAAATGCTAGTTAACTTCTTGGGTTTGATTAATCAAAGTGTTACCTATTTGTGGTTCTTTGTTTTCTTTGATTTTTCTTGTTAGGATTTTGTTTGGGTTGTTGAAATCAGTTGGGAGGTGAGGGTTTTATCCCCTTGTTGCCTATAATTTTAATAGCTTGAATCTTAATCCACATATCTTTTCCTTTTATTTCCTTTCTTTGTTTTGATTCTTATCATTTGGTATAAAGAGCCTAGGTTTAAGCTTGTTTTCACAAATCTAAGTCTTGAAATTTTTATCTTTTCATAAAGCCAAAAAAAAATCTTCCAAAAAAACTCAAAAACAAAATCCAAAATTATTTTTGTTTGATTTGTTATTTTTGACTCTATATCCTTGTTCAGAGTGTCTTTTGAGTGTAGGTTTCAAATTTCATTCAATTTGGAGTTGTAGAGGTGAAGTTGCCATTGAAGGGTTTTGAACTTTTGAAATTTTTCAAACTTTGAAAGTGAGTCATGTGATTGAGAAGGAATTGGAGGTTGCTAACCATTGAGGTTTGTTCTATAAGTAAATGGGAAACTAATCCTAAATTTTGAGCAAATTCTGAGTTGATTTGAGGGTATTGAGATTTAGTAGGTGTTCTTGGTGATCTTAAAGTTATTTTTGAAGAAGAAGAAGAAGGAAGAAAATATATTTGATCCAATTTCTCAAGTCAATGTTGGCCAAGATGTTTATTGGTCCACAAGTAGAATTTTGAGGAAAAAAAAATAAAGAATCTGAAAAAAAAGTCCACATCAGCTGCCATCACAGCAGCCACATTAGCAACCAATCCTAATCGTATCTGACGCGCGTGTGTATCAAATGTAGAGGCTAAAATGTACAGGGTTTTATACTTGGCCAAATTTTGGGTCTCAAATTTTGGGACCCCAAAAAAACTAGTGTTCAAACTCACTTCTTCTTCTTCTACACTCTTTTTCTTCAATTTCTCTACTATTTAAAAACTAATTAACATGTTTAATTACTTATTAACTAGTTTCTAAACATCAAATCATCTCTTTGATTCTTATAATTAAGTAACAACAAGCAATTTCTTTTACTTTTGTTGCTTAGTTTCTGTCTATCCATGAACATCTATTATATCTATATATCTCCACCACCACCGACTCCTCCAATCAGCAGCAGCTTCTTGTGCTGGTCCACCATCTTGAGGTGCACAACATGATGCATATCCGCTTTAAGTACAAAGTCCTTCTGTCCCTGTGATTGACTGCTTTTTCTTCCTTTTTCCGCTTTCTCCCATTGTCCAAGATTCCCACTGCTGCCCCCCGTGGAAGTTCGGAGCTAAGTTCTATTTTTAGCTTTAGCAAGACCCCGACCTGAGTCCCCACGTCTACTTTTCCTTTGAGTCTGATATTTTTTGTGCTTCTTTTGTTCTACTTTTCTTATCTTGATTCGTAGATAACTTCTTGATTCAAGTGTGTTAGCTTTATTTTGGGTTTTCCTTCTTTCAAGAGTCACGAGAATTCACTCTACCATAAAGGATGGGTGATATTGAATTGATTGAACAGAGCTAGTTCACAATCAATTTTGGGACAACGCCATAGAAGGAAAGTGGAGAGTTACATATGAGTGACGTGAGGCTTTTGCTACTAACCTCATTTTTTGAATTTTATAGGTATCATGTCTAATACAAGTCCAATTGGAGAGGACTCGGAGAACATCATGGAGGCTTTTACCAACATCTCTAAGCAAATAGCTGAAATGAATTGAAAGTTGGGAGGTATAGAGGAAAAGTTGATACGGGTGGAGAATGAGAATAAAAAGAAAGTAATTCAGCCCAAATATGAGGAGATAAGGAAGGTGTCGGTGCATTCCACCAATATTACTCTGGACAAGCTTATAATCTATGTTTTCCTCCACAAAACCAAACCCGAAACTACCAATGCCCCACTTTCCAAATGAACAACCCTCCAACCACCTAAGGAAAACTACACATTCAAACCCACAACCCTATCATTCCCACAAGAAAACCTTCCTTTTGTGGCAAACCATGTCCAATACCAAACTCCATTCCGCAATGCTTCTAATGCATCTTTTCATGAAGCCCGAACATCACCTCCATGAAATACACCATAAATACCCTACCAATACTACTAATACCAAAATCCTCTCTATGATGAAATGCATGAGGAGCTCAATAATGATGAGTTTTGGGAACATGGGGGTAGGTGTAGCATCCCCTTTGGGAGGATGCCACTTACGAAGCAAAAGATAGTTTTTCTTTTTTATAATCTCAAATAGTCAACACATTTAGAAAACTTGTTTTGAAATTCTATTTCCAATTCAACACCATTTCGAGTTCATAAAATATACAAAACTCAAATTAGTAATTATCATAAAACTAATATCTTCTTTTGTCCATAAGACAAGTCAAAGTGTAAACCCATCACATGGCATGTACATAAGGGAAGATCACATTGCATAGGGGACATGTACATGATGCATATACACTATATACAAAAACAACATGTAACAAAAATAAATAGTATACCAACAAGTCACAACAAAAGTTCTAGAATCATAAACCTAGGCTCTGATACCAACACAACTCACGTAGAACTTCATATATAACGTGGATCACCAAATAATTTTTTAGAAAAAACCATAAAAAGAAAATTGGGGTGTTACGGTAGGGATGGGTATGGAGTACCAAGGGGAGGAGTACGACCTCGGGACTAAGGGTGGGAACAAAGCATGAAAGATTAAGAATATGAGAATAGAGGAGATAGGATAGGATATAGAGGTGATAGAATGAGAAATTAGGAAATAGGTTTTGGGATAGGAATGATAAAGATAAGGGCTTCAACACAATCAAGGTCACACTTCCAAGGTTCAAAGGAAGTAGTGACACCAATGCGTTCTTGGAATGGTAATTTCAAGGTGAGCGAATCTTTCTCACGAATAATATCTCAAAAACTTTAAAGGCAAAGTATGCTCTCACGCAATTTGAAGGGTATGCATCAACTTGGTAGGGGTCCAAGAGGAGGGAAAGAGAGAGCCATCATAACTATGAGTTACCTACTTAGCAAGAGTTGATTGCACTTATGGAGTTGAGATATTTGACTCCAAACTACTACCAAGAGGTGATCAAGAAGGTGTTTATGATGAAGCAAGGTACCAAAAGTGTTGAAGAATATTATGATGAGTTTGAGAACTTATGGATGATGTCTAAAATATAAGAAAACATTCAATGTACCGTGATATAATTCATGGAACTTGAGGTATTATATCTTAAAGCTTAAACACTATGAGATTCTTGAAGTAGCTTTCTATGATACCTCAAAGGTAGAAGCGGATTTGAAAGAAGAAAAGTCATACAAGTCCAAAAGTTCTTCAACTTCCACATGGGACAAAGGTAGAGATAATTGGAAGGAAACATATTCTAGGGAGAAACCTAAGGGAGGTGGTCAAGCTAATCAAATCAAGCTTGATTACAAATCCAAGACAAGTGAGAAACCACAAGGAGGTAACTATGTTAAACCCAACTTTCCTCATCCCTCTACAATTCAATGTTTTAGATGTCAAGGGAGGGGACATATTGCTAGTGAGTGTCCTAATAGGAGGAAAATTATTGCTTTTTGAGATGGGTGTAACACCAAATATGAATAAGACAGTGATGAAAAGAATGAGGTAGAGGTAGATAGAAGTGAAGGCGAGGGAGATTCTTTGAGGGATGAAGAAGAGAGGTTGGATGAGAGGATAATTTTTTATTGCTTTATTGGGAAGGGGAAATATTTACTTGATGATGGTTATGACTTGAAACTGAATACCAATCTTTCAAGTGTTGTAAGGAGAATTATGGGAGCCCTTGCAAATGAAGAACTAGATCAATGGGAGAATTTATTTCACGCTAGGTAAAAATCCCAAGATAAGGTGTGTTCTTTGATTATTGATAGTGGAAATTGCACTAATGTGGTGATTAGTTCTTTGGTGGAGCGTATAGAAATACCAACAAGAAAGCAATCCAATCCTTACAAGCTATAATGTCTCAATGAGAGTGGGGAAATGAAGGTCCTCAAACAAGCAAATAATTGGTTTAGTATGGGCAAGTACCATAATGAATTGGTTTGTGATGTTGTACCCATGTTGGCTTGTCAAATATTATTGGGAAGGTCGTGGTAGTTTGATAGAGATGTTGTACATCAGAGGAGATCCAACAAATACACTTTTGTGATTGAAGGTAAAAAATATACGCTTTCACCTCTCACTCTATATCAAGTGAGTGAGGACTATCGGGCTATGAAGGACCTTCAAGAGAGGATAAGAGTGGATGAAGTAAAAAGTGAATGTAAAAGTTCCACTATTGTTCCAAAAGAGGAAAGTGACTGGCTAAAAATAAAAAGAACATGTGCATGATATCAAACCCAAGCAAGTGTTAAAAGGGTGTGGATGAGGAACTCTTTCTAGTGTGTCTTGTCAACACCAATCTTTCACTGCATGCTAACCAAGATACTAGCACTTTGCCTAGTATTGTTTCTTCTTTTTTGCAGGGCTATGATAAACTATTTTCGGAAGATATGCCCGCAGGATTACCATATTTGAGGGGAATTGAGCACTAAATAAATTTTGTGTCGAGGTCATAAATTCCCAACCATCCACCCTATAGGAGTAACCTAGAAAAAACCAAGGAGCTACAAAGTCAAGTGGATGAGCTTCTTGAAAAGGAGTTAATCACAGAAAGCCTAAGTCCTTGTTCCATACCGATAATTCTTGTTCCCAAAAAAGATGGCACATAGAGGATCTGTATTAATTGTTGAGTAGTAAACAAGATCACGATAAAGTATTGACATCTAATTCCTAGGATTAATGACAAGCTCGATGAGTTATGTGTCTCAAATGTATTCTCCATGATTGATCTTTGAAGTGGGTATCATCAAATCCGTATGAAATCGAGTGATCAGTGGAAAACGGCTTTCAAAATAAAGTTTGGGTTATATGAATGGCTTGTGATGTATTTTGATGACATTCTTGTGTATAGCAAGAGAATGTGCTACTTCATGTGTCCCATTTGAAATAAGTGTTTGATGTCCTACTATAAGAGCGTCTCTTTGCTAATATCAAGAAATATTCATTTTGTTTTGAAAAGATTATGTTTTGGGGTTTTATAGTGAGTGTAAATGTAATAGAGGTTGATGAAGAGAAGATAGATTTCATCAAAACTTTGCCAATCCCAACTAATGCAACCGAGTTAAGATGTTTTCATAGATTAGCAAGCTTTTATCGGCGATTTGTGAAGGGATTTAGTTCAATTGCTTCTCCTTTGACCGAATTGATCAAGAAATATGTCCCTTTTGTGTGGGGGGGCAGGAACAAGAGAAGTCCTTTGAAGCCTTGAAATCGATGTGGAGTTCTTCACCCTTGCTCCAACTATCAAACTTTGATAAGGCCTTTGAAATTGAATATGATGCTATGGGTGTTGGTATAGGTTGTGTATTGATGCAAGGAAAACCATTGGCTTACTTTAGTGAAAATCTAAAGGGAGCTACTCTCAAGTACTCAACTTATGACAAGGAATTATATACACTTGTGCGGGTGTTGGCTCATTGGCAACACTACTTGTGGCACAAAGATTTTGTAAATAAGGACCAATCATGAGTCCGTAAAGCATCTTAAGGGGCACTCCAAGTTGAACAAGCGACATAATAAGTGGGTTGAATTCATTGAAACATTTCCATATGTGATCAGCTATAATCAAGGCAAGGGGAATGTGGTAGTGGATGCTCTATCAAGAAGGTATGTGTTGGTCAATACATTGGTTTCCGAGATGATGGGATTTGGGAGCTTAAAGGGATTCTATTCTATGGATTTTGAATTCAAGGAAACTTTTGATAATCTTGGCTTCTGGTTCAAGGATGGGCGAGTTTGTGTGCTCATAAACTCAAGAAGAGTTTGTCAAGGAGACTCATAGTGATAGTTTGATGGGACACTTTGGGGTACCCAAAACACTTGACATTCTAAAAGAACAATTTTTTTGGCCCAAGATGAAGCATGATATGGAGCAGAGTTGTGGATAATGTCTTGAATGCAAGCAAGCCAAATCTACAACTCGATCCCAAGGTAAGTATACTCCTCTTCCAACTCCTAGTAGTCCATGGATGGACGTTTCTATGAATTGTTTGTTGGGACTTCCTAGGACTAAAAGACTACATGATAGCATATTTGTGGTAGTGGATAGATTTTCTTTAATGACTCATTTCATTCCATGTCATAAATATGATGATGCATCCCATGTTGCCTCCTTATTTGTCATTAATGTGCTGAAATTGCATGGAGTCCCTAAAATCATTGTTAGTGATAGTGATTCCAAATTTCTTAGCCACTTTTGGAAGAGTCTATGGGTACACTTGGCATGGAATTTCTAAAGTAAGACCCAAATTATTCTTCATATGCGTATAGGTCCAAACCAGATAATTTTAATTGTATATAGTTGTTAGGATCAATTCCTAAATGTTTGAAGTGTATCTAATGTGAATTAGGGTCATAAGAATCCTCTAGCATAAAAGTTGAGTCGGAATCTTTCTCACCGATTGAGTTTTGATATAAAATTTTACTTTGGTTAATTTAATATGATCATATATGTTAGCATATAAAGATTTAGATGGCCTATATGCTACCAATTTAAAGGTCTGTGAGTTCTTTTTCCAACGCCACTGAGTTTGCCTCAGTTAGAGTTTTAAGTGAAAAGTTATGTTTGTTATAGTAAAATCCTGTCAAGCAGTCGCATGTTCATGACCACCACTACGGGCCATGAAGACCTTCATGGGCTGTGAAGGCTTCCGTAAAAGGCTTCCTTCATGATTTTTTGGCAACTTTCTGCAAGCATCCCAAGGTTATTTTGGTCTTTTCTAATGCTCTTTAACCCTATGTAATTTATTTTTGGGTGTTTTTAAAGGAGTATATCATTCAATAACTAGTTTTTCCTTCATAAACATCAATCTAAACATCATAGTCTCGAGAAATTCTCTAAAACAAATTGAGGGTTCCTCCTGTCCATCAAGAACCCTAAAGCTTTCAAGTCAAAGAATTCAAGAATTAAGAGAAGTCTTCTATCCAAGGTTTTTCCAAGTTCTTCCACTCTAAGAACTCCCTAAAAAGTGTTTCTTTTCTCAAGATAAAGCACCAAGATTTTACGATCAAAGATTTCCACCAAGAAATCTAGTGTTCTTCAAAGTTCTTTAAGAATCTAATTCTTCCAGTTATGTAAGGCTATCAGAACATTGGACTAAATTTGCCCTCATGCCCTACGTGTTCATAAAGTCAAATTGAGTTATCTATATAAATTCTATTGAGTTATATATATATATACATATTGGCGGAGGGATCAATATATTTCCTTTCTTTGGTGAAAATCCCTCAAATTATGACCAACCAATTATTCCAAATATTCAAAAATCCAAATTATGAGCATTATATATATATATATATGTTGAGTTGAGTATGATGTTGAGTTGATGATTGTTCATATTTAATAAATGATGATTTGAGTATGATGTTGAGTTGAAGAAGTCCCTTGATGTCTATTTTTAAGCATGAGTATTATATATTTTAAATGTCTATTTTTGAGAATTAAGTTGAGAAGTTAATGTATCTTTTAAAATGCATTATTTATATGAGATGTTACCTATCTTTAAGAGAAGAGATAAGTTAAGAAGAGTTGATGTAAAAGTCCAATGAGACTAGATGAAATGTATTTTGAGTATTTCAGTCACTTGATGTATATGAGCATAGTAAATATTTTGGGAGTAGTATTGAGCACCGACTTAGGCAAAAGTTTAGGGAGTAGTATTGAGCATAGTAAACTAGGTAGTCAGCGTAGGATAGGATCGTGTCATTCATTCGGGCTACTCCTCACATTCCTAAAAGAGGATTTTTTATGTGGATCTAGAGATGATGTGATGTCCCTTACCTTGGTAAAGTACTGGACGGATGTGGAAACGACATCGCTTTGTTATATTGTCACTAGCTCATAAATGATGGTTTTCTGTTAGAGAATCTCCCCAAGAAGTAAAGTATTATATTTTCATATACTGAGTTGCATTTATTATCTCATGTCTTTTAAAGCATTGTCTTTCATTATATCGCATGTCTTATCGAGTTGAGTTACTTTTAGAGTTGAGTTTTTGAGTTGATTATCTTAATGTAACTTTCCTTTTTGCCATTTTTCATTCTTGTACATTTCATGTACTAAAGTCATTCGACTTGTATCATTTTATGATGAAGATACAGGTGTGAGAGATTATCAATAGGTGCACCGTTAAGGATCTACCTTCTCTAGTTTTTGGTGCGACCTCTTTGTATTCAGAGAAGCTCCTTCATCGTCAGCTTTATGTTATTTCATTATTTCTTTGAGGTAGTCGTGTGCTTTTCTCGGCACCTTTCTAGTAGTTAGTAAAGGCTTCATAGACTGATTAGAGTAGAGTCATGTTGAGCCTTTCATAGTCAGTTTTGAAAATACGACTTTTAATATTGAGTTATGATATTGACTTACATCTTTATATGAGTACTTTAAGTTATTATTTAAAGATTGAGGAGACTATTTTAAAATACCCACTTGATGTTACTGTATTATCGTGTTAAGTCTCCCACTGAGTGAGTTAGCCAAGCCAAGTGGTTCTCTTAGGACAAACAATAGTTTCCAAGTGCCGGACATATCCAGGGTGTAGGCTCGGAGCATGACAAATATAAAGCCTTTAGAATCTAGAGTCTGTATCCAAACCTCCAACCTAGAATTAACTTTGTACCATATCTCATCAATTAGTACTATGTTATCTGCAAATAACATACACCATGGAACGTCTTTCTAAATAGACTGCATCAACTTATCCATCACCAAAGCAAATAGGAAAGGGCTAAGATTCGATCCCTGATGTAACCCCATCTCAATTGGGAAGTGCTTTAATTCTCCTCCCACCATTTTAATCCGAGTCTTGCTCCATTATAAATATCCTTTATCTCTATAAATAAACCATGGGACACCTTTAGACTCCAAACACCTCCAGAGGACATCTCTTAGGACTTTGTCATATGAATTTTCAAGATCAATGAACATCATAAGTAGGTCCCTCGTACTCTCCAAATACTTCTCCAGCAGTCTCCATACAAGGTGGATGAATTTAGTAGTCGATTATCCTGGCATGAATCTATATTGATTCTCAAAAATGAACACCCATCTCCTTACTCTCATCTCCATCACTCGCTCCCAAATCTTCATAGTGTGGCTTAGTAATTTGATATCCCTGTAATTGTTAAAGTCTTGAATAACACCTTTGTTCATATACAGTGGAACTATTGTTCTCCATCTCCATTTGTCGGGTAGTTTTGTCATCTTAAAATAGCATCAAACAACCCAATCAACAACTCCATACCTGCTTATTTATGCTTCTAGAATTCCACCAGAATTTCACCGGGTATGGTTGCTCTTCTCCTTCTCATCCTACTAATATCACGAGAAACCTCCTCAACCCTAAATCACTTACAGTACCCAAAGTCCCAAAGTCCTTCAGAGTGTGCTAATTCACCCAACATAATGTCTCTTCCCATCCTTTATTTAAGAGTTTTGTGGAAGTATGCTTGCCATCTTTGATTAATAGCGGTATCTTCCACCAACACTTTGCTCTTTATACTTGATGCACTTCACTTGATCCAAGTCAAGATATTTTATCTCTCTCACTTTCGCGATCCTATACAATTTCTTACCCTGCCTTTGCCCCCTAGCTCAACATACAAGCCTTCGAAAGCTGACATAGTAGCAGCCGTAACCCCTAGATTAGCTTATGTGTATGTCTTATTACATACTTCCTTAAGCATCCACTTTTTTCCTCCTCCACACACTCAACTAACTTGGTATATGCAATCTTCTTTGCTTTGGACCACTTAAAAAGAACATGTGCATGATAGCAACCCAATCAACTACCACCAATCTCTTTGATGACCACCCAAGTAACCCCTTAATTTTCTACATCATCAAATTTTTAATCTTTTCTTATCAATGTCAAAGTTATATTCTTATTAACTAAATAAAATACTCATATATCACTATAATAAAAATAAATTTTAGCGGTAATAAATATGCACATTAACAAAAAATGTTAAAGTCTTCATTTACACTAGTTAATTATTATTGGATCCAATATCGCTATAGGCTTTAGGAGTATTTTCAAAGTGTTAAAATGTAATTTTCACTAGTAGTTGATTCTAAAATAAACATATTTAGCGACAGTTAAGCTATTGTTGTTAACTAGTTGTCGCTAATGATCAATTTTGGTGTAGTGTATTAGTGTAAATTGTATCCAACTCTTATAAATTGGTGTATTGTCTTACTCTTTTATTTTTGTCCAATTAAGAAATATTCTAAAATACTGAGCATTATAAGTGTGTACCTTGATATGTTACAGTGGAAGGTGTTGGTTTTTCTACCGAAAGAATCTCCCAAGTCCACTTCATATGTCTTGAAAATGGAGATTTGTTTCACAAACTAAATGTCTTCTTTTTGGTATTTATATCTTGATTTGCATTTTAGTACTCAAGAAAGTTATTTCTTTTCTCCCATGTTTTTTCTAAAGAAGAAGTAATATGTATAGAGGAATTGGGCAGATAAACAGTTATTGAGTAACTGTCCCCCCCTTTAAATCTGTAGGTTACACCCTTTTTATCATCTTTTTAAATATAATCAAAACAAAAAAAAGGGTCAGGTCAGGTCAATCCACATGGGCGACCCATGACCAGTAATCCAACATCTCCCATTTCACACATGATGGACAAGATCTGAGCCAGTACTACATCAACAAGACACCAATTCATATGATAAATAGTTCGTATGACTTGTGAGCATCACAACCTTTACCTTTAAGGGTTTAAAAGCTATATTTAGGAATTCAATCACATGTGGAAATAATTCCCTACTAATATGAGGATACTAATACTGATAACACCCCAAACATCATTCACTACTTTAGTAGTTTCTTATTCAATCCCTCATCCTCTTAAAAAGGTGAACTCGAGTTCTTATTTAACTTTATATGCACAGTTACACTTGACACCTATATGGTTAGTGTAATAACCGTCTTGTGTAGACAAGTTAAAATATTTATTTTAATCGTCTTTTCTTTCTACTCAAATCTATTTATTTCAAATCAACTAGTTTTCTAGACATGCACTGCATTGCCGAATTAATCATGGCTATTAGTAATATGCTAAAGTAGCAACACCAATCGAAACTTCAAAAAACAGTTAAAGGTCCAAGGGTATTTTCAATGAAAAGTTAATATAACTTTTAGGATCTTACATAATGAAGAAGCATGGAACCATTCTTATATTAAACCATTAGTCGCTTAGCACACCTGGTATGAAACACATGCTACGATGTTCTCACATTATATTGGTGTGTGTGTCTTATTCTTTTAGTCATTTAACATCGTACAGATTTAGGTCTAGACACCTCTAAATGTCTAACCTGAGTTTCTTTCTTTCATAATCCTCAAATCCATATTCTTAGAGAAACTCATATTTGGATTTACAAAACAAGTCATAATCTTATGGTGGAAATTATCTCTTCACGTTCCTCGATGTAAGAGGCGATTTCTCGTGTAAGAGAGCCAATCTTGAGACTTATTCGAAGCACGTTATCAATAAAACACATTATTTCATGCATACTAGATTGAACATAAATTGAAGACTCTTATATTGATAATAATTAGAATCAAGTCATTTCACAATATAGAAACATATTCATATCCTATATAATCCTAGAGCTATAACATGTTTCTCAAACAAGTCTCTAGATATCATCTTTGTAAAGGAATCAGCTATCATTTCTCTTGTAGGAATGTATTGTAAATTTATTTTTTTCATTTGCTACTATGTCTCTCACAAAGATATACTTAATGTCAATGTGCTTGGTCTTGCTGTGATATTTAAGATCCTTAGTATATGTGATAGCCGCTTAACTATCACAATATAAAATCATGGGACCTTTAGAATTCTTTGCAATGTCAAATGCTCAAAGAATCTCTTTAACCAAACAATTTCTTGTATTGCAGACGCACAAGCTACGAATGCAGATTCCATGATTGATAGAGTTGTGCAAGTTTGTTTCTTACTTTTCCACAAAAAAGCACCACCATTAAGTAAAATACTATAATCGGAGGTTGATTTTTTATCATTCCAGTCACCAACCCAATCAGCATCTATGTAACTTCTCAGGGGTAAACCAGATCCTTTATAGAATAGGGAATAATCTGCAGTTTCCTTTAGATATCAAAATATTCTCTTCACAGGCTTCCAATAATTTCCTCTAAGATTAGATTGATACCTGCTAACCATACCTATGACATAATAAATTTCTGGATAAGTACATATCATAGCGTACATCAGACTCCCGATAGCACTAGAATGTGGAACTCGAGACATGGCTTCCATTTTTTTCAGTCTTTGAACACATTTCAAGGCTTAAATTTTTACCTCTTACTAATGGAGTATCTATGGTCTTGAAACTATTCATTCGAAAGTGTTTCAATATTTTCTTTATGTATGTTTCTTGACATAAACTCAAAAATTTCCTAGTTCAATCTCTTTGGATCTTAACACCCAATATATAGTCTGCTTCACCCATATATTTCATGTCAAATGACTTTGAAAGCCATGACTAAATAGTTCTTTGATAACGCTCAACTACACTTCTTAGGATTCAGAATGTAGGCAATCTCTAGCAATATAAACCCAACGTGTGAGGTCAGGGTTGAATCTCACAAGGAACGGTTAAGAATAAACTTTAATTACGAAGTAAGAACGTTCTCTAGACTTTTATAGTGTAAAAACAAGTAGATTGTAACATAAAGTAAATCAGTAAATTTCATTATCAGAATTCTGAGAGTTAGCAAGATTCGATATTAAAATGATTTCACTAATTTAATTTATAATGAGTTAACAAAGGCTTCTAGGGGATGTGCAAAGTTGAAATTGAGGTTCTAATAAGGGTAAAAGCACAACTCAATATCATTAATTCTTAATAGATTAGCAAAGGTTAATCAATTGTACGAGATAACATCTATCGATCGCTATTCGTTTCTACATGCAAGCACTTTTGAGCCTAAACATGCGATTCAACAATACTAACCCAATCCTTAACAAAACCTCCTCTCACGAAAGAGGTTACAATTGATAAACAAGAATCAACGGCTATTTGATAATTTAGTCACTTCACATCACAATTTCTAGCTAATAATGAAGATCTAACACAGAAATATGTTTGCAACCATAATTCATAATTGATTCCATACCAAATTAACAAAACCCATTTCAAATTAATAATTTATGAGCTGTAACAAAAACTCAGATATAGAACAACAATCTAACTTAATAACACCCCCTAGAAGTAGGGGATTTAGCTACACATTACAGAAATTAAAGAAATTATACCAAAGTAATTATCATTGATCTGATTCAGCAAAGTTTGAAATCCAAAATCCAAAGCCCAAAGCTAAAATCTCCAAAATAAATTCCAAAACCCCAAGATAGCTTCTAGGTTTTTGTCTCTGAGTCTTAGTAGTTAAAAACGTCCCTCATTTGCCTTTGAAAACTCTATTTATACAAGTGCAAAACACTAGGCAAAATTGTCCCTTAGAACCACTTCGGCGGCGTTAGTCGAGCTCGCTGAAGTGGTCGGCGTATCGTCGATTTGTCCTTTACCTCGCCTGCTGAAACATTTCTTCTTCAGTTCATGATCTATGATTAGGCGAGCTCAGTCTCTCTCGCCAACACATTTGGTGAGTTGCTGTTTTTACCTCTCACATGGCTTTTCATTTTCTTTCTTTCCCTGAGGCTCTGACATTTTAGGCGAGCTTAGGCATGTTTACCTTTCCTATCCGTGGGTTGCCAATTTGCTTTTCTATTGCCATTCTGATGTTCTATTGATTCCCTTTTTCAATGGCATTTAGGAGATCGCGATGCAGCTCACCCCAATAACTTCGACGAATTACCAAAATCTGCTTCCCTCTCCAAAAGGCTCAATCCTTTAGCTTTGAGTTCTGGTGCAATCAGTGAGGTTTTGACGCCTTTGGCGACCCGCATAAAGCTCTTTGCGATCTTCAGCTTTCATTTTGCTCAATTTTGGTCCTTTTGTTACTTCTTTTCTTTGAATGTTTAACTCATGATTGATCCTCTATACCTTTCACCTTCAAATGAGCACTTTGAAGTTAGTTTTGGACGTAACAAAAGCAAAGAGGACACTAATTTCTTGTGTTTTGAGCTATAAATGAGTCCAATTTCCTGACTCATCAACACCCCATACTTAAACTCTTGCTTGTCCTCAAGTAAATCAATAAGCTAATCAGTTCAAAACCAAAGACTACAAATAGTGCTACATGAGACTCAACACAAGAAGTGTACACGAGGTTCAAATTAGCCTGCAATGTTCAATCGTGCACTCAAGGCTTCAAATGTTGACTAATCAATTCCCAACGCAAGTTCATGCTTTCAATTATTCGCTCCCAAGTGCAAATTTATGTCCAATGCTCCTCTCACATCAAAGAAGTGATTCCATTCCACACTCTCAATATGTCGATCACATGTTATAGGATCGAAATTAGACACTACTCTAGCACTCAAAACGATAAAAATATGCATAATTCCACCCATATGCTTGCCCTTATTTTCCAATCAATCAATTAATTAGATCATACAAGATCAAAAAGTACTTTTCAGGCTTCTAATGAGGCTGAATGTAAGGTATGATCATTCTGGTTTTAGTGACTTAATTTCCTAGGAGCATGGATCAATTTTTGTAAACATCTCCCTTTTTCTTTTCATTTCCTCTTTTGACATCATAGATCACCTTTTTTCATTCATGCTACTCTTGTATTTTTTATTTGTTCATTTGGACTCCTCCCCCATTTTTTTTTGAAAGGGCTAACCCAATGTTCATTTATTTCTCTCTTTTATGCAAGGGGTATATGGAGGTGTTCTATTTCCTTCTATTGATCATCCAAGGGTAACATTTCGCAAACTACTTTACCATTTACCTTCTAAATCTTACCACACCCCCAACTTTGGCTTTTGGCCTAAGTTGACTGTTCAACATATCCAATGCTCCAAGGAGTTTAAGGGTAGGTAGAAATAATGGACTTTAAAGGTTGATTTTTGAGGTATAAGTTGTATCCAAGGAAAACAAATCAGGCTCAAACGGTGCCAAATTAAGCTCACACTCTCACAAAGGAATCGCAATAGATTAAGGATATTTTAGGATCACTCATCGAAACTATGCCTTAGATCATTTCCCTCAATCATCGATCACAACCAACTGGAGTAACGAGGCAAGTTTTAGGTGTTCTCATGCATGTCTTTCAGGTAGATCTCACATCTCATGGCATTCCAATCATAAACATCAAACATAACTTTACAAAATCAGCTCACATGCACAAATCATTACAGAACCCACACTTGAAATTCGATAAGTCACAACGAGATGCCATGAGTTCACACAAGACTTATGCTTACTCTTTTTAGCCTCATTAGCTTCACACAAAATATATTGTTCATCAAAAGCACTATTCAAGTCATCGATATTAATCAAAACCGATTCTCGATTATGCACATGAGCGTCAACCCCACCCCACAATATCAAAATATTTGTGGACCTCAACTCGTCCACATCCTTCCTTAGCCTAACAATATCAGTCCAAATGGACTCCAAATCAATAAAGATGCCCTCAACTTTTTCACGCTCCTCAACGTGAATGGTGAGAGTGACTAGCTTTTCAGTTATCTCAGACAATGTGGTCTGTTGTCCCGCTACCTCAGCTCGTAACGGTGCAATAGCAACCTCAATAGCAGTGGAGATCTAGAAAAAATAGTAGTACCAAATCTCGAGGACCTCATATCAGCTGAATGAGCTAGATTACCTATTTTATAAATCAAAGCCTGTGTTAATAGAGGCCGAGGTGTAGAACCATATTTAGGGGTTGTAGAAGCAGATGGGTAGAAGACGAACCCGACATATCAGAAGCGGAAGGATAAGTGCAGCGTCTAGAGACTCTATATCAATGATCGATATAGTGTCAATTGGTGGAGGCCTTCTCCTAGCCTCAACATCAAGTAAATAATCCACCTCAATCCGGCAGATATCACTAGATGATACAAGTGCCACTCTCTAATTTGTACACTCAATAAATGGTACCCCGGTATGCTTACACAAGTCAGTAATCAGAACAAGGAAAGGCAGTGATGTCTTCTGCTGCCTAACCCTCACGAATATCTCTGGAACAATAATAGATCCTATGTTTAGGCCCTTTCTAGACATGATACTTTCTAACAACGCAGCTTTGGGATGCAGCAAGATAGATTCATTCTAACTAGGCATTAACGTACTACCAATGAAACCAAACCAATACCTAGCAGCCACATTTATATCCTTTTTCTCAATCACAGCCCCGACCTCAATCTGTGGTGAAATAATATCTAAAATCAATGGGGATAACCATCCTTTTAAATCATCCAAAGTGCAGGTTTTGAGTTTGTCTGTTAGAAAATGATGAGATCGGTAAGTGCAGCCCAAAGCATTATTTATATCGATTTGGCTGCACTTCACCTCTTTACCCTGAATAGTTATAACTTCTAGCGTCCCTACTGCAATCGTCTTTTTTTTCCTTTTGGAAGGGCATTTGCATAAGCTTTATAGAACTTACGAACCCAAGAAGGAAAATATGGAGTTTGAGCACTAGTAAACCGCTTGAATTAATAGAACTGAATCATTCTCCAAATGTTCGGGTACCTATTGACTACTCCATCAGTAGAGAGTGGTTTCTCCTCTAAGATTATACGAAGACCAGCGGCTTTTAAATGATTCATTGAGCAGGTGCAACCATGGAGACTACCCTATTCGTCGCTGGGTCATGAGCTGCCTTGGAATGCATTTCAATATGGGTGCGCTCGTGGCCTTGCTCTATAGCTAAAGGAGGGTTGAGTTTCCACAATAGGTGCATGCATTGGGGTTGTAGACCCTTCACCTCGATGTCGTGGCATTTCCTCATCAGAAGAGGACTTAAGGGAACTGGATTTAGCAACCACTTGACGTTTGACTTTCCCTTTGTCATTCTTACTCACAAATCTAGGTGGGCGTTGAGTGGAGCAATAAGGCTTGGATAGTTCAGTAATAGTGATACCTCGGGTCGTTCATCGAAGTGGTGGATCAATTTCATCAATTAAGCGACGAGTAAGATTCTTGTCTCAGGCCATACCTATGCACTAGATATACACTAGCAAAACACATTGGGAGATAGGTGAGTACAAACACAAAGAAAATCAATTTGGTCAAACATAGCTAAAGATTGTCAAAGCAAAAGGTGAGTCGCCTAATGAACAAGGGAGAGCTCAGTCGAGCTCGCCAAACATAGAGAACCAAAGATGTAACACATTAGGCAGGCTTCCAACTGAGTTGGCGAGACGCCGAGCATCATAGGTGAGCAGGCTTATCTCATCGAAAGTAATAGACTAGTTGCAAGGTAGACTCAATTTTTTTTCTAGGGAAAAGGGTGAGGAGATGCGCATATAGGCAAGTCGCGGAGGTGTATCGGTGAGCCATTAGTAGCTTACCAAATCGTTCAAAGAGAACTGGCACCTGAGATCAAAAATGGCCAGTAAACTCGTCATTTTACGAATCTCCAACCACCAAGGCGAACCCGTTTGACCCCACAAAATAGCCCATAACCACAATTTCAAAATTTTTTGAGTAATCCTTTCCCCCACAGGCATTTCAACCATTCCCAAATACAATTTTCAAAAAAATAATAGACTCCCCCCCCCATTACCCAACAACATAATAATTCCAATTCCCTTTGAAACTAAGAAACTCACTATGAATTTGACCAAATTTTCACTTAAAAATGACTCACCCATCTATCATTGGGAAAAATCAGGAATTCATGGAGTTGGGGTTACTTAGACTTCACCCCCAAATAGGCTATTAAATGTACGCCCTAGTATTTAACATTGAAGAATCCCCACATGCAATTCAAGCCAAAGGTGGAAATATGATTCTCAACGAATAAACAATCAAAAAATTGAATATTCATGACAAAAATGACCTCATATCAACATGCCCAATCAACATAAAGTTAAGAACATCTAAGACATTCAAAGTATTAGCACAACAATAGAAGTAACACAGAATATGAACCAAGGAAACACACCTATAAAATGCTAAAATGAGGAACAAGATAAAGATGGATGAGCACAAGTTTTAATCCACACAGATGCGAAACGATCGACAATCAAACGAAAGAAATTACACTGTAATAAGGGAAATAGGGGAGATGAACACTGTAGGAAGATGAAGCAGTGAAATTTGAAGAGTTGAAAATTTAAATGAAAGTGGTCTCTTTTAATTCCAGGAGGTCGTCCAATTCGGCGAGGAGCAACTAGCGTCGCCAACAGGATCGGTGAGTCACCAATCAACCCTATGCTCGCCAGTGTATTGTAGTCCTTAGGTTCCTGATTAAGTGAATTGGCGAGGATGATGGAACTCGCCAACACAAGTAGGTGAGTTGACAAATGGTAGATCAGTTCACTAATAGTTCCAGAACACATGGACTTTTAAGGTTCGAAAGTTAGAAAGGTGATCTCAAGCGAGCTTGTTGTATTACTTCGGTGAGTCACCAAGTCGAACTATGGCTCGCATAAATGATCAAAACCTCCAGGGATAATTTGCCATCTTGACGCCTAAAATTTGATCCCCAATGGGCTCGCCTACCAGTTTCGACGGCTCGCCAATTAAGTCATATTACTTGCCCACTAAGGCACTTCGATTGAGTCCAACTTCAACCTACACAATGAACACACAATAATTAAAACACTAAAACTTAGGTTGCCTCCCAAGAAGTGCCTTAGTTAATGTTGTGGCACGACGTGGACATGCATCATCCAAATACACCACTAAAATTATTCCTAGACTAGGGCCTTCACCAAAATACAACTTGAGGCACTGCCCATTAACTTTGAACGTCGGTCTGTCTTTGTTTTCAAACACATGAACAACTTTAAAGGGCCCATACCATTTAGACTTCAACTTCTCAAGAAATAATCGGAGACAAGAGTTGAAAAGCAATACAAAATCACCGACTCTAAAATCCAGTTTTAAGATATGAACATCATGACATTTCTTTATCCTTGCCTTGTAGATAACTAAACTTTCATAAGCTCGGAGCCTGAATTCTTCTAGAATGTGAAGTTGGTCAACTCAATCTTTGGATGCCGACTTCCAATCCAAGTTCATGCTTTTCAAGGCCCATAGAGACTTATGCACCAGTTCAAATGACAAGTGACGTGTTTTTCCAAACACCAAATATATGGGGACATGTCAATCGGTGTCTTGTAAGCAATTTAATAGGCCAATAAGGTATCCTCTATCTTTTAAGACCAATACGATCTATTGTTATTCATCATCTTTGCCAAGATCGCTTTAATCTCCCGATTAGACACTTCAACTTGCCCACTTGTTTGTGGATGGTAGGATGTGGAAACCTTTTGAGGGACACCATACTTGCTCAATAAGGAGGCAAACATGCGGTTGAAAAAATGAGACCCCCCATCACTAATGATAACACGGGGAGTGCCAAATCTTGTGAATATATATCTCTTGAGAAATTGAACTATGCTTCATCCCTCATTGTTAGGTAAGGCCACTGCCTCTACCCACTTTGAAACATATTTAACAACTACGAGAATATACTTGTTCCCATATGAAGTCACAAAAAGGCTCATAAATTTGATACCCCACACATCAAATAATTTGACTTCCAAAATTAGGTTAAGAGGCAACTCATGCCGTCTAGACACGCCGCCTTGCCTTTGATACTGATCACAATTTTTCACAAACACGTTGGCGTCAAGATACAAAGAAGGCCAATAGTATCCACTTTGAAGGACCTTAGCCACAGTCCTAATCCCACTATATTGTCCACTAACTGGTCATGAATGACAAGCATTAAGGATTGCTTTACTTTCCACCTCTAGAACACATCTCTGGATCACGTAATCTGCATATTCTCTGAAAAAATAGGGTTCATCCTAATAATATTTCTTTGCATTGAACAGAAACCATTTTCGTTGGTGAGAACTCAAATTATCTAGGATACTCCCACACGCAACGAAATTGGTAAAATCTGTATACCATGGAAGTGAAGTATGAAAAATCCTTATTACAGATTCATCTGAAAAGGCTTCCTTAATATCTTGGTCTCCGGACACAACCACTTCCGATTTGAGACATGACAAATGATCGGCTACCTGATTTTCACACCCTTTATGATATTTCACCTTGAAGTCAAATTCTTGCAACAACAACAACACCCAATGGATCAACCAAGGTTTAGCGCCTTTCTTTTCCATTAAATAACAGATTGCATCATAATCAGTATGAACTACTACCTTCGTACCCAAGATATAAGCACGAAACTTTTCAAATACATAAACAACCGCTAATAAATCTTGCTCATTAAAGGTGTAGTTCTTTTGGGCTACATTCAATATCTTGCTAGCATAGTAGATGGGGTGAAATAAATTTTCCTTTCTCTGGCCAAGAACATCCCCTAATGCCATACCACATGCATCACACATAAGTTTAAAAGGAATAGTCCAATCCGGAGCCACAATAATAGGAGCTCAAATAATTTTCTCTTTCAAGCATAAGAAGGCCTTGATACAAGCGTCATCAAGCTCGAACACACTATCTTTCTCAAGCAATTTGCATAATAGATAGGCCACTTTAGAGAAATCCTTGATGAACCTTCGATAGAATCCGGCATGTCCTGAAAAACTCCGGACAACCTTTACCGATATAGGAGGAGGCAAAGGTGCAATCACTTCCACTTTCATTTGGTCTACTTAAATACCATATCCTGAAATTTTGTGGCACAATACAATACCTTCTTTCACCATAAATTGGTACTTCTCCCAATTTAGCACGAGGTGAGTTTTTACACATCTTTTCAACACTTTACTAAGATGTTCAAGGCATGCATCAAATGTGTCCCCCACCACTGAGAAATTATCCATAAATACTTTCATTGTATCTTCTACCATGTCAGAAAAAATGGATAACATACACCTTTGAAAAGTTGTGAGAGCATTGCATAATCCAAAAGGCATCCACCTAAAAGCAAAAGTGCCATACTGGCACGTGAAAGGTTTCTTCTCTTGATCCTCAAGGGCAATAGAAATCTGATTATACCTAGAGTACCCATCTAAAAAGCAATACCAACTCCTACCTGCAAGATGATCCAATATTTGGTCTATGAAAGACATAGGGAAATAATCTTTCTCCGTGCAAGCATTCAACTTTCGATAATCCATGAATACCCTCCAACCGATAACCAATCACATAGATACAATCTCATTCTTTTCATTCGCCACGACATCTATGCCACCCATTATAGGAACACATTGAACTGGGCTCACCCATTTTCTATCAACAATAGGAAACACAACACCCGCATCAAGCCACTTGATTATTTCTTTCTTCACCACTTCTTGTATTGGAGGGTTTAATCTCCTTTGGTGCTCGATGTAGGCTTACTATCGTTAGCCAGTTGAATCCTGTATGTACATATAGCGGGAGAAATGCCTACAATCTTAGCAATTGTCCACCCAATATTTTTGATAAAGTTTCACAACACACTCACAAGAGCATGCACTTGTTCCTAGTCTAAATTAGCAGCTATTATCATGGGAAAAGTAGAATTTTCCCCCAAGAACACATATTTAAGATGAGATGGAAGTACCTTAAGATCAAGCTTGGGTGATTCATCTATCGAAGGCTTGGTGGGTGGTGAGTCCCTATTTTTCATATCAATCTCTAACCGCACAGGGCTTTTGGGGTAGGAACCAATAACCGTAAGCACTGGTACCACTTCACCATAGTCGAGGATTTATTCCCCATCATAGTTCAGCAAAACCGCCACTAACGACTCCCCAACATTAGAAACTTCTTGCATACTTGCCATAGCCTCATCCACAATATCGATCACTGAGATGACATGAAGCTCACTAGGTTGTTTCATTGACTTACAAACATTAAAAGTGACTTCCTCACCATTTACCCAAAATTTCAATTCACCACTCTCTACATCAACCAAAGCTCGTCTGATATCCAAGAATGGCCTACCAAGGATAATGGACACCTCCGCATTAATTTCACAATCAAGAATTAAAAAATGTGCTGGAAAAATGAATTTTTCAACCTTTACCAAAATATCATAGAGAATACCAATGGGATACTTAATTGTTCGGTTGGCCATGAGTAACCTCATAATAGTTGGTTTAGGTTCACCCAAACCGAGTTGTTTGAAAATGGCATAGGGCATCAAATTTATGCTTGCACCCAAATCACAAAGTGCCTTAGCGAATTGGTACATCCCTATGATGCATGGAATTGTGAATGCCCCGAGGTCATCCTTTTTTACCACAATGTTGCTTGATATAATTGCACTATAGCTGTGAGACACTTTGTGTTATATCCCATATTTTTTTATTATTTTTTTTTCACAATAGGACATTTTTGGAATAACGGTATCAAGTTAAGGGCAAGGCTACGTTTGATTTTGTTGGATACATAATTCTTATGACTAAATTGGGATGTGGAAATATTGGAAAAGTTTAAGGATAAAATTGGAATTTCACATGCGGAAATATTATAAAAGGTTAAGGACAAAATTGGAATTTCACATGTGGAAATACTATAAAAGGTTAAGGGCAAAAATTGTAATTTCAACTTGGGAATATTATAAAAGGTGAGGGGCAAAATGGTAATTTCACCTAGGGGTCTTTATATCTTCCAACTCCTAGAACTTTCAAGAGAATTGGAAGAAGTTAGAAGAGCAAAAATTCTAAGAAAAAAAAGAAGAGAGTTTCGGCCAAGGTAAGGAAAAAAATAACTCCTTGAAATTTCATCCCTAAAATTATAATTTCTTGGTATTTCCACTAAATCAAGGGTCCTCTATAACATGGTAAATTTATTTTGGAAGATAGAAGGCTTGTTTGGTTGATTTAAAGCTTTGATTAAATGAAGAAGTTAGAAAGAAAAGGTAAGAATTAATCCAATTTCTTTGTGTTGTGAAGATTGTTTATGTTGTAGTATGTAGAGATGTGTAAAGTTTATGGAAATATGGAAGTTTGCATGGTGGGTTTTACATATGTGTAAATCCATGTATATGGAGATTGTGGAGGCAAGATGAATTAAATTTTTGTGTAGTATTTTAGTAGTAGTTATGGAGTAGTAGTTATGGAGTAGTAGTTATGGTAAAAATTTTATGTTGGAATTGGAAGTTGAATGAATTTATTTGAAGTTGGAAATATGGATTAGGTGATGAAATGGGAAAAAATTTAGTTTGTATAGTTGTTAGTTGTTGTTAGGATCCTTGGGATATAAATGAAGATTAAATGGTTTAAGTTGGTATTGAAATGGATTGTAGGGAATCATGTATTGTTAGTATGATTTTGTAATATTATGGAAGTAAAGTTGTTAAAAGTGTGGATTGTTGTTATTAGTTATGAAGTTGAAGGAAGAAAATGAATTATAATAGCTTTGTTGCATTTATGGAGTTTTTGGGTGAAATATGAAATTGATGAATATTGGATAGCTTGGTTGGAATATTTTTCACCTATGTTGGAATAAGTTTAAATTAATTTATGAACATGAAATATTCATATTTATTTGAAAGTGCAAAGTTAGAATGGAAATTGTTGCACTATTTGGAAAAGAAATTAGTTTATGTTATGGTGCATTTTGAATTGATTATTGATGTTATTGGTGTTGTTGTTGGCATGGTTGTTGATATTGTGGCCGAATTGGAATCTCGGGGTTGTCATATATGTAGGGGAGATGCTGCCGAAATTTTTGTAGACAAGTATTGGTATAATTGAATTCTTAAAGTTTTATGAATGGTAATTGGTAAATGTGACCAATTGTAGATTTTGGAGAAAACGGGAATTGAATTTGGACAACCGTAAAAGGCCAATAAGGTATGTAAAGCTTTATATTTTCTTCTATTGACATGTCTTAGGTGTAATAGGTTTGGATACGAGCCTCGGTGATGACTCTACTCTTCGGAATCGACACCTAAATTTGACCATTTTCTATTCAGTCGAATTGAATTAAGTATTTATGAATATATTTGAAAAATTGTCTAAATCTCTAGAATTTGCACAAATAGGACCCGAGTATCTTGAAACTCTTATAAATAATGTTATGGATATTAACACCTATAATTTTGATATGCCACCTTATTTGTCCGAGGTGGGCCCCACTATTTCGAATTTTTTTCTTTGTTATTCTGTTTGACTTATATTAGTTAGAATTTAAAGGAAACTCTTTGCTACTCTTCCAAATATCATATGATTAATTATTCCATTAATTCCCATAATATATTCTGAAATATGGAAATAATTTCAGAAAATTATTTTGACATAGACTATCGGAACATTGAAAAGACTTGCTCTATTATTACTATTCAAGTATTTTTATATATGATTTGCTATCGAAATTACGCTATCGAGTCTGTATAAATATTTTGTATTTTAAATTGTATTTAGTCTCTCACTACTCTACTCGTGCATACTGTAACCACTCTTTCACTAAGCCTGGGCCAGGATATGTTATCAAGCGTATCTCTTTGCATTATTAGTCGTGCCCCGATGTGAGGGGGCAGGTACATCATGTACATGGAGTGGTGTATGTTATGCCACGGAGTTATGCTGTGCCATGTACACATATGATATGACATGATATGATTTGATATGATTTGATATGGTCATCTGATATGATATGATCTGTTATGGAGACATTCCCTACTCTGATGTTATGATGTGTTGTGGTGCCAATGATGGGAGGGCGACCACGTTTTGTTCACCGAGTCCCACAAAATGGGGCCGGATATGGCATATGTCTTTGCATATATGATTTGTGATTATGATAAGCATTTTGAAATTTTGAACATTTATTTTATTTTCTGCACCTACTATTCAGATTATGGTTTTATTTATTACAGTTCATGTTTTATATATTCGGTATATTTTTTGTACTGACCCCCTTTCTCTAGGGGCTGCGTTACATGCCCGTAGGTACCGAAGTTCAATTTGTTGATCCACCTGTTTAGGATATTTGTTGCGTCGTTGACAGTGCTCCATTGTTCGGAGCTTGTATTTTGGTACTGACTTTATCTCTGTATATTTGGATATGTTGGTCAGGGGTATGACGGGGCCCTGTCCCGTCATATGACTATGCTATCATCTGTAGAGGTCTGTAGACAGAGTTATATTGTGGGTTTTGTATATATGTTTTGGGTTGTGTGTGTTCCGTGATGGCCTATCGGCCCTCGTGCCTACATCTATTTGTGTGATCTATTTAGCAATCTTTTCTAATCATTATCTATGTTTATTCGATTAAAATGTTAATTTGGGATAAGGGTATGTTTGGGTGCCCCACTCAGGCACCAGTCACGGCCTACGGGGTTGGGTCATGACACTTTGATAGTTTCGAAGTCCATATTATGATTTTTCTTCACAATCTCCTTCATGAACTTTGCATACTCGGGTATCTCCAATAGTGCTTCAATCAAAGGCATATCTATTAAGAAAGTCTTGAACACTGAGAGGAAATTTTGAAACTTGATATCCTTATCTTTCTTTTTCAAACATTGAGGGAAAGGAGGTTTCACTTTTGGAAGTTGCTTTGGAGACACCACCAATGGGATAACACCCATGTTGGAATTGGGAAACACACCAAAATCAATCTTCATCGGTGCATCTTTCACTTGGCTGGACTGATCATTATTGAGTTCTTTGGCTAGCTCATCACTTTCGAATACTTTGGTCTTCCCTTTGGATGAACTTGTAGCTTCATTAGTTGGTACATTATCACCAACAAATTTTCCTTTTCTTGTCAAAATAGCCATGCATTGCGCGTTTTCATTCTTAGTATTAACAACGGTATCACTTGGGAGACCTCTCTTTGGTCTTGGGTTAAGATGAGCTGAGATTTGACCCATTTGAGCTTCCAATTTCTTAATTGACACTGAATGCGAGGTGACCGTTTGATTTAAATAAGAGAAATCAGATTTTATCTCTTTTAACACCTTATTCGAACCTTCGACTTTGTTCAAAATTCTAGCAAGCATATCTTCTGTACGAAAACTTTCTGGGTCAGCACTCGCCTCCTTAGGATTTTGATGAGGAGGAACATATCTCTCACAATCACCTTGACCATCTCTCCAAGCATTTCCTATATCACGCCAATCCCTATCTCTCCAATCATTGTCGCGCTTTTTGTTCCAACCTTGGTTCTCACTCGGCCTTAAAAAGGTCAGTCAAGAACCCCCTGGTTGACTTGCTAAATATTGCACCTCTTCATTGTACATGGCATCGAACTTGGCTTCCTCCAGATTTACTCCAACATTTACATCCACAGCATTCACTGATTTGTAACCTCCCCCCAAAACATGTTTTGATAGCAAATCTAGTTGGGTCATTATTTTAGCCATATTCCCATCCCTTGT
Source organism: Solanum dulcamara (assembly GCF_947179165.1). Lineage (NCBI taxonomy): Eukaryota > Viridiplantae > Streptophyta > Magnoliopsida > Solanales > Solanaceae > Solanum > Solanum dulcamara. The sequence continues at coordinate 22,655,300 of NC_077246.1, read as the reverse complement.
GTGGTCCTTTTCAAGATGTTCTTTAGTCATCCCAGCAAGGAGAGGAGATACATGATTTTCTCAGGTATGCCAAGCACATTTAATCTTTGTCATTTCGTCAAGCAAAGCTGAGGCAATAGCAAAAGGTTGGCGCATAAGGACGCCCCTAAAAAGCTTATCTTCTACCCTTTTGTTTACCATATCAAGACTAAGGTTAAAGTACTGTAATAGCACATTGTCAGGAAGCCCATGTGTTGGGCATTGTAGTAACAATTTCTGAAATCTGAGCCACATTTCATGTAGTGGTTCCCCATCAATCTTTTTGAAGTTTTGAATATTGTCCCCAAGTTTCAACATGTTGGACGGTGGGAAGAATCGCTCATAAAATGCTACAGTGAAATCATCCCACGAGGTAATCAAATCTCATGGTAATTTCGCTAGCCATTTGGTTGCCGGCCCCATAAGAGAGCAGGGAAACAACCGTAATCGGATAGACTCCTGCGATGTGTTTTTGAATTAAAAGGGGCTGCATATATCCATAAAATTGTCGATGTGATCATGAGGATCCTCGTGAACGAGGCCTCCAAAGAACCCTTTCATTTGCAACAAAAGCAACATAGTACTAGTGACATGAAAAATAGTGTTACCCATAGTATGGGGTAATTTTATAGCTCCAGCACTACCCATTTGATCAACATTCACATCGTGCAAATTTTCAATGTCATCATTCACATCTGCAGCATTACTTCCATTAACACTCATTTCTTCACCTATCAAAGAGAAAAACAAATAAACGATAGTAAAGTAGTCCTACTACAAATAATTAGATCACAAACCATTTCACTAAAAGAAATCTAATCACCATTCTCCGGCAACGGCGCCATTTTTGATAACGCTCAACTACACTTCTTACGATTCAGAGTCTAGGCCATTGCTAGAAATATAAAAATAATGTGTGAGGTCAGGGTTGAATCCCACAAGGAACGGTTAAGAATAGACTTCAATTACTAAGTAAGAATGTGCTCTAGACTTTTGTAGCTTAAAAACAAGTAGATTGTAACATAAAGTAATTTTGTAAATTTGGTTATCAGAATTTTGAGAGTTAGCAAGATTCGATATTAAAACGATTTCACTAATTTGATTTGTAACGATTTAACAAAGGCTTCTAGGGGATGTGCAAAGTTGAAATTGAGGTTCTAATAAGGGTAAAAGCACAGCTCAACATCATTAATTCTTAATGGATTAGCAAAGGTTAATCAATTGTACGAGATAACATTTATCGATCGCTATTCGTTTCTACATGCAAGCACTTTTGAGCCTAAACATGCAATTCAACAATACTAACCCAATCCTTAACAAAACCTCCTCTCACGAAAGAGGTTACAATTGATAAACAAGAATCAATGACTATTTGATAATTTGGTCACTTCACATCATAATTTCTATCTAATAATGAAGATCTAACACAGAAATATGTTTGCAACCATAATTCATAATTGATTCCATACCAAATTAACAAAACCCATTTCAAATTAATAATTTATGAGCTGTAACAAAAACTCAGATATAGAACAACAATCTAACTTAATAACACCCCCCTAGAAGTAGGGGATTTAGCTACACATTACAGAAATTAAAGAAATTATACCAAAGTAATTATCATCGATCTGATTCGGCAAAATTTGAAATCCAAAATCCAAAACTCAAAGCTAAAATCTCCAAAACAAATTCCAAAATCCCAAGATAGCTTCAAGGTTTTTATCTCTAAGTATTAGTAGTGAAAAAACGTCCCTCATTTGCCTTTGAAAACTCTATTTATACAAGTGCAAAACATCAGGCAAAATTATCCCTTGGAACCACTTCGACGACGTTAGTCGGGCTCACCAAAGTGGTCAGCGTATCACCGATTTGTCCTTTACCTTGCCTGCTGGAACATTTCTCCTTTAGTTCACCATCTATGATTAGGCGAGATCGATCTCTCCCACCAACACACTCGGCGAGTCACTATTTTTACCTCTCACATGGTTCTTCATTCGCTTTCTTTAACTGAGGCTATGATATTTTAGGCAAGCTTGGGCATGCTCACCTTTCCTATCCGTGGGTCGCCGATTTGCTTGGCTACTTTCCATTTTGATGTTCTGTCGATGCCCTTTTTAATGGAATTTAGGCGATCGCGATGTAACTCGCCCAAATAACTTTGGCGAATCGCCGAAATCCGCTTCCCTCGCCAAAAGGCTCAAGCCTTTAGCCTTGAGTTCTGGTGCGATCGACGAGTTTTTGACGCCTTTGAAAACCCGCGTAAAGCTCTTTACGAGCTTTATCTTCCATTTGGCTTAATTTTACCCTTTTTTACTTTTTTTCTTTGACGTTTAACTCATGATTGATCCTCAACACGTTTCACCTGCAAATGAGCACTTTGAAGTGAATTTTGGACACAACAAAAGTAAAGAGGACACTAATTTCTTGCATTTTGAGATATAAATGAGTTCAAATTCTCGACTCTTCTTTTTTACATATTCCAAATTATTTTCAGCTAATAAAATATCATTCACGTAAAGAGAAAGAATTATAAATTTTTCATTGGACTTTTTTACATAGATGCAATGGTCATCATCGATCATGGTGAAATCAAATGAAATCAGCTTCTTATGATCTTAAATACCTCTTTCTTGAAGATTTCCTTAGTCCATAAAATAATCTTTTCAATTTACAAACTTTCTTCTCTTGGCCTTAAACAACGAAACCTACATGTTGTTCCATGTAAATTTCCTCATTTAGTTCTCCATTGAGAAAAGCAGTATTTACATCCATTAGGTGTAATTCTAAATCTAAACATGCAACAACAATCAAAAGTAATCGTATAGAGGTAAACTTCACAACTGGTGAAAAAATTTTCTCATAATCTATTCCAGCTTTCTAAGTAAAATCTTTTGCCACCAATTGTGCTTTGTGTCTTTCTATTGGCCCATCCGATTTGTGTTTAACCTTGAGAATTAATTTGTTCCTAATAGCTTTACGTCCCCTAGGAAGGTCAACTAGATCCCAGACTTTGTTGGTTTTTCATGGACCCTAATTCTTTTTTCATCACTTTTAACCATTCATCCTTTTTAGGGCTCAATAAAGCCTCAGATATAGAATTAGGTTCATCTAATTTTATCGTAGATACCAAGAAAACATAATTATTAATATCATAAGATCATTTAGGTACACTCTTTCTTGTATTCTTACATAGATGATGTTCAGATTCTTCTATAGGATTTTGAGATTAAAAACTCTCACTTAGATCAGGAACCATTTCTTGATCCATTGATCTGTCAAGTATGTCCAATGACATTATTTCTATCAAGTATGTCCAACGATATTATTTGATCTTCTGAATTCAATATTTTGTAGAAAGGCTCACCTTCATTTATTTCACCCTTTTTGAGAAAATCATTTTCCAAAAATCGGACATCTCATGATACACTTTTAGTAATACTTCTATCTTCCAATTCATTAATGAACACATACCCTTTGGAGCGTTCTGAGTATTTTATAAAAATGCATTTTTTTCTTTTTGGACTTAGTTTACCAAACTCACCAAAACGATCTTTAATATATGCAGAACAACCCCAAGGCCATAGATCATTTAGGTTTATTTTATGACAAGTCCAAAGTTCATAAGGAGTGGAAGATACTGATTTAGAAGGCACTTTATTCAATATGCAGACCGCAGTCAATAATGCATCTCCCAAGAAAGAAATAGACGAATTTTCTTGCGCCATCATTGATCTTGTCATGTCCAACAATGTTCTATTCCTTCTTTCAGCTACATCATTTTTTTGAGGTGTATAAGGAGTAGTTAACTATCTGATAATGTCCTTTACAATACATTATTCTTCAAATTGTTTTGACAAATATTCACATCCTCTATTTGTTCTTAAAGCCTTTATGCTTTTATCTAATTGATTTTCAACTTCATTCATATATCTTTTAAAGCACTCAAGTGCTTCAGATTTGTGGAAAATCAAATAGACATAACCATAGCTCGGAAAATCATCAATAAATGTAATGAAATATGTGGCACCAGACCTAGCCCTCACATTTATTGGACCACAAATATCGTAATGGATTAATTGAAGAGGGAACTCAACTCTTTTAGCAATTCCAAATGATTTACGTATAATCTTTCCAGCAAGACAATTTTCACAAGATTGGCAAAAACATCGTCAAGTTACAAGTCAATTTAAAGATGAAAATCATCCCACAAATATTTGAAATGACTTATGTACACCCAAAAAGGCTCGCTATGCCAAATCTCATGGTAAATATTAATTAATCTATCACCCCAAGGATCACGGAGAGAATTTGCTAAAATAGCTAAAGCTTCCCAATTAGAGATTTCTAAATAGTTTTCTAGTTCTACACCTTTTAATTCAAACAAATGAATAAAATTAGCCATAGTAATACTTTGGGACATCTTGAAAGACTTGAATTCTATTAGTTTCTTCTGTCTTTCCCTTCGTATAGCCCTTTCATTTCGTAACAGATTTTGTGTCGCCCTGGGGACACCATTTCGTATGATCTCACGAATGCGAAAACATTACCTTCGTTGACGTGCTCTTCCACTTTGTCTCTTTGCTCGACATCTAGAACTCCCACTTGGAGTGATTCGACAGTGTCCCCGCTCACCCATTTCTGAAATAGAAATCAAGAAACAACAAGAATGGTTTAACCACTCAATGTGACATTTTATGTCACAGTTTATTGTAGAAGGAAAAATCCATTATAAAATATTTAGGGACTAATTAAGACAAAAATAATATCAAGTCATATTTATTCACTTATGTAATTTATAAACATTTCACAAAATTAATCAATTCCATGTTAAAACAACGACTTTTTTGTACATATTTATACATAATATAAAAATATGACTTTAATAATACACATTTTAGATATTAAAATATCTAAAATAATAGCAGAAGACATAATCAATTTTCTAATCATAAAAAAAAATTGACTAATTTTTTTATAAGAACTAAATCCATATTTACGTTCCATAGTTTTTTTGAAAGAAACAAAGTACTAAATAATGGGAATAGGTGTACTCCAATCATTTATTTTAAGTGTGTAGTACAATGTATGCTTTACATATTTTTCACTGTCCTCTTCAAGAAACTTTCATTATATTGCTTATTTTCATAAAATAAAATAAAAAGTTTCTTTGTATATGTCCTCTATTAGAATAGAAACAAAGAAATAACAAATTTCTTCGTTCACTCTTATATGTTCCACAAAAAAATCATGGAGAATTAGAAACAATAATCTCATAGCAGTATTTTCTTCTTCAAAAAAAAATCCGTAGACATTTAAATGCAAATACAGATCTGACTAAATTCATTTTATTTTCTCCAAATTGAAGTCAATGGTCAGATTCATAACGAATTTCGTGGTGCAATGGTAGCACGCACCAGATTCAAAAACGCGATGAAGGCGGCTGTCTACAGATCAGAAGGTTGATTGTGCGATTTTTTGTCGGGTCCAAAATTTTGATTACATCCGATTTATGTCCATTTTCTATCAGGTAAGTACACAATATTTCAAAAAATATCCATGCGTGAACTCGAGATTTTACATGCAAAATATATTGCAATGAACCTGGCGCTGATATCATCGTTCTAAATTACGGAGAAAAAATTAGTGTGTACCTTGATATGTTACAGCAGAATGTGTTGATTTTGCTATCGAAAGAATCGCCCCAACTCCACTTCGTCTCTCTTGAAAATGGAGTATTGTTTCACAAATTAAATGTCTTCCTTTTGGTGTTTATATCTTGATTTGCGTTTTAGTACTCAAGAAATTTCTTTCTTTTCTCCCATGTTTTGTGAAGAAAAAGAAGAAGAAGCAATATGTATAGGGAATTGAGCGGATTAACAGTTATTAACTGTTTCCTTTTTTAAAAAAATTTGTAGGTTACACCCTTCTTATCTTCTTTTTAGGTAATCAAAACAAAAACAAAAGAAAGGGTCGAGTCGGTCCAGATGGGCAACCCATGACCTGTAATCCAATAAGAAAGAATATAATTAATGTCTTTTTTCTTTGGCAACTCTTTGATTCTAATTTTGGACCTGACATGTCTAATATCACAAGATTAAAGGATATTTAATATATTTTATATATCTTTAATTTAAGACCACAAAATTCAAAAGTATTCCTTAATTTGTTAAATTCATAGCAAGTTAAAACAAAAACAAAAAATAAATTAAAATGGAGTAAGTATTATTTTTAATACAGCTGCAATGTGGTAGTGCAGAATGATGTACCAGTTTTTTTTTTTTTTTGGTGCACAGGAAGTATAATCCAAAGAGAGAGAAAAGCACAGAGAAAAAAGGAACCACATATATATTATAGAAGTCCATTTATTGTCCTTGACTTCTAGTAGTGGTTGATTCTACGGAAGGCACGAACATGTAACCCTCCATCTATATGAAGCTGGAGCATGGTTTTGTAGTTCACAGGCTTTAAGTCATCACTCAACTTGAATACAAAGAATTGCATTAAAACTGCAGCAGTGATCTTCATGTTCCTGTATGCAAATTCCTTTCCAATACATATCCTTGGCCCAGCCTGTATGTATGTGCACAAACAATGTTTCACGTCAGATGTTCAATTTATTAATTTAAACGTCTGTTTGACTCCCTCCCTCAAATTAAATAACAGCATATTCAATCTCTTTATATAAGCGATAACTAGTTTGGTTGAATGTGTGCAACGAGAGGAGAATCCAGAATTTAAAGTGGAACATGATGTTTAAAGTTTCTGTTTAGTTAACAGACCTGGAAGGCAGTAAATTTGAAGGGGCTTTCTTGCTTGAAGGAGCCATTCTCATCAAGCCATCGCTCTGGCTTGAATTCTTCAGCATCATCACCCCATAAGTAATTCATCCTACCCATCGCATATGGTGGGTACGCCACCATATCCCCTTTCTTCACATTAAATCCATCTGGAAATACATCATCTTGAAGGCATACTTTGGCATTCTGGATTCATGGAATGTAAACCCTATGTTAGATATAGTAGGGGACTTGGAAATAAGAAAATAAGTTTATATAGTATATGATTACCACTGGAATGGCTGGATAAAGTCTTATAGTCTCGGAAAGCACGGCATGGAGATAATGCATCTTATCTACTGCTTCCTCTTTTAGATTAGCAGCAAAATCTGAAATTGTTTTACTGCCTTTCGTATTCGTTGCTTCTTTGATTTCTTCAGCCAATTTATCCTGCACAAGTGGATACCTGCAAAGCATTAAAATAAACCAGGAGAGTGTCGTTCCTGTTGTGTCTTTACCACCACCCATGAAGTTTATCAGTATATCTCTTAAGTACTTTGGATTCGTCGAAGAGTAATGCCAGAACCTTGACAATATGTTTTCTGCTTTCTCCTGTATAACGTCCACAATCAATAAATAGAATTGTTTAGAACCGAGGAAAAGACCAATTGATCACCACTTACTGGATGTTGTGAAAGCTGTTCAGCTTTGCTGCGGATAAGCTTATACATGTACTCGTCTATGATTTCCAGACTATTCCTCAATTTTGCTTCAGATCCAATATTTAGCGCCTTTTTAATCTTCCAGAAAAGATCAATGTAGCGTAAAAGACTCATTTCACTCGCGTCATCAAGTGCTTTGATGAATCTGTTAGCCCCTTCCTCACAGGAACCACATACACTGTCAAGTTCAATCCCAAATGCAACTTGAAATACTGAATCCAAACTTGACTTCAGAAGCAAATCCTACAAAATCGATCGACATATATAAGAAGTAGCTAGCATGACGTAAAAGAGGGGTTGATTTGTGTGATAGGTCTGAAGTATCTCACTTGAATATCTACTGTATCTTTTGAATTTGCAGATTCATCTAAGATGTTAGCAAGCTTCACTGCATTTTTGCTGAAGATAACACTGTTAACTTCCCTTATAACTCTTTTGGAGAACTCTGGGCTCGAAACTTTTCTCTGCTCTTTCCATTTCTCACCGTCCACAGTAAACATACCATCACCATAGAAGTCTTTTAGAATCTCATGATGGTAATCTCCCTGCACGTTTTTTTTTTTTAAGTCAGTCCATATTCACATACTCCCTGTGTTACAACTTATGTGACACAATTCGAATTTCGAGAGTCAAACAGTTTAATTATAATAAACTATTTAATAATATTATACTATTCTTTTTAATTATATATATATATGTTACAAGAATTTATGTGGATTTGTAACCTTTCCGTAGTTGTCGAAATTGGTCTTTAGAATGTACTCAATGTTAGCTGGGTCGGAAGTGTAAATCTCTCTCCGAAATGGGCTCTCAAGTCGGTAAGTCTTGTATCTTGCAGCAAGATCGGTCATGTGATCGTGGATACGATGAAAGTTTATCAGCTGCTTCGTTGTAGAATCAACAATTGGATGATATCTCTTTTTCCCTTTATGCTTTTTTCCTAGTTTGCTCACGAAGAAAACTATCACTATAAGAGAAGACAGACAAAGAGAAGGAAATGTCGCAACTATAGAGATTGGATTCATCGATAGAATATCCATCTTATTTTTGGTGCCAATACTTACAACCTACCTTCATTCTATTTATACAGAGTATGATTGATTCTGTTTAGCTTTGGTATTTTAAAAGACTTGTCTTTCTTGTTTCCTTGTTCTATGTGTATTTTTGTTGTCTTAACAAATACAGTATTTAATTAAAGGTGGAAAATGAGACCCTTACAACTTTGTCTACTTCACGATGATTTTTGTGTAACAGGCCAGCAATCTTGAGCCGCTAAAGTTAAGGTAAAAAAATTATATGACATGAATTTTCCTTACAAAAAATTAATTACACAAATAATGTTTGAGTGGTGGTGTGTGTATTAGCAAAAAAGGGCCTCACTAATACAACACGACTTGGCAGCTACATGGTCAACAACCCTCTGGTGCTAATTATGTACACCAAAGAAATTAGCTTTGTGAAACTTTACCTTAATGTTGGGCATTTGACACTTGTTAAGTTGAAGCAGATCCTTAGTCTTGCGTGAGCCATCAAGTTGTGATCATTATTTGAAGCAAGAAAGTTTGCTATTTGGTCTCCTTCTCTGTAGCAGTGAGTGATATGAATTTCAGCTCTCTTCTTGTAGTTAATGATGTTGTCCACAATCTGCTTAACAAGTGTCCTCTTTTGTCACCATGTTGACTACCCATTGAGACAACTCCGTTTCACTTCAAACACTGCCTGCCGCTGAATCTTCAATCATATTGCTACTGCTAAATTTTGAATTGGAAAAGAGAAAGCCAATGATTAAATCACCTAATTGATTATTTTATAACAATTCCAGCTGTACTACCTTTGCCCATATTCTTTAGATACTCCCATTAGTGTTTGATTATGTCCCGAGGAACCTTGTTTTTGTCTTTCTACTTGTTTGAACCGTTCCACCACATTGCAAATATGATTGGAATATACTAGTAAGAAGAGTCTTGTGATTTTCTAAATGGCTTCATACTCCATTTTGTAATGAAATGAAATATCTTCCCTAGATCACCATATTTATATGCATATCTATGTTCCCATAATTCCCAACACATATTTGTAGGCTGGTTTGATGCTTTAAAATGCTGACAATAGATATTGGTTATTCAGTTATACTCCCAAAAGACTCCCGAGCAACATTCCACATTGTTTTTTTTTGCAGCTTTAGCTTCAACAAACATCTCTTGTATGGTTTCCACCTGTGGAATCCTGCAACACAGGCAATCAATACTTGCATTAGTACTAATCTTGTTAAAGAAGGAAATTGTGTAAGGAATATTAGCATGCCAAAGATGGTTTAGAAAGCAATTTTTTGAAAGTAATATCATTAATCTTATTAAGGGCAGTGGCAATTGGGTGAGTTGGATCAAATTTAGGCAGGTCATAATGGGTCAAGGCACAACTTAACTTAAATTTGTATCAAGACAAAATGGGTCAGGTAATGAGTCGTACAATGGATCAAGACCCAACTCAATTTCTACTAAGTTTAATAATATTTTATTTGTGTTTTAAAATATGTTAGTACCTAATAAAATTATTATTTTCTTTATTATAGCTATATATAACATATCAAATGGAAAAAACAAGTTCTAAAAATATTTTAAAACAATTTAGGTTACATATCAATCCAATTTTAATGGGTTGAAATGAGTTAAGTTGAACTAATAAATGGACGGATTATTGATCCGCTCCAACTTAAATGGGTTGGGCTGATTGGACTTGATTTTGCCACTTCTAGTTCTTGTTGGAGACAGGAAGCACTATAACTAAAGCTTGATATGATCATAAATAATAAAAATAAATTGGACACGAGAATTTTACGTGAAATCCTCTCAAACAGATAGAGGAGAAAAATCACGAGTAGAAGGATCTTACTATGATAATATGGGAGTACACTACTCTCAAATACAAGGAGAAAACAATAATTAACTTTTCTCTCTTGTAAAGAAATAACTCACTAAAGAAGACATTCAAGACTACAATATTTATCTTGGTGTATAAGTCTCTTTGTGTTCTTACTCTTTTGGATTGTATTTTTTTTGTGGGATGATCTAAATGAGGTCAAGGGGCTCTCTATTTATAGAAAACTAGAAACGCGTAAAATCCGCGTATTGCACCTTCCTTTTTGACTACGCGTTCAAAACACGTTTTGTTCTCTTTTTGACTACGCGTTCAAAACGCATTTTGTTTTCTTTTTTGACTACGCGTTCAAAATGTATTTTGTAGTATTTGACTATCTTGCATTATCCCACTTGAAGATGTAATTGAGAATCAATTAAGTCTCCACACCATCTTTTCTACCCAATTACTACAATGTTACGTTTCTGATAGGCCAACAGAAGATCGACACCATATAAACTTGTTACTGTTGATCGGCTTCGTAAACATATCTGCTAGGTTGTCATTAGTGTGAATTTTCTGAATATCCACACTGCCTTCTTCCATCTTCTCACGAACAAAGTGATACTGAACTCGTATGTGCTTTGTCCTTGAATGAAATGCCGGATTCTTTGCAAGATGAAAAGTGCTCTGACTATCACAAAACAAAGCAACCTTCTCTTGTTTGTGCCCGAGCTCCTCCAGTAACATCTACATCCATATTGCCTCTTTGCTAGGTTGTGTAGCTACTACATATTTTTCTTCCATCGTAGATGTAGCCACGATAGATTGCAGTTTTGAAACCCAGCTTACAGCTCCTCCAGCAAGAGTAAACACATAACCTATGGTGGATTTGCTTTTATCAAGATCACCTGCATAATCTAAATCAACATAACTTTTAACAGTAAAGTCTGATCCTCCATAACACATTGCAACATCTGAGGTACCCTTGACATATCTGAGGATCCTCTTAACAGTAATCCAATATGCTCTACCAGGATTAGCCATGTATCGACTAACCATTCCCAATGCTTATGCAATGTCAGGTCTTATACATATCATGGCGAACATTAAACTTCCTATTGCTGATGCATACGGTACTTGATACATTTGTACTCTCTCTGCTTCATTGTTATGACTCATTCTTGAGGATAACTTGAAATTAATAGAAAGTGGGGTAGAAATTGACTTACAGTCTTGCATCTTAAAGCGTTGCAAGATTTTCTTCAAGTAATTCTTTTGAGAAAGCCAAATCTTCCTATTATTTCTGTCTCGATAAATTTTCATCCCTAGAATCTTGTTTGTTGGTCCCAAGTTCTTCATTTCAAATTCTCTAGCCAACTGTGCCTTTAAATTTGTGAGACGATCTTTGTTGGGGCCTGCTACCAATATGTCGTCAACATACAACAGTAAAATAACAAAATCGTCATCACCAAATCTCTTGTAATAAATACAAAGATCTGAACTATGTCTATTGTATCCAAGGCTTATAATGAAGGAATCAAATCTCTTATATCAATATCTCGGCGCATGTTTGAGACCGTATAGAGATTTGTTCAACCTGCAAACCAAGTTCTCTTTTTCCTATTCTTCAAAACCTTCTGGTTGGAGCATGTAAATTTCTTCTTCAAACTCTCCATGAAGAAATGCAGTTTTGACATCTAACTGCTTCAAGAACAAGTCAAATGTAGCACACATCGCTAGGACCACTCGAATTATTCTGAGTCAAACCACCGGAGAAAATATCTCATTGAAGTCTATACCTTATTTCTGAGCGAATTCTTTCACCGCCAATCTTGCACGATACTTCTTCACTTGATCATCACCATTGCGTTTGATCTTGTAGACCCATTTATTTTTAATGGCCTTCCTTTCTTGTGGAAATTGAACAAGATCCCATATTTTATTTTTATGAAGAGCTTCAATTTTTTCTCATATTTCTTCCATCCACAAAGATGATTCTTGGCCTTTCATAGCCTCGTGAAAAGTTGAAGGCTCTCCATCCTCTGTTAATAGACAGTATGCAACATTGTCCTCCATAGAATAATCCGAGTGCCAAGCTAGTTCTCTTTTCTCCCTAGTTGACCGTCGAACTTGTGGAGCTTGCTCTTGTTCTTCGTGCTCTGGTGCTGCCTCAGAAGAAACTGGAGGTTTTTCTATTTCTTTAACTTCAACTGTAGTAGTCTCTAATTTTTCTTTTGAAGTGCTACCTTCTTTTGCTTGTATCTTATTTTCAACAAACACAACATCCCTGCTGATTACCATCTTGCGGGTAGTGGTATTCCATAAGCGATATCCCTTGACTCCATCAGCATATCCAAAAAAATGTATTTCCTGGATTTTAGATCCAACTTTAATTTTTCTTGAGTGTTGTACATAACATAAATAGGACTTCCGAATATATGTAAGCGAGAATAATCACCTGGTTTTCTGGTCCACATCTCCATTGGCATTTTCAGATCAATTGCGGTTGATGGTGATCGATTAATCACAAAACAGGCGGTTTTGACTGCTTCTACCCAGAATGATTTTTCCAACCCAGCAGTTGCCAACATAGCTCTTGTCCATTCCAACAAAGTTCTATTCATCTGCACTGCTACTCCATTTTGTTGTGGAGTATATGCCACTGTGAACTGTCTTTTAATACCTTCTTATTTACAAAAGTTATCAAATTCATCACTAGTGTATTCTCCTTTATTATCTGTCCTCAAACACTTGATCTTTTTCTTAGATTTAAGTTCCACCCACGCTTTGAACTCTTTAAAAACCGAAAAAACATCTACCTTTCTTTTGATTGGATACACCCAACTTCTCCAGGAGTAATTATCAATAAATGACACGAAATCTTTTGCTCCTCCTAGGGACTCCACCCGTGCTTGTCAGACATCAGAATGGACCAGATCTAATATTTCCTTGCTTTTAACAAAGAAACTGCTAAACTTAAATCCATGTTGCTTACTAGTAACACAATGCTCAAAAAAGGGTACTGAAACTTTTTTGAGCCCTGGAAAAGCATTTGCTCAACAAGAATCTTCAAATCTCATTCCGATATATGGCCAAGTTTATGATGCCACATCATTGTTGATTCTTCAAATGAACTTGCTGATGCGGTTGATGATTTTCCTTCTTGGTGTGTTTCACCTTTAAGCACATATAGATTTGCAGCAAGCGCTCCTTTTGATATTTTCATGACTCCACCATGATTCTTTTATGAACATCCATTATCATCTAATTGTCTCAAAGACAATAGATTCTTGCTCAAGTCTTTTACATGTCGTACCTCTTGGATGGTGCGTACCGTGCCATCATACATCTTTATTTTGATGGACCCAATACCAATAACATCCAAAGCATGATCGTCTCCCGTAAACAGAGACCCTCCTAAGATAGGATTATATTGATGAAACCATTCTCTCCGGAAAGTCATGTTGCTTGTCTGTCTTCCTTATTTTTGCGCCGATTTTCTTCTTCTAAGACAACGGCTGTAATTTCATCAAAAATTAGATTATCCGTATTGTTTGTCAGGTTGATTATAAGTTGATCATTCGAGTCAGGCATACTTTGAAGTAGAAACTCCGCACGTTCAATCCCCTCTATTTTGCAACCCATTGTTGTAAGTTGCGAAAATAGAGTATTCAAAGTATTGATGTGTTCAGTAACCGACATGGACTCTGCCATTCGAAAAGTATACAATCTTCTTTTTAAGAAGATTTTATTATGCAAAGACTTAACCTCATACAATCTCGTAAGAGTATCTCATATTTCCTTCGCCGTCCATTTTTCATCCACACTAGACAACACTTGATCAACTAGTGTCAAGTGTTGATCAGCAACTGCGTTGCTGTCTATGTCGTTCCACTTGCTATCATCAGTAAAGTCTGTGGGCTTGCCTTCAATTGCAGCTAAGCAATTTTTTTTCTCAATATCGCTCTTATTTTCATTTTCCACAATGAGAAATTAGTGTTATTGAATTTCTCAACGTCAAACTTTGTTGTATTCGACATTGTTATTTGCTTCACACCCTTCTAGATTATTTCTGAATATTTTTGCGAACAATCATGACAACTGTATCACCACCGAAATTTACTATTCACGTAAATAGTACTTTTCACCGAATTTTACTATTCATGAAAATTTACTATTCACAGATAGTACCTTCACATAAAACAGACAGAATAATCAAGGGCTCTGATACCACTGTTGGGGGAGAAATCACTACAACTAAAGTTTGATGTGATAATAAATAATAAAAATAAATTGGATACGAGAATTTTACGTGAAAACCCCTCAAACAGATAGAAGAGAAAAATTACGGGGTAGAAGGATCGTACTATGATAATATGGGAGTACACTGCTCTCAAATACAAGAAGAAAACAACAATTAACACTTCTTTCTTGTAAAGAAACAACTCACTAAAGAGGACACTAAGACTACCGTATTTATTTTGGTGTATAACTTTCTTTGTGTTCTTACTCTTTTAGATTGTATTTTTTTTGTGGGATGATCTAAATGAGGGGAAGAGGCCCTCTATTAATAGGAAACTAGAAATACGTAAAATCCGCATATTGCACATTCCTTTTTGACTACGTGTTCAAAATGCATTTTGTTCTCTTTTTGACTACGCATTCAAAATGCGTTCTGTAGTATTTGACTATCTTGCAGTTCTTATGATCAAGGTATGGTCAGTTGCAAGATCATACAACCATATCACATGAACCTTTTTTCGTTGGTTTAGGTGAAGTGTTAAAGCCCAGAATATTAGAAAGAGGAAACGGACTCTACTAGTTAAAACTCATGGAACATAATTGCCACAACTTATTCAATTTTTGAACTGCAAGACTTTTTTTGTAGCCTGTAGGTGTGTTCCTCTCTACTTCTCGAGATTGGAGATATTTCAATCCTTTCAATAAAATCGTCACATTACCCATTTCTCAACCATAGCTGAATGATATTATTAAAAACGTTCACTGAAAAGGGAAAATATCTTTTATAATTTCATAAAATGATTTAGTACATGAAAACTTCCACTTAGAATGGTGTAAGAGCATTTTTAAAGCCATCCTTGGTGGACAAGCTACAACAGTAGTATAGGAGCTGGAGAATGAAACAAAGCAGAAAATTTTTATTCAGTTCCGTTTCTTCTTCTGAGGCTTCTTCTCTACTGGAGGCGGAAATAGAGCACAAAAAATCCATGCAGCCAAAATTGCTCCTATAAAGGGACTGATCCAATAAACATAAATGTGTTCCCATGTGTTGTGTGTATTGCTTTGGTAATCCCAGCCAAATGCTTGCAAAGGCTAGAGCCAATTAACAAACAGTTGCGTGTTATTGAGCGATTTAAGAAGTCAAGCAAAAACAACAAAAATAATCAAATGGCTACAGATTTAGGTGAATTTCATAAATGGTCAAATAATACAAACTTTTCCTTCCACTAAAGGCACGTACCTATGTTTTCTAACATAACCCGTTCATAGAAAATGAGGGTAAAATGAAAGACTTGATTCTTGATTAAACTCATTCCCGGTCTTATGTTCCCCACATTGTAAACGAAAGATATGTAAAAGCAAAGTATTATTTAATTAACACCAACGAAGGTTCAATTGGTTAATGTTCACACATTGGCAATTTATTAAAAACTCAAATGGATAGGCATATTTTATTTGGAACATTCTTCACTTCTCTGTATTCCAATACAGAAATATTAGAGAAAGTGCATCTGTTTTGTGCTGGTCATCTCCTTTGGAAAAATAGATCAGTGATTTCTTAGAGGAAGATTGAGATGCAGAGCAAAGTCCAAAGCAGGTTTCTCAAGACTACCTGAAGCATTCCCCAGAAAAACGAATACCAATTAAAAATTATTTCACTGAATCCCTCAATTCACTCATGGTGTAACGTGGGGAGGCTATGGGGATGTAATATAGAAGCAAGAAAGCATTTTGGAAAATATTAAAGTTGGACAGTCAAAAAGAAATGCTTAACTAGGTTATAAATTTCCAAAGAACCTAGAAATCTAAGATTGTAGAGAGAAGTAACAAATGTTCATCTTAAGGTGTGTTTAGTACGAAGGAACATGTTTTTCTAGAAAACAAGTGTGTTTTTAAGTATTTTTTAGTGTTTGGTAAGTAAGAAAACAACATTATTCCAAAAACAGAATTAATGTAGAATGTCACTTATGAAACTTGTTTTCACTACTTCCATTAGGGAAGTCTCTCTGAGTGTCACCATCGCATTAGCAGTACCAGTTCTCTGATGTCATTAACTTTAATGTGGGCTTCTGACATTGCCAGTCATAAGTCCAGCCAATTTGAAGCGAAAATTAGCGTAAATTATAGCCTTATTTTCATGAATGCTTGCAATTTATCACTAGGTTTGTGATCACAAAGACCATGCATAGTCTCAAGATTATTAGAGTCCAAAAGAACACAGAATAGCTTCAAGAGAATATAAATGCATGAAGGTTTAACTTGGAAGGATGAATGAGGATAGAATTGGTTTTCAAAAGGTAGAGGCAGATTTAAAATCCCCTTCCAGTAATGATTCTCCTTTAATTTACGGGGTTGTCGTATTTTCTTGTTCAATAACTTTTTCCTTGAATAGCTAGAAGAGGAACTGCTAAAGAAGGTGCTAAAACAAAATATGAAAGAAAAGAAAAAGTGGAAATGAAGAAATCATAGAGCAGGAAACAATAGATAGCAGATTATGCTAGACAGTAGGGGTGCAGGAAAGATACAGTAACAAGGATGTGGGGAAGCACGGCACAGAAAGGAATTATCATTGCCATTATCCATCACAAAGGTCTTAGATGATGTGGGGTAAAAAACGAGTGGGACATTTTATCTGTGGAAACCTGATATTCTCTCAAGTTGAAGAACTTGTTGCCTTAGTTCTTCATCAAGATTGCTTTCTCAAAAGAAAAAAAAAAGTTGTTCATTTAGAATTTAAGATTAAGACAGCATCTTTTTCTAGTTCTTTTTATCTTGTTGGGGTAGGGAGTGTATGGAAAGGCTGGGAAGGGTTTTTCCCTTAATGAAATATACAGATCATAGTAGCAGAGAGATAAGTTAGCCCGCGATTCTATCCGAAATAAACATGGGATAAACTCATCCTAGAATTAATTTCGCGATTAGTTATCTCCTATCCCTCGTACCAAACGATCCCTAAAGGAATTCAATCCCAACTATTCACACAATGGGCAAGTTGATGAATCTTCTAGGAGGGCCTTTCAGGATGATTCATGAAGCCAAAATTACATTGGAAGTTCCTTGAGAATTTCTTTTGAGAACTGGTACTGTTACAAGTTTCTTAGGAAATTGCAATTGCATTCCTATCCTACTCCAGTATTTAGTTTATTGCTTCTACTAAAAGTTCAAAATAAACCCCTATCTATAAATTAGAATTGTGTTTTTTGACATATGCTATGTTTATGCATAGACAAAGGCTGAGATCCAAGATATGTAAGTGAAGATCATTCATAACCCTGGTTTTAATATACAAATACTTTGATAGTTGAAAAGACTTTGTTATCAAAAACCTTCATTTTCTATTTTCCACCTTACCTTTTGAACAGTCACTGGAAAACTATTTATGTTATGTTGGAATATGCAAGAAAAGGTACTACTACTTACATTGGCGGGATTCATAGAAGGTCCAGTGTAGTTTGAACCTGCAAGTACCAATGGGAGAGTTACCATAGTGAGCAACCAATTCTTGACAAGTGCACTTTTGGGAGCCCTTAGGACAATAACAAAGACCATAAATGTGATTATGAAGGTGAAGACGCCCTCTGCAATAGCTCCGGCTTGTACATCCACCTTCAAAGCAGGCCCATCAAGCATGTCGTGATACTCCTTAGGCATAAGCTCTATGACTGCTAGTGAACCAGCAACAGCACCTGCTACATGTAATCGATTTTGAATTTCATAATTGTAGTTGTAGTAGTAGATTGCACTCTAATCCAAAGAAAAAAAAAAGAAACCTGAGCAGGAAAACGAAGAGAAGCAGAGACGAGAGAATCATCTCCAAGACCAGCAGCATAAAAGGTAGCATTTCCAGTTGGATTGAAACCAGCACCACCCAATGCATCACCAAGAAAACCAAAAACCAAGAAAATAAGAAAAACAATAAGAGTGGTGATGAAGAGGGATGCTATTTCATTCACAACACCAAAACAAGAAGCTTATTAAGTATGTAGAAACACCAATATTAGAGGAGCACAAAACCCACAAAAAGGTCAATAACCCATCACCAATCGCTGCTTTAATAACACCCATCTCTCTGTATGAGCTAGTCAAGAGAGGAAGGGGAGAGTGCTAGACAAAAGTCAACTCCCAACTCCTACTGAATTGGTGATACAGAATGACACAGGTGGAAGCGAAGGACGATTCATCAAATGCAATTAGTCTAGACCTTTTTTTTAAAAGGGATAATACGTCAAAACTCATTTAGATATTTCTTAATAATTTTAAGTGAATTAAATATTACTCTAAAGGTGACGTGGTAAAAAAAGTTACTGTACTTGTACTTTCCTTTAAAGCGAGTGAAGATATTTATATATAATTAAAAGGGAAAAAATCTAACCTAGAATTAAGTCAAGTGCCAACGTAGTAAAAAGACATGTGGCAGTTTTAAGACAAAATTTAGTTTTTAGGTAATGATTAATTATTATTTTTTAACAGTTTTTTAAAAAATTTAAATTGTAAAGAAATATTGAAAAATATTTATATAAAATTAATCTGATCAGTTTTAAAATTGGGAAGTTAACACTGCCAAATATAACTCCCACTTTCACGATTCCACCAAAAAAATACCAATTTTAAAACTGATGAATATATTATATTATTGTAAAACAAGTCAAAAAGTGGATGTTCATGGGATCCACTTTCACCTTAGTAAATAGTATTTTCACTGTATCTCACGCGTTTTGTACTGTAACTCGATCATTTTTTTCAACAAAGTTTGTCTATAAAAGACATTGAATCTGCAATGAAATGTGACACACAAAAATCTCTCAACACTCTTTCTTTCTCTTACTGTCTCTCCTTCTTATTAATTTGCTAAGTTAGTTTGTTTTATAACACGTTATTAGCACGAGCCTCTATCACTTTGAGCTATTTTCAAAAGGTAACAAAAAGGTAAAAATTTTATTTTCTTAAAATATTGAATATGTCTAAACTTGAGTTTTTTTTTTTGATATATCTGGAAATACCTACTTATAATGGGCACTAGATTCCGAAATACACTTAGAATTGATGGGTTTGGCAGACTCCATCAAAGATGACAATATGACATCTAGTCAAGACCGTGTCAAAGCCATGATATTTCTCCGCCACCATCTTGACGAGGGGTTAAAATTACACTACATCACATTAAAAGACCCCTTTAAAGTGTGGAAGAATCTAAAAGAAAGATATGACCACCTGAAGTTGGTCAACCTTCCATGGACATGTCATGATTGACTCAATTTGAGATTAATGAATTTTAAAAATATAAGTGAATATAATTCTATCTTATTTAGAATTATAGAACAATTAAATTTATGCAGAGAAGAAATCACTGAGCAATACAAACTTGAAAAAAAAATACTCCATATTTCCACCCGCGAATATGCTCCTATAGTAGCAATATCGCGAAAAGGGTTTTAAAAAATATTCTAAATTACTTTCTCACCTTCTTATTGCTGAACGTCATAACGAACTGTTAATGAAAAATTATGATAGTCAGACCGTTGGTTCTTTGTCATTTCCTGAAGTGAATCTGACAAATTATAACCGATGAGAAAGTGGTCATGGCCCCAGTAGTGGTAGTGGTCGAGGTCGAAAAAGAAATTATAATCATGATGTTCGTGTGGCATCGAAAAATGATCAACAATATAAAAAGCAGAGTGAGAAGCAAGAAGTTATACCAAAGAAAAATTTAGAAAGTATATGTCATAGATGTGGAGGTATGGGACACTGGTCACGGACCTGGCGATCATTAAAACGTCTAGTTCAGCTATATCACGCATCCTTGAAGAGAGCAGAAAATAATCCAGAAACAGATTTTATTCCTGAAGATAATATTAAGCCTATGCATCTGGATGTAGCTGATTTCTTCAATTTTCCAGAAGGAAAATTTGAATATTGATAAGCCTGATAAAATTTAAAATTTTTTTTATTTATTTGTACTAAATAATATATTTATATTTTTCTAATTCATGTAAATAAATAAAATTTGTATAATGAGTCATGTTTTAATTATAATATTTACTTTATTTCTTTTTGAAAAAAAATATGAATATGCCTCAAATTTTGATTGGATCAATAATCAATCACGAGGATATTTATGTAATTGATAGTGGAACGACTCATGCCATTTTTAAAGACGATAAATTTTTTTCTACTTGCTTAGAAGAAAAACAAATGTTACTATAATTTTTGGTAATTCAAAAATTATTGAAGGCTCCAGAAGAGCTACTATATTTCTGCCTAAGGGGATAAAGATTGTTATAGAAGATGCATTATTCTCTTCTAAATCTCTAAAAAACTTGTTAAGTTTTAAAGATATCCGCAGAAATGGATATCATGTTGAGACACTAAATGAAATGAATATTGAATACCTTGGTATAACCAAGAGTGTCTCAGGCCAGAAATATATTTTGGAAAAATTACCCATTTTGTCGTCTGGTCTATATTTTGCAGAAATTAGTGTAATTGAAGCATATTTGATCGTAAACCATAAGTTTACCGATCTAAATATATTTGTGCTATGGCATGATCGAATAGGTCATCCTGGATCAATAATGATGAGACGAATTCTTAAAAATTCAACTGGACATCCGTTAAAGAACTTGAAGATTCTTACGAATGATGAATTTTCAAATAGTATTTGTTATTAAGGCAAATTAATTGCCAGACCATCAACTCTGAAGATTGACATCCAATCTCCTGACTTTTAAAGCGTATACATGGGGATATATGCAGACATATTAAACTACCTAGTGGATTGTTTAGATATTTTATAGTCCTAATAGATGCATCATCAAGATGGTCTCATGTGTGCCTCTTATCATCTCACAACCTGGAGTTTGCGAAATTATTAGTACAAATAATAATATTAAGGGCGCAATTCTCAGATTATCCAATTAAGGCAATTCGCCTTGATAATGCTGGAGAATTTAGATCCCAAACTTTTGATGATTATTGCTTATCAATTGAGATAAAAATTGAACATCATGTTACTCATGTTCATACTCAAAATGGTCTTGCAGACTCATTTATTAAGCGCTTACAATTGATAGCAAGACCTTTACTTATGAAAACAAAATTGCCCGCTTAACCTCATGCAAGATAGTGAAAGTCTTGAGCCTAAATACGTCGAAGAATATCGACGTAGATGTGATTGGCCAGAATGACAAAAGACAATTCAATCATAATTAGAATCACTTGCTAAACGTGAGGTTTTTGAATTTATAGTCTAAACCCCTGAAGGTGTAAAACCAGTTGGCTATAAATGGACTTTTGTGCGAAAACGAAATGAAAGGAATGAAATTGTAAGATACAAGGCACACCTTGTTGCACAAGGATTCTCTCAAAGACTCGGGGTCAACTATGAAGAAACATATTCACCTATTATGGATAAAATAACTTTTCGATATCTCATTAGTTTAGTTGTACATAAAAATCTTGAAATACATCTAATAGATGTAGTTACAGCTTACATTTATGGTTCACTTGATAATGAAATTTACATGAAAATCCCAGAAGTATTAAAATTGCCTGAAGCATGTACTAAGTCTCGATAGATATACTCAATCAAATTACAAAAATCATTATATTGTCTGAAACAACCAGGACGTATGTGGTATAATCGTCTTAGTTAGTACTTGATAAATGAATTTTATATAAATGATGTCATTTATTCATGTGTTTTTATTAAGAAATGGAATCAGAGTTTGTTATACTCGTTGTTTATGTTGATTACATAAATCTCATTAGAACCCCTGAAGAGGTCCAAAAGGCGATTGAATATTTAAAGATAGAATTTGAGATAAAAGATCTTGGAAAGAAAAAACTTTGTCTGGGTTTGCAAATTGAATATTTAGCAGACGGGATCTTTGTTCACCAATCTGCCTACACTAAGAAAATTTTAAAATAATTTTATATGGACAAAGCACATTCATTAAGTACTTATTGTGGCTATAATTGCATACGCAAGTGTACGTAGTCTCTCAAGTAGTAAAACAGCTTTTTAAGCCAGATATCAAACCCACAGAAACCTTAATAAGGCAAATTATTTCTTTCCAATGAACTACACTAATTGTGATTGTGTGATGGATTTGAGATAACTTGTTAATGATTTTGGATGTAAGAAAATTTTCTACAAATAAAAACAATACAGTATTTATGTATATTAATCAAATTATGAGAAATTCCAGGGCTATAGCATAATGTGAAGTCAAGCTTACTATTCTTCGATCTCAGTCTATGATAGGTTATTTAATTACTAATCAAAAAGGGTTGATAATACAATCATGGTCTCCCGACCTATAATTGCCTATCTTTATCGTCAACCTAACTACATCGTTGAGCGGGGATAGACATGAAACAATAAAGACGCCTTTAAACTATCATCCTTTATCATAACCTAATATGGTATATAGGAATGTGTCACGAGCATCTTATATACGAATCATCCTAGATTATTCTAGTATGAACACATTCCTTCCACTCTTTGATCTATATAATTGTCCTCTTCTGAATCCAAGATAGACAATACATATATTCTAATGCTGGCTAAACATTAAAATCATAACCACAAAAATGCAAGAGTAATTAAAATCAATAACCCATCATCAATCAAGCTCAAATAATATTAAACCATAACTTCGTATCTATAGCCCCAGATTTTGGGTGCTTAGCTACTCATTTTGAAATGATAAAAATAAGTGCTTAACTTCATATAAATTAATGAGAACAAGAAAAGAAGAAGAAATGGAACCTAAAAATGCTTGTGAACTTCTTCCTCTTACTTCTTTTTCAGATCTAAAACGCGGTTGTTAGCTCTCACCAGCCCCAAAAAATCTATTGAAATGCCCTACTTCAATTATTTTTGGACCCAAAATAATAAACAAATCAAAATCTCTTGGAGCTGCAGTGGTGCAGCACGCCACTATGGCGCTTGGAATATATCTCTATGTTGGCGCGACGCGCTCTTATAGCGCCTGGAGAGAATTTGTTGTTTTCCTTCTGGTGTGGCACACCACTGCAACGCCTGAAACATGTCTCTGAAGTTTGCATGCTAGCGCGACGCGCTCTTATAGCACCTGCAGAGAAAATTTCTCCCATCTGTCTTGTGCTTCTCCAAACTTCCTGCATTTACTTAAACACATACCTTAGTTCACACTTGATTGGTATTTTATTCTTAACACACATTTTAGCTCCAATATCTTTTCAAAACGCCTATAAATATGGATAAACGTGGCACATGGGCTCATAAATGCATCCAAGATCAGTACTCCAATGGTTATTTGATCACTTGAAGTGGACAAAGATTCATTTCGACCTCCAGAAGAGAATGAAGAACTTCTTGGTCTTAAAGTACCATATCTCAGTGCTATTGGTGCACTTATGTATCTTGCAAATGCAACCAGACCTGATATAACATTTTCTGTTAATTTGATGGCAAGGTATAGTTCATCCCCAACGCGAAGACATTGAAACGATATCAAACATATTTTGCAATACTTAAAGGGTACCATTGATATGAGTTTGTTTTATACTAACAAAAGTTGTGCAGACCTTATTGGTTATGTAGATGTAGGTTATTTATTAGACTCACATAAAGCTCGATTTCAAACAGGCTATCTATTTACATACGGAAAAACTGCTATATCATCGTGATCTACAAAGCAGTCTATTGTTGCTACTTCTTCAAATCATGCTGAAATAATAACAATTCATGAAGCAAATAGAGAATGTGTGTGGTTGAGATCGATGATATAGTTCATCAAAGAAAGATGCGGCCTAAAAAATGATATCAAAGGACCCACAATTATATTCAAACACAATGTCGCGTGGATAGCTCAATTGAAATGTGGCTTCATAAAAGGAGACAAAATGAAACATATTTAACCAAAATTATTCTTCACACATAATATCCAAAAGAATGGTGATATTGATGTACAATAAGTTCGTTCGAGTGATAATCTTGTAGATTTATTCACAAAGACATTATCGACATCAACTTTTGATAAACTAAGATATAAGATTGTAATGCGTGGTCTCTAAAATATCAAATGAAGTTTTTATCAGGGAGTAAAATAGGCGTTGTACTCTTTTTTCCTTAACCAAGGGTTTATACCACTGAATTTTCCCACTGACTTTTTTCTAATAAGGCTTTAACAAGACACATTATTTTTTGATGGACTCCAGTCAAAAATATCCGAAAGAATGGTGATATTGATGTACAATAAGTTCGTTTGAGTGATAATCTTGTAGATTTATTCACAAAGACATTACCGACATCAACTTTTGAGAAACTAAGATATAAGATTGTAATGCGCCGTCTCCAAAATATCAAATGAAGTTTTTATCAGGGAGTAAAATAGGATTGTACTCTTTTTTCCTTAACCAAGGGTTTATACGACTGAATTTTTCCACTGAGTTTTTTCTAATAAGGCTTTAACAAGGCACATTATTTTTTGATGGACTCCAGTCAAAGATGAAATTATGGTCTTCATCATGAAAGTAATGAGTTTCGTTTGATAATTACCCTCTTCTTCGAAGGTTTCGTTTGATAATTACCCTCTTCAAATTTTCTTATTCTTTTGTCGATCTACAAATCAGAGATGCCCAATTGGGTTTTAAAAGATTTTGTTTTTATTACACTTTTTGTACTCATTTAGACGCTCTTATGCTTCTCCATTATCTTTAATTTTTAGTAATTTCTCATGAAATTGTGGAATTATAATTTTAAGGTTCATGAGAATTTTTTGACCAAATTACGGAGGAAAATACATTGCAATATGCACCCCCTCCAATCACCAGATTCATATGGAAAGATATAATAACAAATATGGATAGTGTTATGTAATTAGAAGTGTCTCTTTTGAGAAGTATATGTCAATTTTTGAAGCACCGTACAATTGAGGATCAAGAAAGGAAGAGACGGTTAGTTTTCTCTTCTGGTCTGCTTTTCTTGCACTCACTGTACATGGAATTATAATCTGCTGGATATATTCATGTTCTATTTTCATTAACTAGGATTGTGGTTTCTCTGTCTTTCACAATTATTAGGATGCTTTTCTGAAAGTAAATCTTAAAGTTGCACAAGAGAAACTCAAACTGTTTTGGTCTTTAAATTACATGAATTCATTTGTTGGACTGCAATTTCTGGCTAAAGAACGATGGAAGATAAAGCAGTTAAGTTTATGAAACTAGGTGTGAAAAGTTGGATCCAATCACAACTTCTCCGGTGCATAAAGATTTACTATGGGATTCAATTAAACAAATCTTAAGGGCATCCAAACATGAGGCATATTCTTACGTGTACCAGGTACATTAATCACCATCAGTTGTTGCAGAAGTTATCTTTTTCTACTGTTCTACAATTCTGGCAAGTTCAAGAAACAGAGGGAGACTCTATTTTCTCAATTCTTCTCACCCATCCTTCTGATGATTAGTTTCTATAGTTGTCAAAAAAGAAGTTAGAAACATTAATACAATCACTCTCCAATATAAATAGTCAAATAATTGAGACCAAGAATCAGTTAGATAAACTGTTATGCCGTAATATTTGTACAACACATTATATCTGGATAGAATAGAGCTGGATGAGACTACGAAGAAGCAATAACAGGGCGGCACTACTTAATAGCCTATAGTTAATGTCATAAGAGGGAGTACTCGGACTATAGTCAACCCTAAGGTTGTGAGCTTGAGTAACCAAAGGAGAAAAAAAGGTGGAATCTCCTAGATAAGGGATTGGAAAAAGAGCGAGTAGTTACTGTAGATAGAATTGTATAGCTATTTGAGTCTTTAAAAAGCAGCCACATGAAAATGAAACTACTATTGTTGTCACAATAATTATTGTACAGGTTGATGAGTTGGAGGAGCATCAACATGAAAAGGATACTAGCTATTTGCAGCAAAATGTGTAGAGACAGATCCCAGAAGAGACTTAATTAGGAATATATATGTTCGGAATTGGTGAGTTCATAAGTTTTGTTGTTACTGAGTTGCAGCCTATGAAGTTTTTTTGGTTTCATGTCTAAGTTCTAGCTCTGCACATGTACATTTTGGAGAATGTTTTTCATTTTACATCTTCTTACTTTTGATTTCTACAGTATGTACATGGTAATGTTTTTTAAAACATCCTATTAAAGTGCAAGGATTTTGTTTGGTGTATCCTTGTATTACCATGCTATCTTTATTTTTATAATAAATATAAAACTGTTTTATGTTATTTGGAAAAAATCAGAATATAGGCAAGTATTTGTATACAAAAACTTATCCACTATCCAAAATCTCATAAAAAGGGAAAGAGTATTAACCACTATGATATAGCCAATCTTCCTCCGAGGACAACCTTTATGTACTACAGTTGTTTTCCTAAGGAGGCAAATGCCTTGCATCTTTAATAATATCAACAACGTAACTTTTAAAAAGCGTTGGATTATTATGTCGTTATACAATTTGCAACAATGTCTTCTTGAAGCAGCTTTTTATCTTCAACCTTTTAGTAGAGCCACAAGAAAGGAGGAAAATAAAATCGACCCCTCCTGAAATATGACTGAAATTTCAGTGACACACCTTAACTTCGGTCATAGTTCAGGATAGACACTCTATAGAGCATCAAAGCACCGAGTCACTTTTGATTTCTAGAATAGCTTTAGATTTTGTGTAAACATTTCTGCTAATTTTCTTTAATATTGCTTTAATCTTTATGTCATTGTTTGGATATCACTTGAAAAAGATGTATTTGGTAATTTTTTAGCCTTTCTGTTTTATTGCTAGCAATTAATTATTTTATGAACATGAAATATTTTCGTACAGGCCAGTAACATAGGTTTCAATGTTTATTTGTTATATGGACTACAAGTAAATATTAAGTATTCATATATTTGGAGATGATGTTCTTAATCTAAACATACGCACTATCGTAAATAAAAATTTTACACCCATCATTTTTACATTCTATATATGTTGGAACATAGATCCTGTTAGAATTTATACAAATTGAATCCGTTTAAAATATGACAATAGATTTGAAATGTAGATGGTTATTTATTTTTTTGGTAATTGCATATGGTAATCTTACCATACTTTTCCCACCTCTCTAAATAATTGAGAAGTCATCAGTTACTAACTATAAATGTATTCGGCACAGCGGATGGACAAATCAGTTGTGCAAGCATAAAACTTTAACTTTGTATGGAGTGGTGGAAGAAGAGGATTCTTTGAGAACTATGTTTTTTCAGTATTTGTTATTTTTGTGGTGGAAGGAGAGGATTAATCATCTATTGCATTCACATTTGCTTGAAATGTGCATCTTCTGAACGATGCATTGGCCATCCTCAAGTCTATGTTGGAGGCATGTAGAGCATTGTTTTTCTCTTTAGAATGTGAAAGGTAGTAGAACAGCATCCAAATGATGAGATTATTGAGAATAACCTCTTGAAAGGATTGATATATATATGCAAGTAAATTTTAGTATTACGTAAATAATTTTAAATTTCTTTATTGAGATTTGACCCATTTGCAGATTTGTTTGGTTTGCTAGAGAATTATTTTTTCCTAATTTTTGCTACCTGTGATACCTATATCGTATGAGATGAATTTGATTTCCTTTTAACCTTATATTTCAAAATTGCTATTTAATGTATTTTTAATTTCTTAATTAGTACTATTATAATAATATGGAGGATTTCACTTCATTTATACGAAGATGGAGGTACAGCTTTCCATGCCTCCTCAACCTTTTTTTCCCTCCTGCAGTCATAAGTAATAACGACTTTAGCCTGTCATGTAAAGAAGACGATCAAATTTCTCTGTGGATAGGATCAAAATATTACATCTTTTCATTTGAAAGAAAATATATAAGAATAATATAGTGGTTGGTCATGAAGAAAGGAAATAGGCTAATCAGGAGGATTTACCATTAATTGTGACAGACGCAGTGACTCACCACAAGCATTGCCCCATCAAAAACGACGGAGACAGGAGCTAGAAGAACAAAACCAAAAGCTTGGCTTTGATTTTCAAGTGAGTACAAATAAAAATTTAACTTTAATTTACAAAAGAATGGTAAAAACTTTTCATAAAAAATTCTTTTGCTCAGATGATTATTTAAACGATATTTAAGTAAGCGTTTAGGATTCTTTTTTGGTGGAAAGTTCTTTTTTTTTTGGAAAAAAAAAGTGAAGTTCCGATGTTATTGATTAAGTTACTATATGTTGTGGGGAGAAAACATCACAATTAAAGTTTGATATGACAATTAATATAAAAATAAATTGGACAAATTTTTTTTACGTGAAAACCCTTTTAACAGATAGAAGGAAAAAAATCACGGATAGAAGGATCTCACTATTCAAATATGGAGTACACTGCTCTCAAATACAAGGAGAAAACAACAATTAACACTTCTCTCTTGTAAAAGGAACAACTACTAAAGAGGACACTCAAGACTACAATATTTATCTTGGTGTATATCTCTCTTTGTATTTTTACTCTCACTTTTTCTGAATGATTTAAATGAGGGCAAGAGGCCCTCTATTTATAGGAGGATGAAAACGCGTTAATTTTTTTTATACGCATTTTCCTGTCAAAAAGGGTAACGATTACGCTGTCAACTTTTTCAAAAGTTGTTTTTGAAAAGTTACTTAATTTCTGTTAAAAGCACGTTAATTTTTTTGTACGCGTTTTGCTGCTGGCTGCTATTCCCTTTTCCTCCCCTTTTTGACTTCCTTTTCCTCCATTTTTTGACTTTTATTTTTCTGCATTCTCCCACTTGAAGATTTTAATTGAGAATCAATTAAGTCTTTACACCATCCTTTCTACCCAATTACTGCAATGTTATGTTTTTGCTAGGCCAATAGAAGATCGACACCATATAAACTTGTTACTGTTGATCGGCTTCGTAAATATATCTGCCAGGTTTTTATTGGTGTGAATTTTCTGAATATCCACATTGTCTTCTTCCTCCTTCTCACGAACAAAGTGATACTGAACTCGTATGTGCTTTGTCCTTGAATGAAATGCCGAATTCTTTGCAAGATGCAAAACGCTCTGACTGTCATAAAACAGAGCAACCTTCTCTTGTTTATGCCCGAGCTCCTCCAATAACATCTGCATCCATATTGCCTCTTTGCTAGCTTGTGTAGCTGCTACATATTCTGCTTCCGTCGTAGATGTAGCCACGATAGATTGCAGTTTTGAAACCCAGCTTACAGCTCCTCCAGCAAGAGTAAACACATAACCTGTGGTGGACTTGCTTTTATCAAGATCACCTGCATAATCTAAATCAACATAACCTTTAATAGTAAAGTCAGATCCTCCATAACACATTGCAACATCTGAGGTACCCTTGATGTATCTCAGGATCCTCTTAACAGTATTTCAATGCTCTCTACCAGGATTAGCCATGTATCGACTTACCACTCCCACTGCTTGTGCAATGTCAGGTCTTGCACATACCATGGTGAACATTAAACTTCCCACTGCTGATGCATACGGTACTCGAGACATCTCCATCCTCTCTGCTTCATTGCTAGGACTCATACTTGAGGATAACTTGAATTTAATAGGAAGTGGGGTAGAAATTGACTTACAATCTTGCATCTTGAAGGGTCTCAAGATTTTCTTCAAGTAGTTCTTTTGAGAAAGCCAAATCTTTCTATTATTTCTGTCTTAGTGAATTTGCATCCCTAGAATCTTGTTTGCTGGTCCCAAGTCCTTCATTTCAAACTCCCTAGCTAACTGTGCCTTTAAATTTGTGAGACGATCTTTGTTGGGGCCTGCTACCAACATGTCATCAACATATAATAGCAAAATAACAAAATCGTCATCACCAAATCTCTTGTAATAAACACAAGGATTTGAACTATATCTGTTGTATCCAAGACCTATAATGAAGGAATCAAATCTCTTATACCAACACCTTGGCGCCTGTTTGAGACCATATAGAGATTTGTTTAACCTATAAATTAAGTTCTCTTTTCCCTGTTCTTCAAAACCTTCTGGTTGGAGCATGTAAATTTCTTCTTCAAGTTCTCCATGAAGAAATGCATTTTTGACATCTAACTGCTCCCAGTATAAGTCAAATGTAGCACACATCGCCAAGAACACTCGAATTATTGTGAGTCAAACCACCGGAGAAAATATCTAATTGAAATCTATACCTTCTTTTTGAGCGAATCCTTTCACCATCAATCTTGCACGATACTTCTCCACTTCATTATTACCATTGTATTTGATCTTGTAGACCCATTTATTTTTAATGGCCTTTCTTCCGTGTGGTAATTGAATAAGATCCCATATTTTATTTTTATGAAGAGCTTCAATTTCTTCTTACATTGCTGCCACCTACAGAGATGATTCTTGGCTTTTCATAGCCTCGTGAAAAGTTGAAGGCTCTCCATCTTTTGTTAGTAGACAATATGCAATATTGCTCTCCATAGAATAATCTGAGTGCCAAGCTGGTTCTCTTCTCTTCCTAGTTGACCGTTGAACTTCTCGAGTTTTGATCTCAGCTTGCTCTTGTTCTTCGTGCTCTGGTGCTAGTTCTCAAGTTTGGAGCTTCTTCTATTTCTTCAAATCAACTGTAGTAGTCTCTGATTTTTCTTTTGAAGTGCTACCTTCTTTTTCTTGTATCTTATTTTCAATAAATACAACATCCCTGCTGATTACCACCTTGCGGGCTGTGGGATCCCACAAGTGATACCCCTTGACTCCATCAACATACCCTAAGAAAATGCATTCCCTGGATTTTGGATTCAACTTCGATTTTTCTTGGGTGTTGTACATAACATAAGTAGGACTTCCAAATATATGTAAGCGAGAATAATCACCTGGTTTTTCTGTCCACATCTCCATTGGCATTTTCAGATCAATTGCGGTTGATGGTGACCGATTAATCACATAACAGGCGGTTTTGACTGCCTCTGTCCAGAATGGTTTTTTCAACCCTACATTTGTCAACATAGCTCTTGTCCATTCCAACAAGGTTCTACTCATCTGCTTTGATACTCCATTTTGTTGTGGAGTATATGCCACCGTGAACTATCGTTTAATACCTTCTTGTTTACAAAAGTTATCAAATTCATCACTAGTGTATTCTCCTTCATTATCTGTCCTCAAACACTTGATCTATTTCTCAGATTCAAGTTCCACCCGCACTTTGAACTATTTGAAAACTGGAAAAAAAATCTACCTTTCTTTTGATTGGATACACCCAACTTCTCCTGGAGTAATTGTCGATAAATGACACAAAATATTTTGCTCCTTCTAGGGACTCCACCGGTGCTTGCCAAACATCAGAGTGGACCAGATCTAATATTTCCTTGCTTTTAGCAGAAGAACTGCTAAACTTCAGTCTATGTTGCTTACTGATAACACAATGCTCACAAAAGGGTAGTGAAACCTTTTTGAGCCCTAGAAGAAGCTTTTGCTCAGCAAGAATCTTCAAACCTCATTCCGACATATGGCCAAGTTTACGATGCCATATCATTGTTAATTCTTCAAATGAACTTGCTGATGCGGTTGATGCTTCTCCTTTTTGGTGTGTTTCACCTTTAAGTACATATATATTTACAGCAAGTGTTTCTTCTTTCATCACTACAAGCGCTTCTTTTGATATTTTCATGACTCCACCATGAGTCTTATATGAAAATCCATTATCATCTAATCGTCCCAAAGACAATAGATTCTTCTTCAAGTCTTTTACATGTCGTACCTCCTGGATGTTGCGTATCATGCCATCATATATTTTTATTTTGATGTACCCAATACCAATAACATCCAAAGAATGATCGTCTCCCATGAACACAGACGCTCCTAAGATAGGATTATATTGATGGAGCCATTCTCTCCGGGAAGTCATGTGCCATGTTGCTCGTGTGTCCATGATCCAGACATCAGTGAAACGTTTTCTGCCTTCATTATTTGATATTGCTTCACTACATAAAATATCTCCATCATCCGAGGTACATGTAATATTTTCTTGAGCATTTGATGGCTCAGGGTGTTCACTCTTCTTTTTGAACCGGCAATCTTTCTTGAAGTGCCCTTTCTTGCCACAATTGTAGCACTTGATATTTTTCTTACTTCTTGATTGAGATCTACCATGATTGTGACTCCCATTGACGCCACGTTCCGTTGGTCTTCCTCTCACCATCATCAAAGCTTCAGCTTGCTGCGAACTTGCTTGTCTATCTTCCTTATTTTTGCGTTGATTTTCTTCTTTTAAGACAACGGCTACAATTTCATCGAAAACTAAACTGTCTTTATTGTTCGTTAGGTTGATGATGAATTGATCATACGAGTCAGACATACTTTAAAGTAGAAGCTCCGCACGTTCAGTCCCCTCTACTTTGCAACCCATTATTGTAAGTTGCGAAAATAGAGTATTCAAAGTATTGATGTGTTCATTAACGGACATGGACTCTGCCATTTGAAGAGTATACAATCTTATTTTTAAGAAGGTTTTAATATGCAAAGACTTGGCCTCATACAACTCTGTAGGAGTATCCCATATTTCCTTCGCCGTCCGCTTTTCAGCCATACTAGACAACACTTAATCAGCTAGTGGCAAGTGTAGATCAGCAACTGCATTGCTGTGTGTGTCATTCCACTTGCTTTCATCAGTAAAATCTGTGGGTTCGCCTTCAATTGCAGCTAAACAATCGTCCTTTCTCAATATCTCTTTTATTTTCATTTTCCACAATGAAAAATTAGTCTCATTGAATTTGTCAACGTCAAACTTTATTGTACTCGACATTATTATTTGCTTCACACCCTTGTAGATCATTTCTGAATATTTTTGCGAACAATTGTGATAAACTATACCGTCACCAAAATGTACTATTCACGTGAATAGGACTATTCACCAAATTTTACTATTTACAAAAATTTACTATTCACGAATAGTATCTTCGCATAAAACAAACAGAATAACCGAGGGCTTTGATAACATTGTTGTAGGGAGGAAGCCCCACAACTAAAGTTTGATATGACAATTAATATGAAAATAAATTGGACACAAAAATTTTACGTGAAAACCTTTTTAATAGATAGAAGGGAAAAAACATGGGGTAGAAGGATGTCACTATTCAAATATAGAGTACACTGCTCTCAAATACAAGGAGAAAATAACAATTAACACTTCTCTCTTGTAAAAGAAACAACTATTAAAGAGGACACTCAAAACTACAATATTTATCTTGGTGTATATCTCTTTTTGTATTTTTACTCTCACTTTTTCTAAATGATTTAAATGAGGGAAAAAGGCCCTCTATTTATAGGAGGATGAAAATGTGCTAATTTTTTTTGGTTTTCCTGTCAAAAAGGGTAATGATTACGCTGTCAACTTTTTCAAAAGTTTTTTTTGAAAAGTTGCTTAATTTCTGTCAAAAATGCGTTAATATTTTTGTACGCGTTTTGCTGCTGGCTGCTATTCCCTTTTTCCTCCCCTTTTTGACTTTCTTTTCCTCTCTTTTTTGACTTTTCTTTTTCTACACTATACATTTAGAGATTATTTCAAATAAAATTCTATAATAATTATTTTTTGCATTTACATAATGAAATATTTTTTTCTATCACATTTCTTTCTCAATCAAGTCAACTAACTATTTTACTTTCAAAATTTTTCTTTATTTTTAAAATATGTATATAATAATCATTAAAGTTGAGTTGCATCTTATTAAGTCATATGCAGCATGAGCTATAAATAAATATAAACAATCCGCGCATCACACGGGTACTTATACTAGTTTTTTTTTAAAAAATTATAAAATCATATGCATGACATTTTTTTTTTATAAAAGTGGGCCATTTTTATATTTTGATTTTAAAAAAATATATATATTTTTAATAAATTAATTAGTATAAATTAATTTAAGATGTGTTAAAGAATAAATAAAATTAATGACGTGGTGCTGACATGGGAGTGATGTGGTGCTTACATAGCGATGATGTGGTAGGTGAGAGTTGTTTTATGATCTCAGGATGATATTTAATTTATTTCAAAGTTGTTAAGGGAGCATTTAAACACCCATGTAATTAAAGTACTAAAGTAAGTTATGATGCCAAGTGGTGTGGGGGGGGTTGATGTATTATCCCTTCTTAAAAAAATATTAATATGTGATATGTCTTTATTTTTTTAAATAGACTTGAAAACAATCTCTGACAGAAATGTAAGGTAAGACTGCGTACAATATACCCTTGTGGTAGGGTGTGACACCCCAGAAAATTTTTCGCAAAGAATCAAACCTTTCTTCACGTGTGAGTAGACTCGGGCCGGAGGACTTGTAATTCTACATGTGAGTTAGGACTAATTCCTAAGTATTTGAAGTGTGTTAGAGGTGTTTAGGGGTAATAAGGGATCTCTAACACCAAGTCGAGTCCAAAGAACTCCAATCGATTAAGTTTTTGGACGAGTTAGTATAAGGGTCAACTTCAAACGACCATATCTACTAGGATATAAAGAACTGGGTGGACCACGACCTACCAAATTAAAGGTCTTTGAGTCTTCTTTCCAACGCCACCAAGAACGTAGATTTTGGAGTTCGGGGCCAAAAGATATGACGATCCGAAGACGAACTAGCACGACAGGGATTTCATTTTGGCCTGGGTTACCACTGCTGGGGAAATGGCCCTGGCGCCGTAAGGGCGCGACGCGCCACTATCGCGCCAGGAACATGCCTCAGTAGTTTGGTCCCTGGCGCGATGCGCCACTAAAAGTCGTGCAGGTTTTAGGCGTAATCAGCCTTGGCGCTGTAAGGGCGCGACGCGCCACTATCGCGCCAAGGGCGTTTTAGCCTATTTTCAGAACTTTTTGAGGAGGGGCAATTTGGGGAACTTACCCAATTATATATATGTAGCCCTTGGCCTTTTGGGAACTCATTTGGCAGCCCTCACTCTCTCTCTAAAAAGCCCTAAGAGCTCCTCTCCCTTCTCTCTACTTTTCTTCTCCATTTCCAACAAAGGAGTCCAAAAAGCTTCAAGATTAGAGTCCTCCATTAAAGACCCAACCTCAAGGTTTTCTTCAAGTCTTTACCAAGGTATGTAAGGATAACCTAAAATATGGATTTAGTTCTTCCATATGCCCATATATGTGTGGATAGAAGTTGGAAGGAGTTGAACCTTCTAAGAAGGTTTTCTTGAAAGTTTTCCTAAACTAGAGAATGTTTTAAGTACTATTAGTTGAGTGATGTTTTTAATGACTTGAGTTACTAAATAGTATTTTCCATAATATTAACTACAAATATATCCTTGTAAATAGATTTATAGGTATTGACGATATTCTTGAGTTGAAGTTTTGTTGAGCGTATGGGTTCATGTTTCATTCACATGTACCCAAGATGAGATTTCTTTGGTCATAATTTGTCTTGAGTTGAGGTGGATAGTTATGTGTATATATATGTATTGATTGGAATGAAAAGAATGAATTGATTTGTTAAGAATGTCCTTTTGCTTCTATAAAATGAACATAGGACAAAAATAAGGATTTTGGAGTAGATGTTTGATGATTGATGTGATGATGATACTTGACAATGATGTGATAATAATGTTTGATGATGATGTAAATGATAATATATGATGATGATGTGATGATGATGTTTTAGTGACGATGTGAGTGATGATGTGAATGGTGCTTATTTAATATATGTAGAATGATTGACGAAGAGGTATATTGATGAGGATGTTATGTGATGAACTGGATTGGAGTCTAATGTGAGTTTGTGGTATGTGATGTGCATAATTTGAGTTGATTGGAGTCTTAGGAATATTTTAAAAATAAATTATCTCTCGAGGAGGAGCTTTAAATAAAGTATTTGTGAACCTTTTTGCATAACCTATTTATACACTATTTTGAGTCTAAAGAATTATTAGTTTCATCTTTGATTTAGAAAGGAGTTTAAGTATGAGTTGAGTATGAAGAGCCTTTGAATGAGTTGAGTATCTTTACATTAAAGTATTTATTTTGAGTTTGAGTTGAGGAGTTGAAATTATATTTTGATGTACATAACATTTTATATATTCATTGAGTCGAGATTGTATAAATTTTTAAAGAGAAGAGTTTGATGATTTGAGATGAGTCGATTTGAAAGAAGTTCCAATGAGACTTGTCATTATGAGTTAATTGAGTTGAAATGAGAACAGAGTTGATGAGGTGGCAATGTTCCACATGAAACTAGCCGTGAGGGCTTGTTTGAGATGATTGAAGGAGTTTTATGAGCATGGAGTCATGGGAGGAGTATCGAGCACCGAATTGAGCAAGAGTATAGTCCATACTCGAACCCAATACCTGTGTTGCCCAAAGTAGGGGGGATTGAACCGTTAAGTCGGATGCTTCCCCGAGAGATTTGTCCTGACATTATAGGACTTGGTTGGATTGGATCCATGAGGTTCGTCGTTCATGCTCTGGCAAGGTATGAACAGGCGTGGCAACGACGTCGTTTCGTTGTACCTTCACTGGCTCATAAGTGTTGGTTGTCGGTTAAGAGAAACTCCCATTTAGGTCTTGATAGTACTCTGAGTCAGTTGAGTTGAGTGAGTCGCTATATGCTTATGAGTTAGTCCGGTCTACACTATTTCTTGTTAGACTTAGGACACTTGAGTGAGTTGTTACATATTTATTGAGTTGAGTCCTTTGAGTTGAATTGTAAGACGTTGCATAATTTAATTTGCATATTTAATGAGTTGAGTCCTTTGAGCTGATTGTATTAGTTGAATGTTGAGTAGATTATATACGGTTGGATTGGAGTAGATGAATATGTGATTGGAATGAATGGAATGGTATGTGACTAGATTGGATTTGATTATTGAGTTAATTGTTGAGTTGAGTGTATATAATCGGATTGTACATGATTGAAAGGGATCGAATTGTAAATGAGTTGATTGAACGGTATTGTGTATGATTGGATTGGACTGTATGGTATATGATTGATCTTTGTCTAAAAATGTATTATTACTTTAGACTTATGACGCCTTGTTGAGTCTCTCTTATCTTTTCAATTAGAGATATTTGGACCGCTGCTATTCTTCCTTGAGGTATGTTTCATTCTGCCATTTTACATACCAGTACATTTCATGTACTGATGCCATTTGGCCTGCATCGTTTCATGATGCAGAGAAAGGTTTGAGAGATCATCAATAGGAGTATTATTGGGGATCTATTCGCACTCAGCGTGGTGGTGAGTCCTCCCCTACATTCGGAGGACACCGTCTGTGTATTCTTACATCGAGTTAGCCTTTTTCATTTTGATTCGAGGTAGCCATAAACATGTCATTGGCACCAATTAGATAGTAGTGATAGAGGATTCATAGACTAGATAGTGATGAGTCGATCGAGTTATTCTTGTCAAACTATTTATAATGACAAATATTAGAGTTGATTTTGTTGGCCCATGGCCTTTATTCTTTGAGTTAGACTGAGGTTTGAGTTGCCCACTGAATATTCTCTTTATTCTTTTGTCTTCTGCTGATCGAATAAATGAACGGATGTGTGATCAGGCTATGTGGTTCGCTTGGGAGCAAGAAATGGTTTATGAGTGCCGGTTACGTCTAGGGTACCCTCCCGGGGCATGACAAACATGGTATCAGAGCACAGAGTTCAAGTGTCCTAGGTAGTCTATGAAGCCGTGTCTAGTAGAGTCTTGCTTATGGGTGTGTTGTGCACCACACTTATAATCAGGAGGCTATAGGACATTAAGAATTTGTTTCCCTTCTTTCATATTCTGAGTTCGTTCGATAGAGTTTAACTCTATGAATGTTCCCTTCTAATTCGTGCGTTGCTCAAACCCATTCGACTACCCCTCATACTCAAGGTAGTTGAAATAGTAAGTATGAGATTCTTGTTGATGAGTTAAGATAAAGTCTTGAGGAAGGGAAAAGACGGCATAAGGCTTGAGAGGAGCCGATTACTATGCTTAACTCTATTGATCTGGGAGGATGTACTCTCATTCATATGGATCGTGCGTTGAGTCAGAGCGAGATGTATTCTAGAATCTTATCCCTACATCTTGAATTGAATGTTACCTTTGAGGGGGAAGTTGCGTATCTAAGTGATAAGTGTCACCATCCGATGGAGGGTAATCCGAGGCATGGAGAGCTATGATTGACAGTATGCTTGTAGAGTTAGAAAGAGGAAGTTAGAGGAGTAGAACTGAAGTAGTAAAAATGGGGGTTAATTGAGGCGTACAATTAGGGTGAAGTATCTATGAGGTGGGTAATGAGGTGTAATGAATGATCGTGATAGTGCTAGTTTTAAGATTTGATTTGGTAGGCTTGACACGACGTATGTGAGAGATTAAGATATTAGCTTGAGAGAAGTATGTGTTATGAATGGAGGAGTATGTGACCCTCAAATGTAAATGATGAGTTGGTGCTAAGTTATTTGGTAAGAAGAGGCTTAAAATATGCATATGAGATAGTATAGAGTTATATGAGGTTCTAAATTTATGAGTTGCTTTGGGTGACTAGTTAGTATTATTTAGTTGATGCCTTTAAGCTAAGGGGGAGATGATAGGGTAATGAGCCAAAGTAAGTCTTGAGCTTCCGATAGTGATGAGTTGGCCAAGATGATAGTGGACGGAGTTGAGCGAGAGTAGATGAGGAAGAGTGAGTGCTTCCCGATGGTGATAGTTGTGTTGTACTTGTCTAGTTGAGGATAGATGTGTGGAGGAGGAGTGAGATGAGACCTTGTGATGAGCAATAGGTAAGTAAGAGTATGTTATTGTGTCTCTGAGAAAGAGCTCATACGATGATGAGGGTATAAGTGTTGAAGTAAGCTAGGGAACTCTTAGATATGAGTGAGGTAGTTAGAGTGATAAGCTTGAGTGTATGGTTGTCAGTGTGAGAGTGATGGTAGTAGGCTAATGATCACATTTGGGGG
Organism: Solanum dulcamara; assembly: GCF_947179165.1. Classification (NCBI taxonomy): domain Eukaryota; kingdom Viridiplantae; phylum Streptophyta; class Magnoliopsida; order Solanales; family Solanaceae; genus Solanum; species Solanum dulcamara. The sequence goes on along the minus strand of NC_077246.1, from coordinate 22,615,800 downwards.
AAATGATTGGAGGTACGTGAAGGGTGTTATGAGGCTTGGAAAGGAGGGGAGGTTTGGACACTAATATATTGACCTCATGAAATGGTGAAGAGGATTGGAAATGTCACTCGTGAATTGGAATTCGACAGTTGAGGATGTAGATATTTGAATGATTTAGTTGATGGAGTTTCGATGTTCTATTCGTGCCAAATGATGAGAATGATGGAGGTGACGTCCCTATTCTTGAGTTGAAATGATTTGTCTATTCTTGAGTTTGAATAGCCAATCGTCTAAATTGCTCGATTGGTTGATTCGATTGAGTATCGATTTTTATTCGTGCCTCGAGTCCACCATTGGTTTACTCATCATTCGAGGACGAATGATCCCAAGGGGGAGATAATGTGACACCCCAGAAATTTTTTCGCAAAGAATCAAACCTTTCTTCACGGGTGAGTAGACTCGGGCCGGAGGACTTATAATTCTACATGTGAGTTAGGACTAATTCCTAAGTATTTTAAGTGTGTTAGAGGTGTTTAGGGGTCATAAGGGATCTCTAACACCAAGTCGAGTCCAAAGAACTCCAATCGATTAAGTTTTTGGACGAGTTAGTATAAGGGTCAACTTCAAACGACCATATCTCCTAGGATATAAAGAACTGGGTCGACCACGACCTACCAAATTAAAGGTCTTTGAGTCTTCTTTCCAACGCCACCAAGAACGTAGATTTTGGAGTTCGGGGCCAAACGATATGACGATCCGAAGACGAACTAGCACGACAGGGATTTCATTTTAGCCTGGGTTACCACTGCTGGAGAAATGGCCCTGGCGCCGTAAGGGCGCGATGCGCCACTATCACGCCAGGAACATGCCTCAGTAGTTTGGTCCCTGGCGCGACGCGCAACTAAAAGTGTGCAGGGTTTTTGGGGCCAAATTCCCAGAATTTGGAACTATAGGCTTGGCGCTGTAAGGGCGCGACGCGCCACTATCGCGCCAGGAACATGCCTCAGTAGTTTGGTCCCTGGTGCAACGCGCCACTAAAAGTCGTGCAGGTTTTAGGCGTAATCAGCCTTGGCGCTGTAAGGGCGCGACGCGCCACTATCGCGCCAAGGGCGTTTTAGCCTATTTTCAGAACTTTTTGAGGAGGGGCAATTTGGGGAACTTACCCAATTATATATATGTAGCCCTTGGCCTTTTGGGAACTCATTTGGCAGTCCTCACTCTCTCTCTAAAAATCCCTAAGAGCTCCTCTCCCTTCTCTCTACTCTTCTTCTCCATTTCCAACAAAGGAGTCCAAAAAGCTTCAAGATTAGAGTCCTCCATTAAAGACCCAACCTCAAGGTTTTCTTCAAGTCTTTACCAAGGTATGTAAGGCTAACGTAAAATATGGATTTAGTTCTTCCATATGCCCATATATGTGTGGATAGAAGTTGGAAGGAGTTGAACCTTCTAAGAAGGTTTTCTTGAAAGGTTTCCTAAACTAGAGAATGTTTTAAGTACTATTAGTTGAGTGATGTTTTTAATGACTTGAGTTACTAAATAGTATTTTCCATAATATTAACTACAAATATATCCTTGTAAATAGATTTATAGGTATTGACTATATTCTTGAGTTGAAGTTTTGTTGAGCGTATGGGTTCATGTTTCATTCACATGTACCCAAGATGAGATTTCTTTGGTCATAATTTGTCTTGAGTTGAGATGGATAGTTGTGTGTATATATATGTATTGATTGGAATGAAAAGAATGAATTGATTTGTTAAGAATGTCCTTTTGCTTCTATAAAATGAACATAGGACAAAAATAAGGATTTTGGAGTAGATGTTTGATGATTGATGTGATTATGATACTTGACAATGATGTGATGATAATGTTTGATGATGATGTAAATGATAATATATGATGATGATGTGATGATGATGTTTTGGTGACGATGTGAGTGATGATGTGAATGGTGCTTATTTAATATATGTAGAATGGTTGACGAAGAGGTATATTGATGAGGATGTTATGTGATGAAGTGGATTGGAGTCTAATGTGAGTTTGTGGTATGTGATGTGCATAATTTGAGTTGATTGGAGTCTTAGGAATATTTTAAAAATAAATTATCTCTCGAGGAGGAGCTTTAAATAAAGTATTTGTGAACCTTTTTGCATAACCTATTTATACACTATTTTGAGTCTAAAGAATTATTAGTTTCATCTTTGATTTAGAAAGGAGTTTAAGTATGAGTTGAGTATGAAGAGCCTTTGAATGAGTTGAGTATCTTTACATTAAAGTATTTATTTTGAGTTTGAGTTGAGGAGTTGAAATTATATTTTGATGTACATAACATTTTCTACATTCATTGAGTCGAGATTGTATAAATTTTTAAAGAGAAGAGTTTGATGATTTGAGATGAGTCGATTTGAAAGAAGGTCCAATGAGACTTGTCATTATGAGTTAATTGAGTTGAAATAAGAACAGAGTTGATGAGGTGGCAATGTTCCACATGAAACTAGCCGTGAGGGCTTGTTTGAGATGATTGAAGGAGTTTTATGAGCATGGAGTCATTGGAGGAGTATCGAGCACCGAATTGAGCAAGAGTACAGTCCATACTCGAACCCAATACCTGTGTTGCCAAACGTAAGGGGGATTGAACCGTTAAGTCGGATACTTCCCCAAGAGATTTGTCCTGACATTATAGGACTTGGTTGGATTGGATCCATGAGGTTCGTCGTTCATGCCCTGGCAAGGTATGAACGGGCGTGGCAACGACGTCGTTTCGTTGTACCTTCACTGGCTCATAAGTGTTGGTTGTCGGTTAAGAGAAACTCCCATTTAGGTCTTGATAATACTCTGAGTCAGTTGAGTTGAGTGAGTCGCTATATGCTTATGAGTTAGTCCGGTCTACACTATTTCTTGTTAGACTTAGGACACTTGAGTGGGTTGTTACATATTTATTGAGTTGAGTCCTTTGAGTTGAATTGTAAAACGTTGCATAATTTAATTTGCATATTTACTGAGTTGAGTCCTTTGAGCTGATTGTATTAGTTGAATGTTGAGTAGATTGTATACGGTTGGATTGGAGTAGATGAATATGTGATTGGAATGAATGGAATGGTATGTGACTAGATTGGATTTGATTATTGAGTTAATTATTGAGTTGAGTGTATATAATCGGATTGTACATGATTGAAAGGGATCGAATTGTAAATGAGTTGATTGAACGGTATTGTGTATGATTGGATTGGACTGTATGGTATATGATTGATCTTTGTCTAAAAATATATTATTACTTTAGACTTATGACGCCTTGTTGAGTCTCTCTTATCTTTTCAATTCGAGATATTTGGACCGCTGCTATTCTTCCTTGAGGTATGTTTCATTCTGCCATTTTACATACCAGTACATTCCACGTACTGACGCCATTTGGCCTGCATCATTTCATGATGCAGAGACAGGTTTGAGAGATCGTCAATAGGAGTATCATTGGGGATCTATTCGCACTCAGCGTGGTGGTGAGTCCTCCCCTACATTCGGAGGACACCGTCTGTGTATTCTTGCATCGAGTTAGCCCTTTTCATTTTAATTCGAGGTAGCCATGAACATGTCATTGGCACCAATTAGATAGTAGTGATAGAGGATTCATAGACTAGATAGTGATGAGTCGATCGAGTTATTCTTGTCAAACTATTTATAATGACAAATATTAGAGTTGAATTTGTTGGCCCATGGCCTTTATTCTTTGAGTTAGACTGAGGTTTGAGTTGCCCACTGAATATTCTCTTTATTCTTTTGTCTTCCGCTGATCGAATGAATGAACGGATGTGTGATCAGACTATGTGGTTCGCTTGGGAGCCAGAAATGGTTTCTGACTGCCGGTTACGTCTAGGGTACCCTCCCGGGGCGTGACATAGGGCCCTTCCTCGGACCCTGCGCATAGCGAAAACTTTTGTGCATCGGGCTACCCTTTAATTCTTTAGAGCTACAAAATTAACTACTAATATTTTTATATATTTATCATATCTTTAGTTTAAGATCATAATCTATTTTTTTTAAAATTTTGTGTCAAACCAAAATTACATAAATAAATTAAAATGGATCGACTACTAAATGAAAGAGTGCCTAACAAGTAACAACTTTATTAAACATTTTTTCCAAAATGACTTATATAACTCATTGTTGGAGCTCTAAACTCGATTTGAGAATTTTGGAAGGGATTTCGAGATTTCATTGTGAGGGTAAGAATCGAAACCTTCACTTACAATTTCTCTGCTATTTCATCGTTTAATTAGTTATTTAAATTGTGTTTGAGATTGAAATTTGGGGGGTTTGCCCCAAATTAAGATTTATATAATTCTTTCTAATTGGGACCAATTAACAACGTATTTTCACTGATTTTCGCTGTCAGAGTTTCCCAACTTATGGGTGAACCAATTTAAAAGAAATTTTCAAATTCGGCATCGCAGTTCCGGGTTGATTTTTTTATTCAATTTTCTGGCTGAACTTTTATATGGTAATATGGGTCTTTACGAACTTGTACACTCACCTAGATTATATATTTGACCAAATTGAGAACGTTCAAAGGCGTTGCAAAAAAGAAAATCATAAATAGACTTTTTGAACTTTGATTAAGGCAAGTTGAGACTTTCTTTAACTCTTTATGAAGTATTAGTGTATTGATTGATTGAACTAAGGGATAATGGATACTATGGTCTCATATAAATGAGATGATCATTTATACGGGTACCAATGCCATGATATGGGTAATTTGATTACTTCTTATTTTCTTTGGATGATTTCATGACTTGTGAGCATGCTTAATGTAATACCTCGAAAATTGAAAAGTTTATTTAAAAATAAAAATTTAGAAAAATTTCGAGTGCACTGATTCTACGAGCCCATGTATGAATTGTAGAAGGTTGTACGGGTAGTAGGAACTAGTCGTAGATTAATGGTTGAAGACTTGAAAAAATTGCGCCTCTGATGTTTTTATGCTAGACTACCTACGAATCGTACAAAGGTCCTACGGTCCGTAGAAGGCCATCATAGATGATGTCCTGAGTTGGAAACAATTTCAAGTCTCAAAAGATTTTCTATGTACCAACAGGATCGTCCATAGATGGGACCTACAACCCATAGAAGTGGTCATAGGGTGAGATCGTGAGAGTTGGTTTTAGGGCTTTGATAAGATGAGAGGACCTACGACTATATGAAGTGGCTCATAGGTGGGGCTCTAGACTTGATGAAATACTTTGAGATCAAGGGTTCTACGGTTGGGACCTACGACCCATAGTGAGTGTTTGTGGGTTTTTATTTAGAAAGTTATGTCTTAGTAACTCAACCTACGGACCAACATGACGGTCTGTAAGAAGACCTGCAGACCGTAGGTGGGTCCGTAGAGTCACTTTCAACAGTCTTTATTAAAGGGTATTTGAGTCTTTTTCTACCCATTTAACTTCTAAACTATGTCGTTTCTAGATTATTTCTAATTCATATAACTACCTTTACCCTTCAAAATTCACTCATTCCCTCCGATTCATCCAAAACCCCCAAAACCTCTCAAGATCTTTTTCTCCAAAGTTCTCTCCCAAGGCAAGCTAGGGTTCTTCAAGCTTCAAGTTTGCATTTAAGAGCTATCTTAGGGCTTCGAGTCAAGGTATGTAGGAATTCATCAATGGATCCTTTCCATCCATTGAGTCCCAAAAATTTCTCTACTTCTTCCATGATTTTCAAGCCAAATTTTCTAGGGTTTTGCAAGTTTCTTATGGGTTCAATTGTTTATGAATAAATTCATATTATTTGAGTTTATTATGCATGATTCAATCTAAATTACATATTTTCAATGGTTTTCTCATGAACAGATGCATTATGCCTTTATGATTATGAATTTTGTTTTGAGAATTATGCATGTATCATGATTGAAGAAACTATGATTTAAGGATGCTTTTAGATAAAGTATCAAGTATATTTTTATGAAAACAAAGTTGCTTCAAATTGAAGTATTCTCACCATGAAGGATATTCATGATTTTCTATGAAAAGCGTATCATGATCTAAATGCTTTAGATGAGTGTCTTTTATGAATATGTTATGAAATAATGATATGCTAAAGGATCCATTCTTATAATTCAAGTATGCTATGATGAACTTGGTATTACTAGATTCTTACCAATTTCAAAGACTATGATATGTTTGTATATGATATTCCATTGAGAGTTTACTTAGCACCAAGTGATCTTTGGGATGAAGGCTCACCCGTTAGTATAGGCAAACTTTTTTAGAAGTAATCCCCTACTCCCATAACTATGTGCCCCCGTAGGATGTCCTAATTGGACAAATCAGCTTAAGCTAGTGGATCCACAAATAACTCATGTCCGTGATTCTTACCTGACAAGTAGGACAACCTTTTTTCAGTATGGGGAAGATACTGGACTCTATGTTATTGCTCGCATGGTTATTTCGGTTGACGGTAAGACTTATGATCCTCACTTATGTTATATTTTTATTATGATTTTATTACGAGTTATGCATTGACCATGTTTTTTATTTTTAACGATGTTTTAAAGGATTATATCATGTTTTAGCTTGGTCATTGCATTATGATATTTTACAGACTCATTATGTTATGCTTCTATGTTCATGCATCATTTCTCATACTTAGTATATTTCATAGTACAGACCACATAGTTTTGCTTATGTTGTTTCATAATATAGGTTCTGACGCTCTATCTCATGTCCGCAGTTAGTATTGGATCTTAGTAGTGTTGCACTACTTGGTGAGTCCTCATGGTTGGGGGACATGCCTCTTATGAGTTTCTTATGTTCATTTCATACTATTTTTTCATTTTTGGATTTTCAAGTTAGCTAGGCACATATCTTACCAACTCACCTATGTTATTAGAGGCTTGAGTGAGACTTAGATTTTGCTTATGGTCTTTATTCAAATTTTTCTTTGCTATGATGAGATTCTTATTTGAGACTTATCTTCCGTTTGTCTCCTTATTTCAGTTATGTCTTTCTCTTAATGTCTTGTTTATGTCAAATGACTTGTTTAGGGTCTTTCGGAATCCTATTAGCCATGTCACTCCTAGAGGGCGCTTTGGTTCGTGACACTTATTCATACATATAATTGATATTTTACTCTTTTAGGGATTAAAAAACATATTACAATAATATTTCATAAAAATTATTGGTCTTGATATGCATCACATTTGATATGAAAATTCTGCATAAAATGGGAAGTTGGAAGTAAGGATAAGATTGAAATGAGTTAATTAACTTCTATAAAATGTGTACATTGATATCATCCAAACTATACCTTTTTTAAGGAATTAAAGCGGTCGATGCAAAATTCAATAACCTAACTAGGTTGAGGTCGAATCACATAAAGAGCTACTAGATTTTGTTTATAATTTGATGTTGATATTAACAAACATAATTATTATTGAGAAATTGGGGTTTTTGATTATAATATACTAACTACTTTAACTAGTTAGATTTTTATCAATAACGATGAAGAACTAGAGTTACCTTTCTTAGATATCGAAACTCCAATAAATACTTTACTATCCATTCATTCAGGTGTATTCATTGTGCAAAACTGACGAATCTATAAGTGTCATGACCTAAGATAGCTCGAAGTCATAACACGGTGCCTAGAGTCTCAAGTGACCTCAAGCTAACCCTTGATACTGGCATAGTCATGAGCAACTAAATATGAATATGTAAAAGAACTAAAATGAATGAACGGAAGCATAATTATGAAATACTTGTTCAATATATTTCTGAACAGAGTTTTATATACAATAACTATAATCTGAAAAGAATAGACTGAATACGACAATTCTAACTGACTGTCTATGAAGCCTCTACTAATACTGAATATAGTTAGCTGGGACATGACCCCTGCTCCCCTTAATCAATACATGTGAATAAAAATAACATACTATAACTTCAAACTGACTTGAGTGCTCGAAAATTGAGAACTCGTCACCTGCTGGCCGTAAGCTGCGATCCGACTAACTAGGGTCCTGATAGTAAGAACCTGAATCTACATCATATGAAAAATTTAGTCAAAAGAAGTATGCAATTAGTACTTTGAATGTACTGAGTGTGTGAGATATATGCATGATAATATTTAAACTTGGACATAATGAATCTGAGATGCTAAACTAAATATGGAACTGAAATACATGAACTGATGCAATGATCAAGTAACGTGAAAAGCATGAAGTAAAACATAAAGTCATGAGATAAGGTATGTGCATCATACAACACCATTTAAAAGCTTATAAGAAATCATAGTCATTTTGTGGGATATTAACATTAACCAACATTTAAAATAATGTGTGCTATAACATGAAATCCGATGTAACTTCTATACTGAGAAGAAAGAGGTTGCATGCCAAAGTAGTCTGTACCATAATCATCATCATATTCTATATGTGGATCCACTAGCTGGGCTAATTAAGGCTGTCATGACCCAAAATTGGGTCATGATGACGCCTACTACAACCCATCAAGTAGGCAAGCCTAAACCCAAGGTCACAAATATGCAGAAGACAACAATTTAAGTATAATGATAAAAATAAAGAATGCAGGAATAACATATTAGAAAATGGACCATATCATAAACTTGTAGTTCAATACAAAATATACAAAAGTGGCCCAAAAGACAAACTAACACAAGACCAAATCCACAGACCTGGTGTCACCTATACAGGAGCTACTAAGTACGGAAAAGTCATATATACAAGAGAACTAACTAAGAAAAATACAAAACATAAGTCAGTCCAAAAAAGGGAAAGCAACAAGTCTCTGGATGCCAGGATCTCACCATGATCCAAGTCAGTGACAGCCAAGGAAGATCCAACGCTCAGAAAGGGTGGCTCGTATTGAGAGCTACATCAGAAAAGATGCAGAACTGTAGTAGGAGTACCAAAATATGAGGTACTCAGTAGGCATCATAGGCTGACCGAGCTTAGATGGATTATATGTATATATAAGTAGTAAAAAAGGTATAACAGGGTCTAAATAGAAGCTAAAGGCAATCTAAACTACAACCAAGTATAAAACAACAATCGAGTTACCACGACAACTACCACAAAATACATAACTCACACTAAATAAGTGTAATGCGTATGTGGTCAATGCAGAATGAATGTAAAAAGTTTTGAAGTTGTCTCACCGACTGTCCCGTGGACCTTCGAGACAACTACAGAACCCCGCCTCAGCTTCTTAGAAAATCAAAACCCAAAATTTAATCTGCGACTGCCGGATCTCATCAACATATGCATAATCAGGTGAAAATGGTACTTTTCCTCAAAATCAAGTTTCCATCAATAAAACAAGTCAAAAATCGGTATCCCGCTCCTTTGGAGCTCAAAATCCATAAAAAATATTGTATATCTCAAAAATAGCTCAAAATCTCCTTATTTTCAAAAATTAGATGTGAGTATGCCATGATCATGCTTATACACCAATACAATCCCATCAATATTTCAAAATAATCCAGCTCACGCATATAACCAGGTAAAACACCCTCTAAAGCTCAAAGGTACTAACCTGGCAGTCCAAGTTCATGGCCTTAGGCCCAACATTACAATCAAAAAGGGAAACAAACTGCACAATAGCACTAAGGTATCACACAACCCAAATGTAAAAATCAAAATGCATACAAGATAAGTTTCACACCACCTAGGGACAGTCTAAGGAACTAAGCGGCCAACAAGACAAAAGTCACCCTAAACTAAGGCTTAGAGGCTAAAATACTAAGCTAACTAACCCGAAATGGCCAATAAATCTTACTAAGAATCAGGCATACCTATAACCTAGTCCTAACACTATCCTAACCATCAAACTACTCAAATATATACATAACCAACTAAGCCAAGTCTAAAAAAGTAAGTCATAACCTACCTCAAAGTCAAAATCGCACTCGAACCTATATTCGTGTGCTTTTTCTTTCTAGACGGTCTCGGAACTTTTTCACCCTATCAAAAATAGACACACAATGTTAATACGGTCGTTTTAATATTAAAATTATCAAATTTAGAGAAAGGCCAATTTTGGAGTCAAAATCAGGAATTGTGGGACCCGCTCTGTAACTCATACAATTGACTCCAAAAATAGGTCTTAAATGCTACGCTAAGCATTTGTTCCAAAAATGAACACAATTCACACAATAAAATCAGCTACAAACCAACATGCACCTTCATTCTCAACTAATCACCAAAATCACTAAGGTCGCAGGGAAAAGGGATAATTTACCTCAAATAAATTCTTTAATATAAGTGATGATCACACCACTAGAATCCTCTCGAAAAACCATGCAAATTATCCCTTGGAATCCTCAAATCTCCTCTAAATTAAAAGAGAAATTGTGTCTCAAAATTACAGGCAATAGCTGAATTTCTGAACTTAAAGCGAGCCTCAGGTGTCGCAAAAGCAAACACACGATGGTTTCTTAAGCAACCACCTTAAAGAGGCAGGCCTCGCTTAAGCGAGAACCCTATCTCTTAAGCGAGGGGTCACTCTAGCGACCAAGAGTCACTTTAGCGATGGCACTAGACTCAACTGGTGCAAAATGGACTTGACATATCTAAATTCTCCGATGGGGTGCTCGAGATTCATTTGGAACAAATGAGATATAATAACCCACCAAATTCGATGTTCCAGACTCAATGGCATATTTAAAATTTCTATATAAGGTCATTTTAATGAAAAGTGGTCCCACACCTAAGTGTTATTTTGAGACAAAATCCACAACAAGACTCGAGATTAGACCAGAAGCCTCAGAAAGCAAAAGAAGGAGTGTTATAGACCAAACTCGATATTTCAGAGCTAATCTCACTATCAGAATTTCCATCCAAGTGCAGTTTCCAAGAATGTTGACCAAAGTCAAACTTTGGCCAAAACTTTGAAGTTAAAACGCCTAATAGCACAAACTCAAAATCAAAAATCCAAAACCTAAACAAACATTCATTAACACAAACTCAAAATCAAAAATCCAAAACCCAAACAAACACTCATTCTAGACCAAAATGACCCTTTCAAATCTGATGGAACTGACAAAATCGTCATCCGACATCAGAATCTCCGAATGTTGATTCAAGTCAACTCTTTCAAGCCTTAAGCCTCACAAATGGCTAAACCACCTCAAAACTCAATCGAATACTTTGGAGAGCATGCCACCCATCCCAACACCGCATAAATGCTATAAGGAATCTGCCCAGAAGGGGAAAATGGTAAAAATATATAAAGCACAAAAATGACCAAATGGTCATTATAAAGGCAAAGTTTTGGTGGTACATAGTTTAGTATTAAGGGTTTCTCCTTTCTCGAGACATTTTTGTTGAGACTTTATTTCCACATTTATGATTTGATCTTATTGTTCTTATTTACCTTATGTATGCCCATGTATGACATGTTAAAAGGCTTGGTTTGGGTTCTTCGGGATTCTAATCATAGTACCACGCCTAAGGCCTAACTTGGATCGTGACAAATATGGTATCAGAGTACAAGGTTTAAGGCCTAATTGTAGTATCACGCCTAAGGCCTAACTTGGATCGTGACAAATATGGTATCAGATTACAAGGTTTAAGATGTCCTAGGGAGTCAAACATGTCGCATCGAGTAGAGTCTTGTCCATGGATGTGAAGCACGCCACATATATGAATAAGAGGCTGTGAGGGGTTTAGGAAACTTTACTTTTTTTCATCATTTTTATGTTGTGAATAGAGTTGAACGCTAAGGTTTTTCCCTATAATGCTTTCTCTTTGCGATTACAGAATCATGCCTCCATGAAGATTTCCTACAAGGAGAAATGTTGAGAAGGAGAAACAATCTCCAAATGACCCCTTAATGGGCAAGATTTTCATATGGAATTTCGGGTCGCATTTTAAGTACTTGTCCAAGAAGTAGATGCTCAAGATAATAGGGAGGTTTTTGCTACCGTGAACCCAAATGTGGGTACAATGGCTAGCCAAATTTGTTACATCACTTGAATGAACCCTCCGGAGTTTCATGACTCTAAGGTGGACAAGAATCCACAAGAGTTCATTGAGGGTATTGGTAAGATTATGAATATCATGGGTATTGAAGAAGGTGTACTTAGCGGCGTATCAACTCAAGAGAGTGGCTAAAGTGTGGTTTGATCAATGGAAAAGTGAGAGGGCTATAGATATGGGTCTCGTTGATTGGGAAGAGTTTAAGAGTGTTTTCCTTGATTGTTTCTTTTCTTTAGAGTTGAGGGAAGCGAAGGTGAAATAATTCATTAACTTGAGGCAAGGCAACATGAGTGTGAGGAAGTATGCCCTCAAGTTCATACAATTGTGGAAATATGCTCCTCTCATGGTTATTGACCCAAGAGCTCGTATTTCGGGTGTGTTAGACTTGGTGGTCAAAGAATGTAGGACTTTTATGCTAATCAGGGAGATTGACATCTCAAGGCTCATGACACATGCCGAAAAAATAGAAGAAGAGAAGTTGAAGAAGAGGTTTAGAAGGGAGTCCAAGAGGTCTCAAACAGATAATGGTGAATACGTTCATCGTAAGTCGAGTAATGGTTGTCATCCTCAATTTCGCCAAAGGTAATCCGTCCAAAATACTTCTAACACCCCAACTTCAGATTTCAACAACAATAGGGTGCCTAACCTTAAGTCTCAAGAAGGAGCTTCGAGTGTTGAACCCATTCCCTTATGCAAGAAGTGGGGGAAGAAGCATCTATAAGAATGTTTAGTGGGTTCAGGTGCTTGTTTCAGTTGTGGTAAGATGGGTCACTAAGTGAAGGATTATTCTTTTAGTGCTACTAGAGGTGGAGGTGGTCGACCCCAGAATCAGACTACTACGGATGACTGGCTTAGCATGGTACTAATTTGGGTGGCGGTCAATGCTAAAAAAGGTTTTATGCTTTACAAACTCGTCAGGAGTTAGAGGATTCACCCGATCTTGTGACTGGTATGTTTAAAGTCTTTGGTTTTAATGTTTATGCATTATTAGATCCGAGTGCTACTTTATCATTTGTTACTCTTTATCTTGCTATGAAATATATTGTTAGTCCCGGGATTATGTTAGAACTTTTTTTCGGTCTATACTCGTGTTGATGATTCAGGGCTGGCTAAAAGAGTCTATAAATATTATTCAGCCTCAGTTTTTCATAAAATCACCTCAGTTGATCATATAGAGCATATGACTAATTTTAATATTATTTTTGATATAGATTGGCTTCACGCATGTTATGCTTCTATATGTTGTAGAACCTGTGTGATCAAGTTTTCGTTTCCTAATGAGCTAGTCCTAGAATGGAGAGGTGGTAATTTCATGTTTAAGGGTCAATTCATCTCATATCTTAAAGGTCGGAAAATGATTTTCAAAGGTTGCATTTATCATCTAGTAGGTTAGGGATATAATTTATGAAGCTCCTACTCCTTAGTCAGTTTCAATTGTTAATGAGTTTCCATAAGTGTTTCTTGATGATCTCCCAAGTATCCCTCCTAAAAAAGAGATAGACTCCTATTATGTCGGAAAAAGATGATTTAAAATTAATTTAGACTTTTAGAGAAAAAATCAATTTTAAAAAAGAGAGTCGCCACTTAATTTTTAAGAAAAATCAAGAAACCTTAATTTTAAAGACCCTAATAGATTTAAGTTTTAAAATTAGAGAAAATGGGTAAGAGGTTCTTATTTCCACTTTGAGAAGGTGCTAACATTCAAAGTGGTCGCTAACGCACGGTTATCCGGCAATTTAAAAAAATTATTGACTAACTTTTGAAAATATTAATTTAAAAGAAAATAAAGAAATTAAAATTATTTTAAAAAAATGATTAAACATAAACATTGAAAAATAATATAATTATATATAAAAAGAAAGTAAATGTTTATCAAATGACTAAGTAACAACAACAACGACCCAGTGAAATCCCACATCATGGGGTCTGGGGAGGGTAGAGTGTACGCAGACCTGACTCCTATCAATGTAGGACGGCTGTTTCCGAAAGACCCTCGGCTCAATACTAAGTAAAGGTAGAAAGTCATTTAAAGAGTAAACTAACATTAATTGTTTTATTTTTAGAGGAATCTTATTAAGTTAAAATAAATTAAAATTAATATATAAGCATGAATAAATAAATAACATAAGTAAATAAATTATTACAGCCCAAATTAATATAAATAAATATTAAAAAACATATGAAAATATAGCCTTACACTTGATTTTTGTACGCCTAGACTAAGTTGTTGGGTCATCTGTATTTTGGGCCTTAAGCCCATTTCCAGTATATATCGCAGTTGTATATACACAATATATATAGTATATAGTGTATACAATATTATTTTTGTATATCAAACTGTATACCACCTATTTATTCCCTGTATCTGCTGTATATCATTGTATATCAGATAATATATACACTGTATATTAGTTTATACAATATTGTTTTCTTGCATATCAGACTATTTATATATATACTGTATATCAGTGTATATAACACTGTTTTCCTCTTGTATTCCATGTATATAGCCCAAAATATAGTTCACTCTTAGTTAACCTAGCGTAGAGCAAAGCCAAATTCCTGATTTAGCGCATTGGCTAAGGCGACCCAATACCCAAGGCGTATTGAGCCCATTAGAAAGACCAGCTTGAGCCTTTATATAGGCTTCAAAAAACCCAAAATCCCTCATGAATTTTCGATATGCCAGAATGAGTTTTTTTTATTGTTTTTTTATTATTAGAAAAAACAAAAAATTTTAAAAATATAAATTATAATTAAACTAACATCGTATTTAGTAAAAAAATAAAATATTTTGAAATGAATTTTGAATAACCACATAAATAGTAATCGAAGATATAGTTATTTAGAAATATGTATATTATACTAAAATTTATAAAAATAGGTAAGAATAACATGAAAATATCTTTGTTTTTTTATAAAAGCTAATTATTTTATTAAAAATCCGATAGCTAATTTGCGTTGTAGAGGGTCAAAATTGGGTGTCAACAGTTGTCCCTTTCTTTGGATAAGATCGATAAAAGAGATCCTGGACACAGAAATTGACAAATCCAATTTTGACCGACTTCATCTTCATCTTTCTGAAAAGGGGGTTAGTACGGATTTTGGAATTATGGCCGGATCTCAAAATAACCACACACCTTCTGATTGGAATATGGTTTACTGCGGTAGAAGTCGTTTCTCAACTCATGTCCTATGAGTTTGATATTCCTCTTTGGACTGTATCCTAGTTCGCTGCTAAAAAAAAGTTTCACGTTGTGCTGCATCCTCTTTGATGTAGTTCGCACTTTCTTTCATCCTCTTTACATGTTGAAAATCTCCATTGATCTATTGGTAGGATAATATTGTTCTATCGGTTGGATGGTGATCCATTGGTAGGATACTTGATAAAATAAATGCATGTCCATTAGTAGAATGAATAAAGATGCTTCATCTGTAGGATAATGCTGCTAAATCGGTAGGAGGATGATCCATTAATAGAATACTCGGCAAAATAACTGTATGTTCATCGATAGGACAAATGAAGATCCATTGATAGGATATAAATGCTGCTCTATCGATAGGAGAGTGATCCATTAATAGAATACTCAGAAAAATAATTGTATGTCAATCGGTAGGACGAATGAAGATCCATTGATAGGATATAAATACGTGTCCATCGATAGGACGAATGAAGATCTATTGGTAGGATATGTTGGTCCACCAATAGGACAAATGATGATCTATTGGTAGGATGATATTGTATGTCCATCGATAGGATAAATAAAGGTGATCCATCGGGAGGATATGGTGCATGTCCATAGGTAGGACGAATGAAGATGATCTATCGGTAAGATATTTCAGCAAAATAATTATATGTCCATCAATAGGACAAATAAAGATCCATTGATAGGATGATGTTGCATGTACATCGATAAGACAAATGAAGGTGAACCATCGGTAAGATATATGTTGCTTCATCGATAAGATAATGATCTGTTAACAAGTTGCACTTTAAATCTTCTCTGATATTTGATGCGTCTTACGTATTCCCTTCAGGCATTTATAACGCTTGAAAATGCTGATGTTTCTCTTCAATGAGATCGATATACAATGGCCCTCTCGGCAAATAATTATGCAAATATCATCCTTTTGGATGATTTGAATGATGCACACCCTCTCGACAATGCAATGTAATAAAATGGCCATCTCGGCAAATAAATATGCAAATATCATCCTCTTGGATGATTTGAATGATGCATGACCTTTTTGGCAATGCTATGTAATGAAATGTCCCTCTCGGCAATGTAATGTAATGAAATATTCCTCTCACAAATAAATATGCAAATTTCATCCTCTTGGATGATTTGAATGATACACGACCCTCTTGGAAATAAAATATAATGAAATGGCCCTCTCGGCAATGATATAATGATGTCCCTCTCGATAATGATATATTAATGATAATGGCCCTATTGACAATTATATGATAATGATGTCCCTCTCAGAAATGATATGATGATAGCCCTCTCGACAATAATATGATAATAATGATGACCCTCTCGGCAATGATATGATAATGGTGATGGCCCTCTTGATAATAATATTACTACTTCCGATAATATAATATAAATGACGCTCTTGGCAATGATATTAATACTTCTGATAATATAATATGAATGACCCTCTTGGCAATAATATTACCACTTCCGATAATATAATATGAATGACCCTCTTGGCAATGAATATGCAATGTCATCTTCTTGGATGATTTGAATGATGCATGACCCTCGTGGTAATGCAATGAAAATGAAATGGCCCTCTTGGTAATGCAATGAAAATGAAATGGCCCTCTTGGCAATGAATATGCAATATCATCCTCTTAGATGATTTGAATGATGCATGATCCTCTTGGTAATGCAATGAAAATAAAATGGCCCTCTTGGCAATGAATATGTAATGTCATCCTCTTGGATGTTTTGAATGATGCATGACCCTCTTGGTATACAATGAAAATAAAATGTCCCTCTTAGCAATGAATATGCAATGTCATCCTCTTGGATGATTTGAATGATGCATGACCCTATTGGTAATGCAATGAAAATGAAATGGCCCTCTTGGCAATGAATATGCTATGTCATCCTCTTGGATGATTTGAATGATGATGACCCTCTTGATAATGCAATGAAATGAAATGGCTCTCTCAGCAATGAGTATGATAATGTCATGGACCTCTCGACAATGATATGATAATCATAATGGCCCTCTCGACAATGATATGATAATAATGATGGCATTCTCGACAATGATATGATAATGATAATGGACCTCTCGGCAATGATATAATTATGATAATGGCCCTCTCGGCAATAATATTACCACTTTTGGTAATATAATATGAATGATCCTCTTGGCAATAATATTACCACTAAAAATAATATAATATAAATGGCCCTCTTGGCAATAATATTACCGCTTACGGTAATATAATATGAATGGTCCTCTTGGCAATAATATGCATGTCATCCTTTTGGATGATTTGAATGATGTATGACCCTATTGGTAATGCAAAATGCAATGTCATCCTCTTGGATGATTTGAATGATGCGTGACCCTCTTGGTAATGCAATAAAAATGAAATGGCCCTCTTGGCAAATGAAAATGTAAATGTCGTCCTCTTGAATGAGTTGAATGATTTTCCACTATAATAAGGTAAATGGCTCGATGTTTGTCCACTATAATGAGGTGAATGGCTCTATGATTGTGAAAGTGTCGTCCTCTTGATGCTTTCGCATATTCCTTCATTTTTCTCTTAAACAATTTGTGTCCATTGGGACTCATGTCTTTGATGGAAGTTTATACTAGGCATCGATGGCTCGCATCTTGAATTTGTGTTCACTCTATTCTAGAAATGTTGGAGATCATTTGAAGTTGACTTCAAACTTCTGACAATTCTTGACAGAATTTTTGAGATCTTCCTCAAAAATTCTATCCCAAGAGATCAAATCTCGAGTTGCCAAAAAAAGAATTTTGACATTCTTGTAGAATTTTTGAGATCTTCTCAAAAATTCTGTCTCAATTGCATATATTAACATGATCTCCAATCTTGACTTGCTGGAGATAGTATTTTCTTGTGAATTTTTTAGATCTTCAGAAAAATTTTGTCTCAGTTTTCATTGTAAGGGAGAAACCAAAATCTTACAAGGAACATGACCGAGCCATTGTGGATGATGAATACTGCAAAATCTGACACAAGACCATCAGTATACACATGTGTAATATGAGCATAATGAAATGGAAAAATGTATTCCTTGCAATATTTTCAGCTTAAAAACATGAGATATGTCACCCTTTTGATATGGACGAACTAATAAAGTAAAATAAGCATCTCACACTGTTGGAATTAGTCTAATGTCACATTATTTATAGCAAATTATTCAATTTTAAAGAAAATATAATTTTAAAAGGAAATGATCCCGAAGCTGCTTTAGAATATATTAAAAAACATGTGTTTATTTATTTAATGTAAGGATATAGTCAAATCTTAACTATAATTGGTACCGATAATTAGGATTGCATAGAATGTTTCTCATTTCCTTTCTTATAAATGAGATTGACTTCGGGTAATTCCTATAGCTTCAAGTAGTACCTCAAACATACTTAAGTGTCGTCTTGATTCAAACAAAGGTTTAGAATTATACCAATCCTCATGTTTCAAGTGCCCTCACAATAAAGAAAGTCATATTTCGCACATATCTGAAGTGTTTGATTTGAGGACATTTTGCAAAGTGCACTCACACTCTCAAGAATGTTCAACGCATAATTGTGATACCATATGCTTTTCCTGCATGTAAGTCTCCACTAATGTGAGAATATTTGGAATGAGATCATGTAGGGCTTGTTATTGGCTAGTATTGTAGTCTTGGGGAGGGTAGGATATTTATTTAGGATAAAAGTGACTTAATCTCTCCTTGAGCGTCACGCTAAATTTTTGCTTTTGATGATTGATACGTCTTTTGGCATCTGATCCTCTTGGTTATTCACTTCTCTGATTTTGACTTCTTTTTGAGCCTTTATTTTTAGAGTTTTTTCTCTTTTCACCCCTTCCTTTTGAGGTTTCTCCTATTTTGTTGGAGTATTTTCCTTGTTGTATTACATTGACCTTGTAGAAGTATTTTTTTTAATTTCTTTCAACCTTTTTAATGAAAGTTGTCTTTGCTTTCTTTACTTTGGAGACTTTACATCTTTTTCCTTTGGCAATTTCAAAGTTGGATCTTCTTCTATAATTTGCACGTCTTCTGTGCGCTCAAGGAGGTTGCGCCAAGAGAGGAATAGTGCATGTAAGCACTCAGAAAGGGAAGGGCTAAGAAGTGATTGTCCAAAAAAGGGCTTTAGGCTCAAAGTGGGGAAAACTGGGGATTAATGTCATTTGACAGGCTTTGAAAGGCACAAACGGGTTAAAAAAAGCCTACAATCCTTTGTCAAACCAAACATTACAAACATTCAAGCCAAGTTTGAAATCAACAGTGCAATGCAATTGAAATTTAATCTAAAGCTCACCACACAATGCATATGAAGCCATGATGTTGATTTAATTCTTACCTTGAATGCCTGCAAGAGAATTTTCAAGCATCACAAAAGTACAAATGAAAGATACCAACAGAAGCTATGGTCTACCACAAAGCCAATCATTTTCATCATATCAAATATTTTGCATGCTCCTAACTGTATTTGTCCCAATCAAGAAGATATAAATCTTAAAATATGTACACAATTTATTTTTTTTATTTTTTTATTATTTTGTTGAAAAATAAATAGCGAACCCAAGAAGGGCTGCCTACGTATCTCACCAAGATGAGAATCAGGTGTGCGTAGTTCTTGCATATATGATATATAAAATAATTTAAAGATTTAGACAAACTCAGAGTGACGTTTCATAAGTCTAGTACTCATTGACGTCTTCAGTTGGGGAGTGGATTTTGCCTATTTGCCCCAATACATTTCGTGTCCTCTCAACCATCGGTGAGGACACCTATCATTGTATTATTATTAAAATATTCCTTAGAGATTATACATTAGTGTGTTCTTCCAATTTCCTGCAAGAATCACTTATTATTGTATTATTTTTGGGAATTATCTCTTATGACTTGAATTTTTCCAACTATTCACGAGAATCATACATTGTCAGTTGGGGACAGTTTTTCTGCAAAGTTATGAGAAAAGGGTTAAAGTGGGGCCATTATAAAAAAATAAGTAACAAAATATAGGAGTAAGACTTCATAGTCAAAGACTCCCCCGATGTATCTTTCAGGTTGTGTATTGTTGTCTTGTGAAATTTATGGTCATCGTTATTTCTCATGAACTCTATGTCTCTGCAAGATTCATAAGAGAAAAGGTTATGATTTTTCTTAGATTAAAGAATTGAAAGAGCTTATGGTTAAAGTTTGTGATTGAATGTTGTTGTAGATTTGGGATTGCCGTGATGCCCTCTCTTGAAATAATATTGCCTCTCCTATGTACAAAGAAAACTTGTTAGGAAGAGGGTGTTGACCTCTCAAAATTGAGATCTAATCATTCATCGCATGATGTCCTTTGATAACAACCTCTACAAAAGAAAAAAGAATCAACTTTGTTGAACCCTCGATTTTTGAGAAGTAAGCAAGTTTGATTTCCGACACGAATCAGTCTCTCCCTGAAAAAGAAAAATAACTCAAAATCCAAAGTATTAGTTCGTGTTTGTAATAATTAATACAAAATATCACACAAAGAACTAAATATATAAATGTTGCTTTGTTTGAATACAAACTAATCCATGGGTGAAGAAAGACTAAATGGACAGAAATTAACTCATTTTAATTTTAGGATTGATGTGTGAGAAAGGTTGACTTGTGTTGAATCACAGATTTCTTGCGCTTCAACTTTTGTACCCTCATTCTTCTTAGATGCAGAAGAAGTTCTTAATTTTTTTGAAAGAATGAGGAAAAACTAAAAACTTCAAAGACAGGACCGAGCCTTGAAAGGCTGCCTACGTATCTCACAAATGAGAATTCAGGTCCTACGTAGTTCAACTAGGTTGAGTCACTTTCCAAAAAACAAATATCAACCTCTCCTCAGATGAGAGAGTGAGATTTTAGAATTTTGAGAATGGAATTCGAATTTTGTTGGAAAATTCAAGACTCAAAGATTGTTTGGATGGACTTTAATAGTGACTTGATATCTGTATGTTTAGAGGATTCTAAAAAAATACTTTGAAAATGATGGAATAGAATGTTTTGAAACAAAGAAACATATTCACACAAACAGTAATGGTATATAACACATAAACAAATATTGCGCATCCTAAATAGGTATGTGACCCTTTTTGTGCCAAGGGTAAGCCTAACGATTTGAAGGATGTATAACGTCATTTAAAACATTCCATTGCCCCAAAATAACATATTTATACAAGCTTTATGAATAAACTGAATAGGGATACATAATAGGAAAATGGGATCAAATAATTGGTCTCACGCAGGGGTACAATCCTAAACTAAGGCTTCATGAAAAATCTTTCATTATTGACTTCTTGACATCTCCGAACGTTAACACCTTTTGGATGAAGTAGCAGTTTGTGAAGATCCTTCTTTGACTAGACTAAGCTACTAAAATAAACTCTCAACCCCGAGACCAATGGTTTGCCAAATGGCGTATACAACCTTCAAATTTAAACACATAGGTATGATCGTCCATTTAGGCCAAGGGTCGTTTTGGACTCAAGCTGGTCTTTCTAATGGGCTCAATATGCCTTGGGTATTGGGTCATCTTAGCCAATGCGCTAAATCAGGAATTTGGCTTTGCTCTACGCTAGGTTAACTAAGAGTGAACTATATTTTAAAGTGTAGCGGTGACCCAAGCGGACAACTCAAGCTGGGGTTAGCAACCGTTCATCATCCAATGGCCAACTCATTTCACCAGGGTACCCCTTAGGAAAATTTGGATTCAACAGTTGTGACCGGCATAACCGTCATTTAGTAAGAAAAAATAAAAGGTCAAGTGGAGAAAAACATATTATGCATGCAATGACAATTTAATAGTCGGAATTTAAACACATAAAATTCAAATAAAGAAAAATAAATTACTAATTATTATATTCCCAAATAAATAATCAAATAAGTCAAACAAATCTAATGGTTAGAACCTAATTAAATCCCCAGCAGAGTCGTCATTTCTGTTATTTCGGAAAACGATGGTTTAAAATTAATTTAGACTTTTAGAGAAAAAAATTAATTTTAAAAAAGAGAGTCGCCACTTAATTTTAAAGGAAAATTAAGAAACCTTAATTTTAAAGACCCTAACAGATTTAAGTCTTAAAATTAGAGAAAATTGGTAAGAGATTTTTATTTTCACTTTGAGAAGGTGCTAGCATTCAAAGTGGCAGCTAACGCACAGTTATCCAATGATTTGAAAAATTATTTGACTAACTTTTGAAAATATTAATTTAAAAAAAAATAAAGACTTTAAAATTATTTTTAAAAAATGATCAAACTTAAACATTGAAAGTAATATACATGTATATAAAATGAAAGTAAAAGTGTATCAAGTGACTAAGTAAAGGCAGAAAATCATTTAAAGAGTAAATTAACATTAATTAGTTTATCTTTAGGGAAATCTAATTAAGTTAAAATAAATTAAAATTAATATATAAGCAAGTATAAATAAATAACATAAGTAAATAAATTATTACAACCCGAATCAATATAAATAAATAATAAATAACATATAAAAATGTTGCCAAATAAACAATAAATAACACATGAAAATATGATCCGACACTTAGTTTTTGTACGCATAGACTAAGTTGTTGAGTCATCTGCGTTTTGAGCCTTAAGTTCATTTTCACTGTATATCGCAGCTATTTATACACTATATCGGACTGTATATACATTATATATAGTGTATACAATATTATTTCTGTATATCAAACTGTATAGCATATGTTTATTCCCTGTATCTTTTCTATATCAGACTGTATAAATATTGTATATCAGTGTATACAATATTGCATATCAGACTATTTATATATATACTGTATATCAGTGTATATAACATTGTTTTCCACTTGTATTCTGTGTATATAGCCCAATATCAATATTCAAATCATGTATAGTAGATTCCTTTCCATGTATCAACCTTTCAACAATTCGAGCAAGATGATGGGAGACATAAAACTCAATAATATGCAAGGATGGAGTCCAAAGATGGACTCGAATTACTATCACATGTACCAAAATAAAATTATATAAGCATCTACTCATTTTAAGACAAACCAACAAATATATCATGATATTTTAAGGTATCAAATTGATGGACATCCTAAAAGTGACTAACAACATATATATATATCAAAGAAAAGAAAAGGAGAAATATATTCAAGTAACTAAAGGACATGGAATTAATATATATGCTATACTAACTCAAATTTAAAAGAAAGAATTAAATCAATTAGGCCATGAAAGTTCTAACTAAATAATAACTTAAGCATATTTTTATTATATAGATCATGTTAAGAGAAGAAATTGAAAACATGAAAATCTATATTGTCATAAAAAACTACTTGAAAAAATAAAAAACAAAAACTAAATACTTTCATGAAATAATCCTAACGCATGCTAGTTAATTAATCCTAACACATACTAACTATAAGAAATTTCTATCATTAATCTAACTATTCTTAATACATGCTAAAAACGACTATGAATCAACTAAATATAAAATATGAAAATAATTAAATAAAATAAAACTGAGAAAAGATTTTTCCTCTTTCCAGGCAGCGAAACTGAAAACGACGAGCGAAAGACGACTTCACTACCACCCAAAAGCTTGACGGAACTCCAATCCACAAAAAGAAAAAACTAAAAATTTAGACTTGAACCTTCGTGGGTTTGATTTTATAAGAACTCCGTTCTTAGCCTAAATTTCTACTTCAATATCCTATTTTTCTTGAAAAAAATATAGATTGAAAGCTAGAATTTTTCACAACTTTTAGGCTAGGGACAAGAGTCCAAAATTCTAGTCAAGTTAAGAAAATTTCTTACTTTTGGCTGGCTAAAAAACCTCTCACTTATTCCTTCTTCTTAATGAGAATATGAGCCTTTATATAGGCTTCAAAAACCCCAAATCTCTCATTAATTTTTTATGTGGCAGAATGAGTTTTTTTTTTTTAGAAAAAACTAAAAATTTTAAAAATACAAATTATAATTAAACTACCTAATTAACATTGTATTTAGTAAAAAATAAAATATTTTGAGATGATTTTCGAATAACCACATAAATAGTAATCAAAGATATAGTTATATAGAAATATGTATATTATACTAAAATTTATAAAAAGATAAAAATAGTTAAGAATAACATGAAAATATCTTTGCTTTTATAAAAGCTAATTATTTTTAAAATGTTCAAAATTTAAAAAAACTTGATAGCTAATTTGCGTTGTGGAAGGTCAAAATTGGGTGTCAACAACTTTGGTATTGATCTTCTCCCTGATTCCCAGCCTCTATCTATACCTCCTTACTGTATGGCCTCGGTGGAACTCAGGGAGTTAAAGGATCATTTGAAGAATTTATTGGATAAGGATTTTATTAGACTAAGTATCTCTCCATTGGGTGCTTTGGTTCTCTTTGTTAGTAAGAAGGATGGATTCCTTCGAATATATATAGACTATCGGCAATTGAACAAAGTCACTATTAAGAATAAGTATCGCATTCCAAGCGTTGATGACTTGTTCGATCAACTCCAAGGAGCAAGTTACTTTTCAAATATTGATCTTCAATCGGGTTATCATCAACTCCGAATAAGAGAATGTGACATTTTGAAGATGACTTTTAGAACTCGATATGGTTACTTTGAATTCATGATTATGTCTTTTAGACTAACGAGCAACTTTCATGGATTTGATGAACATATTGTTCAAACAATATTTGGATATGTTCGTTATTGTGTTCATTGATGATATTTTAGTCTATTCTCATTGTGAAGAGGATCATGTTGATCATTTAACGATTATATTTCAAGTACTAAAGGACTATCAATTGTTTATTAAGTTTAGCAAGTTTGAGTATTGATTGAGGTCGGCTGCCTTTCTTGATCACATTATGTCCAGTGAAGGTATTATGGTGGATCTTAAGAAAACCGAAGCGGTTAAGAATTGTCCTAGACCCGTCTCCTTCTGATATTCAAAGTTTCTTGGGCTTAGCCGGTTATTATAGATGATTTGTGGAAGGATTATCTTCCATTATATCACCCTTGACTACTTTGACTCAAAAAAGGTGAAATTACAATGGTCTGAGGCATGTGAGAAAAGCTTTCAATAGTTGAAAGATAGACTTACTTCCGCTCTGATGTTGACTTTACCGAAAAGGTCTGATGGGTTTGTTGTTTATAATGATGCTTCAAGTGTTGGTCTTAGTTCTGTTTTGATACAAAATGGTAAAGTAATAGGTTATGCTTCTAGGCAACTTAAGGTGCATAGAAGAAATTATCCAATTCATGACTTAGAGTTAGCGGTTGTTGATGTATTCATCGACCATAAGAGTTTGCAATATGTGTTCAACCAAAAGGACTTGAACCTTCAACAAAGGAGATGGCTTGAATTATTGAAATATTATGACAAGTGTGTTGTACCATCCAGGTAAAGTGAATGTGGTTGCCGATGCTCTTAGTAGATTATCCATGAATAGTGTTTCCCATATCAAGGATGAAAAAAAAGTTAGTTCGTGATGTTTAAAGACTAGATTGTTTGGGGGTTCGTTTGGTTGATTTGGAGGATGGTGGTGTAGTTGTACAAAATGGTTCTGAATGTCTCTTGTGGCGAATGTTAAGGCAAAACAAGATAATGATCCAACTTTGGTTGAGTTGAAGAAAGCGATTTTTGAAAAAGCTATTGAGCTTTCTTTCAAGGAGGAGATAGTGTACTTAGATATCAAGATCTTTTGTGTGTCCCCGATGTTGATGTCTTGTCACGATCCAAGCCTAGGGCCTAGACGTGACATGGCGAATGAGGAACCCGAAAGTACCTCAAACAAGCCTCTTAGCATTCTTTTAGCCTTTCATAGGTAATGATGATAAATAAACAAGCGGAAATCATAATAAATCTTCAACTTACATATATCCAACAATACCTCTAACTATTAGATTTAACGGGGATAAGACAAGTCCCTAGCTCACCCTCAATCATAATAGAAGAAATGTCATAGTAAAATATCTTAACATATCATAAACTAGAAAGATAAAAGAGTATTGTTCCCGAAACATGGGAACTCACCAAAAGTAATCTCCAATGGAATATCAACTAGCCACGTGGAGGAGAACGAGGAGGAGCACCGATCCCTACATGGTGATATCATGTAGGCAAAAGAGTATGCGTTAGTACTTTGAATGTACTAAGTATGTAAGGATGCATGAAAATTGAGGAAACATTAAAACATTTATGTAATATGGAACTTAATTTAATGTATGCATAATAAATCATATAGATATCCTTTAAAACATTCATTTTGTGGGAAATTAACCATAACCGACATTTAAGACCATGCGAGCTATTACATGGAATCCAACATAACCCCCTACGTTGGCCGGGGAGACTACTTGCCGGGTAGAACTCCGTCAACTTCATTCATTTCTTTAACTTTAACTTTAAGGGCTATTTATGGATCCATTAGCCTAAGCCTACAAGGGCTCCTATGTTGGCACATAGTTAATGAGACAAGGGGTTGCTACTAGGATTCCCTTACCGAATCCCACCTCAATGCCTCATTCGGTGCTAAGTCAATCCCACGGAATAGTTTAATACTTCAAAATATTCATAGCATATAACTTGAGAATTCAAACATCATATTCGGTAGAATAGCTCATTAAAATATTTGATAATTCAAATATGCAAGAATTGTCCTTATTGCATAAAGAATCCATCATTCATATCATTTCATCATTCTTTCATTTTATAAGACTCCTTTTTTTATCATAGATATTGCTTTCATAAACATTTATTTGGAGTCAAAGCTTTCAAGTCGAACTTTATTAAAAACATAGTAAAACTAGGTGGGTTCAAATCACTTCAACTTCCAAATATGTATGTAAATAAATATACATAAATACTTTAAAATTCATTAATTAAAAATCATGCTTTAAACAACCCATCATGAATTTCAAGAACCTTTAAATAGATAAATAGAGGAATTATTTGCAAACCATCAATTCATATATATGAAATTATGTTGCATCGAAATAGATCAATAATCATTAATTTAACCATAATTCATACTATTAAGTAAAAATAAGAATTACTATAAGAAAATTACTTGAAATTGAGAGATTTAATTGAAAGAGTTTTTGGACTACATGGGTGGAAGAATCCATGGATAAATACTTACATAACTTAGAGTAAATCTTAAAGAAAATAAATATAATTTATCATATACTCAAAATAATTTAGGCATGAGAGTGGAAAGAATACTCTCATTGAAGCCTTACATACCTGGAAACCGAAGCTTTAGTTGGTACCGAAAGACTTAATGAACACTCTTGAGTCCTAGCTTCTCTCCTCGCCGGAACGTTTTGTGTACTACCCGGAGTATATAAATTACCGGACTAGTATTTCTTCACTACTAAGAACTAAAACTATATTTGAGAATATGTAAAGAAGTGTATAGAGAGAAGATTTGCTTGAGAAAGCTTGATGAATAAAATGAGGAAATAAGGTGGGTATTTATAGGTGGGAAAGAGGGACCTAACAATAAATAAAATAATTATAAATAAAAATCTGAAAATTTAGTGGAATATATTGATGTCATGGATGATGTTAAATGGAGGACAATTTATGTCATGAGTGATGTCAAATGTATCTAGATCTTTCTATGGTAGGTGAAATGAGTTATCTTTGACAGAATACTCTTTTTGGGAGCTACATTTGAATAAGATAAATTCCTTATTAGGATTTGGTGTCTTCATAAGAATTGTAGATATGGAAGTCTAGTTTCATATAGTTCAAGAATAAACCAATTTGGATAAACCTACAGTGAGATATGATTTTTCTTCTATAAACACTCATTTCCGTCACAACATTCTACCTTACAAAAATTAATTTATTTGACCTACTTAACCTCCGAGTCTTAAAATATGGTATTCATAAAAGTTGTAGGTAATGATCTTGTGATTACTCAGAAATTTGAATCACTCCATTTGGATATTCCTATGAAAAGTTATGCCTAAAATACAGAGGCTGTATCATGTTTAGGCAAAAATTAAAACATCGTATACAATGTTTTTAGGGGATGTTACATGTCTTGAGAGAGATAATATTGTCCAAACCTTATGGTTTGCAGTATTCTATTCATCCGGGCTCCACAAAGATGTATCGAGAATTGAGGGAAGTGTATTGGTGGAATGACATAAAAATGGAAATTGCAGAGTTTGTGGCCAAATATCCCAATTGTCAACAAGTGAAGGGTCAACATTAAAAATTAAGAGGTTTAACTCAAGATATTGAGATTCCTACTTGGAAGTAGGAAGACTTGAATATGGAGTTCATTAAGGGTTTGCCTCGAATCTGTAGGCAACATGATTCAATTTGGGTGGTTATTGACTGAATGACTTAGTCAGCGCATTTTCTTCCTGCCAAGACTTCCTATTCAGTCGAGGACTATGCTAGACTTTATATTTGTGAGTTGGTTAAGCTTCATGGTGTAACATTATCTATCATTTCGAATCAAGGTACTCAATTTACTTCATAGTTTTGGAGGTCTTTCTAAAATGGTCTTCGTACTCAAGTTAAGCTTAGCATAACTTTTCACCCACAGATCGATGGTCAAGTCAACTATACCATTTAGACATTAGAGGACATGTTGAGAGTTTGTGTTATTGACTTCAAGGGTAATTGTGATGACCACTTTCCATTGATCGAGTTTGCTTATAACAATTCCTACCATTCTAACATTCAGATGGCTCTATTTGAGGCCTTATATAATAGGAGGCGTAGGTCTCCTAGTAGTTGGATTACAGTTGGTGAAGTTTCTTAATAGGACCCGAGTTTGTACATGAATCCATGGAGAAGGTTAGACTGATTAGCAAATATTGAAGACTGCCCAGAGTTGACAAAAGTCCAATTCAGATGTGAGGCGAAGGAAACTTGAGTTTGAGGTCATTGATTGGGTTTATTTGAAAATATCACCCATGAAAGATGTAATGCATTTTGGCAAAAAGGAAAATCTTAGTCCCCATATGTAGGCCCATATCAAATTTCGAGATGGATTAGCAAGGTGGTGTATGAGTTGGAGTAGCCCTCGAAATTGACATCGGTGAATTCGGCATTTCATGTGTCATTGTTGAAGAAGTGTGTGGGTGATCCTATCTCTATTGTGACCTTGTACAGCATAGGTTTGAAGGATAATTAACCTATGAGGAGATATTGGTTGAGATTCTAGACCCGCAAGTTAGAAGGTTGAGGAACAAGGAAGTAGCTTACGTTAAGGTGCTACGGAGGAACCAAGAGGTTAAGGGTGCTACATGGGATGTCGAGGCTGATATGATGACATGATATCCTCATCTCTTTCTTTCATTCCAAGTTGAGGTATTAAGTCCCTTCATAATTCACTCCTTCGAATTTATGCGTTTACATCATTCTCATGTTTTCATATACATACATGTTCATGAAATGAGTTTTAAAATCATGTTTTAGCTTGGGATTAAATATTCCATGTTTTTATACATTTTGATGAGTTTTGCATTCATGTTGGGTTTTCATGTTTCTCTCCCTACTCTATTCATGCTAGCTTGAGTCCCATTCGATGATGAATATTCCCAAGGGGGAGATATTGTGAGACCCTAGAAGTTAGAAGGCAAAACAAATAAAAGTGTTGCAAAAGAGTTTCAGAAAATGTGATCTGGTGAAGACACTACTAACCTACCTACAGTCCATAGGAATTCCTTTAAGTCATAGAAAGTCAATCGTGGGTGGCCCGAAACAAGTTGGAAATTTACCTAAGTGTAGTCTCGACCTACAACGTAGTCCTATGGACTGTCTAAAGTTCTACTTTCAATAGGAAAGGGTCATAGAAGGGTCCTGGAAGTTGAGAGATTTTAGGATTTCAAAACTTTTTTTACGAACCAATAGGACGATCCGCAGATGGTTGAATGAACCGTAGGAGTGACTTATAAGGTGAGGATCACAAACTCAGAGTTTCAGGTTTTGAAAGGCTGCCAGGATGAGAGGTCCTTACGACCTGTAGAAGATTTGATAGTCTATGGACCCCATTAGTAAGTTGGGTCTTGAGTTTTTGGATTTTTGGCTAAGTGTTGGGGTACTTGACGAACAGCTCCGGTCGCCAGTCAGATGACCTATGACCTATAGGTACCTTTTCGTGGGTTAGTCCGGTAGACTTTAATGAGGAGTGGTTTGGTCTTTTCCCATTGTTTAAACTATGCACTTGGACATTTTAGGGGATTTATTCATATCTTATAACTAACTTCTAACCCTCTTAAACCCTCATTCTTCAAAATCAATGGCTCAATTCTCTCAAGTTCTCTTAATTCTCTCCAAGGAAAGAACTAGGGTTCAAGGATCTCCAAGGTTTCAAGTCTTCTAATCTTTATTTTTTACTCTTTGATCTTTAAGGTATGTGGGAATTCATCCATGAATCCTTTCTATCCATGGAGTCCTAAATTTTTCATCAGTTTTCTATTAATTTCAATTCTACAAATTCTAGGATTTTTATCAAATTGCATTGGGTCAATTCAATTATGCGTTTACTTGATTCCAATGGTCTATTGATGCATCATTTAAATTGAATTACATGCTTTTAATGTATTTTACAATAACCCATGTATTATACTATAGATTTCAAGTATGAATTATGGATTTATGATCATGAAGCATATGAATTTCATGTATGATTTATAAAAGATATGTCTTATGATTCAAGTATGTTTTCAATTATAAAACCATGAGTTGTGAAAGTTGTTTTCACAATATGCAAGTTATGATGATTTGGATGCTTAGAGAGGTAAGTATCCACAAGTTCAAGTTATGATCATGGTTTTCAAGGAGCTATTCTTGTGATGTATTTCATAATATTGGGTTGGTTGATCTGCCTTTCCTAGTGACTATGTTTTATATATTCTGTTGGAACTAACTTAGAACAAAACGAACTTTGGGTGGGGATCTACGAGGAAACCCTAGTAGCAACTCCTAGTTTTAAAACTACATGCTACCGTAGGTTGCCTTTATGGCTTAGCTAGTGGATTCACATATAGCTCATGTTTATGTTTTTGATATGGAGTCTACCTTGGCAAGTAGCCTCTCTCTTCTCGGTGTGCTAGCTACATCAGATTTTATGTTATAGCTCACATGGTCAAACATGTCAGTTAAAGTTTATATCCCATGTATGTATATGTTATGTGATAAGCTCTTATGATGTTTTATGATGCATTGACCATATGGTTATGATTTTCAAATGATATCAAGTTTTACTCATGTTTTTAAAATTGGTCATGCATCACATGTTCATATTGTTTATGTTCGATTATCATTGTGCATGTATGTTTCTCACATATTTAGTGCATTCTACGTACTAATGCATATTTTTTGCCTACATTGTATCATAATGTAGGGTATGGAGATCATCACGCTCACTCCACTCATGGCTAGATATTGGTTCTTAAAATAATTGAATTGTGTTACAATCCAAGCTACACCTTAGATGTGACATGGTGAATAGGATCCCGAAAGACCTTAAACAAGCATTTTAGCATAATCATGACTTAAGATAACATGATAATCAAAATAATCCGAAAGTAGAAGATAATTCTCAATATAGAAATCTCAATCTAAGGTTAATTTGAGTATAAAGACTAATAAAGCAGAAATCATATCAGTCTAACATAAAATCTACTATCATATGTGTGGCGTAGGATAAGCCCTAACTCAGAAAATTAACTGAAATTGAATAAAGTATGAAAGAAAAGACCTAAGAAACTCATAATTTGGGCATGCCCTCGAACCATGAGGACCACCAAAGAAATGTATGCCGACAAGAATCTTGTATAAACCGCGGGCTTGATGGAAAGCGTTGTGACCTATATTATAAAATAATATAGGAAAAAGAAGTATGCGGTCAGTATTATGGATATACTGAGTATGGAGAATGTGCAATGCATAACATAAATTATGATAATGCAATGACCAAGCTAAAATATGATATAACCCTTTAAAACATCATTAGAAACATAAAACATGGTCAAAGCAAAATTTGTGAAAAAAATGTGATCATAACATAATATAAGTGATAGGTACCATTAACTGATATAAACCATGTGATTTATAACATGGACTCCGGTGTCTTTCTCTCACACCGAAAAGAGATTTTTCTACTTGCCAAGGTAAAGACCATTAACATGAGCTATATGTAGATTCATTAGTTATGGTCAATTAAGAAAAATCCTACGGGGGCATGTAGTTCTAGGACTTGTGTAATCACCACTAGTCCAACTCTGTGCTAGGTGATACTTTCAACAAGAATAATCATAATTAGAGCATAATCTTTTAAAATAGTAAAAGTCTAGTAATACCAAATTAATCATAACATACTTGAAACATAAGAATAGCTTCTTTAACAAATCATGATTTCATAACATATTCAAAAAAGACAAATTATCTAAGAATCCAAATCATGATAAGCTTGTTCATAAAAATCATAGAAATCCTTCATGATGAGAATACTTCACTTTTGAAGAAACATTGTTTTCCTAGAAATTATATTGATACTTAATCTAAAATCATTCTTAAAATCATAGTTTCATCAATTCATGATGTATGCATAATTCTCAAACATAGGTCATAATCATAAAATAAGCATAATGCATGGTTTCATGAGAAAGATATTAAAAACATGTACTTAAGATCAATTCATGCATAATAAGATCATTAACAATGAATAAAACCATAGTTGATTGAACCCAATACATAAACATGAAAACC
The DNA here is from genome assembly GCF_947179165.1 of Solanum dulcamara. Classification (NCBI taxonomy): domain Eukaryota; kingdom Viridiplantae; phylum Streptophyta; class Magnoliopsida; order Solanales; family Solanaceae; genus Solanum; species Solanum dulcamara. The sequence continues at coordinate 22,582,843 of NC_077246.1, read as the reverse complement.
CTAAGTTTTTGAAAGAAATCATAAAGTGAAATTAAGATTATTTGGGACTCCAAGAATGAAAAGAGATCTATGAATGAAATTTCCACAAATATTTATTCAAAGCCCTAAAAGGTCTTGTAATGGATGCTTGAACTTGAGACCCTAGCTTGATTGGGGAAGAAGACCTTGACAGAGAATTTCTTGAGAGTCTTAAGGATTTTTGAATGAATGAGAGGAAAATGGGGAATTTTGAAGGGTAAGGATAGTTAGAAGTATTAGGAATAGGCTTAAAATGACATAACATAGGGGACAAGTAGGTAGGAAAAGTCAAAAATATCCTCAATTAAAATATGTCAAGAGTGACCTACCAACGGATCGTAGGTCCTTATACAGATCGCCAAAAATCTTCATTGAAATCAAGGTAGAAATCAGGGTCCTTGAAGTTCACCCTATGACTCCACCCTACGGGCCGTAGATGTTTCTATGGTCTGTAGGCCTACTAATCCAGTACAACCTCAAAACCAACCATTTGAAATTCACTCAATGAACTACCCTATGGGTCGTAGGCCCTTTCGTCTTGCCATCGCTCATGCCCTTCTCTAAATCCCTTCCTACAAACCCCATCACGAATCATATACGGTCCGTAGATTACACTCGTAGATCCTTCCTGAGACTTAACCATTTTTCCCAAATTAGGACCTCAACCTACAACTGCCTACCTATAGGTCGTAGGACCTTATATGGTCTGTAGGTAGCCTCATGGTAATAGGCACCAGAACTTTTCTGCAATATTTCTTATTCAAAACAATTTTCCAACTTTTGAGGTGTTATAGGTGGTCTATTAATTAGCTTCAACAATCCTTCTTCCTTTGAGCTAGCTTTTGGGGTATTAGTAAAGACCAAGATCTAATTTTACTTAGTATCAGAATATGATTCATCCAACCCAATATTGGATCCTCAAATTAAAATTGTCCATGCACCATATTTTCAGTCCTAAGAGTTTGGTGAGGTTTTAAACAAGGGAAAACATCACACATTAGTTGTTAATGAGAATAGGCGATATCCTTCTAAGGCTTGAGAAATCTACCTCCATTTGAACTAGCTTTTGAAGTGTAAGTAATTACCAAAACCTAAATTTGTAGCTTTAATTTGTGTGCAACATAATGTAAAGGAATAGTTGAAGCAAAAAAGTGTATGCCAAGACAACTTTCAAAAGTGGCAACACTTATTATAAGATTACAATAGTTTACTATTACTGATACATCCAAATTACACCTCCTTAAAGAAATATAAAGCAATTGATGTAAAATATAGAACCCAACTAGTTTGGGGTCGATCCATAAGGAATGCGGAGGAAATACGTCTATTAATACCTATGTTCGGTTGCAGTCAATATTTCTCAAAATTAAAAAAATCATAAAGTAAACTGGGAGTTTTGGCTTAAGATAGTAATTAGTAATAGTGTTTGCAATAGCAACATAAAATAGACTAAAAGCTTTAAGTAATATATGGAAGAAGGTAAGACATTGTTCCCCATGATGTTGTAACTTAATAGGCATACAGTACTAGTAAACCTTTCTTAATGCGTAGCATGAAAAATCTAAAAAGTCAATGACACCTAAATACCTTCCGGCCCTATTAGATGAATTTCACTCATAACCTTTCAGTACCAACTAACTCTTGTTTTTGACCTCATAAGACTAACCCCTTCCGGGCTCAAGCCTTTAGATGAAGGTTTTTAGCTTTGAATCTCTATCATTATTATCTTTTCATAATTAATACCTGTCACGCCCCGGGAGGGTACCCTAGACGTGACCAGCACTCGAAAGCCATTTCTAGCCTTCAAGCGAACTACCTGATTCAATCACACTATCATTCATTCACATTCACTCGAATGAGGGTTCAATCATAACATACTATTCATAATATAAGGGCCGAGGGCCAATCACTATCAACTCATCAAAACAGATATAATAAGACTTCTCAAAAGTAGCAGTCCAACCTTTCCACACTCTAGTCTATGAAGCCTCTATCAAAGTTTAGAAGGTGCCAATGACAAGCCCATGGCTACCAACAATCAAAATAAAGGAAATGATAACAAAACTATACAAGAAAGCTCAACATCCTCCAGAAACTAGGAGGACTCACCAACTGGCTGGAAGTATATGTGCATCTTCAACGGAGCGTCGGTTGATGATCTCTAGTATCTGTCTCTGCATCATGAAACGATGCAGGCCAAATAGCGTCAGTACATGGAATGTACGAGTATGTAAAATGGCCGAATGAAACGAACATCAAGAAAACATCAATATCAACTCAGGATCTCAACTCATATATATATATATATATATATATATATATATATATATATATATATATATATATATACATAACAACTCACTCAAGGGTCCTAAGTTTAACAAGAAGTGTTTTAGACCAGAACAAATCTCATGCCACTTAACTCAACTGACTCAGAGTACTAACAAGACCTAAATGGGAGTTTCTCTTATCCGACAACCATCACTTATGAGCTAGTGATAGTACAACAATCAGACGTTGTTGCCACGTCCGTCCATACCTTGCCAGGGCATGAACGCCTCCCTAATCATGGATTCCATCGATTAGTCAAGTCTTATCAGTTCAAGACAAATAAATGGGAAACATCCAACATTAATGGTTCGATCCTATGGGAAGAATCCGACTTTAATGGTTCCATCCCTACCTACGTTGGCGCCGTAGTTCCTGGGGTTCGAGTACGGACTATACTCTCGCTCGCCTCGGTGATCGATACTCCTCCCATGACTCTATGCTCATAAGACTCCTTCCAATCATCTCAAACAAGCCCTCACGGCTAGTTTCATGTGGGACATTGCCAACTCATCAACTCTATTCTCATTTCAACTCAATTAAGTCATAATGGCAAGTTCCATTTAGGACCTCGTCCACTCGTTAATTCTATCCTCCAATCAACTCAATCAAGCCTCATTTAGATTAGCATTTATGACATCTCCTCAAGACTCATCACAACTCTATGACTTTAACTTAACAATTCAAGTAAAATAACATATTTAAGGAAATTGACTTATGCAACATAATCACATGGTTAAAGAGGTCAACAAAACATAATAACCAGTCATCTCTATCAACTCATACTAACATGAAGGTTTTAGGAACTTCTTAGGTCAACAACATCAACACCAATAAAGTCAAATTAATAGGAGACAAAACTCATTCAAACATAAACCATACTAAGAAACTCCATTCTCATGGACCTCTAATCTCAAAGCAAGAGTAGGGCACATGGGTGGACTCAACCCATGTTTTGGATAGCCTTACATACCTTAGAATAGATTCTTGAAGAAGCCTTGTTGTTGGTTCTTCAATGGAAAGCTTGAAGTCTTGAAGCTCTTGGAACAATCTCTTGTTGGAAATGAAGAAGAAGAAGAAGAAGAGAGAGAGAGATTTCTAGGGGATTTTTAGAGAGAGAGTGGGGCTGAAAATTGTGATCCCAAAATGGACTAGGGTGATACATATATAATTTGGGTAAGTTCCCAAATTTCCCCTTCTCAAAGAGTTCTAAAAATAGGCTAAAATGCTCCTGGCGCGATAGTGGCGCGTCGCGCCAGTGCAGCGCCAGGCCGATTACGCCTAAAAACCTACACAACTTTTAGTGGCGCGCCGCTCCAAGGACCAAACTACTGAGGCATGTTTTTGGCGCGATAGTGGCGCGTTGCACCCTTACAGCACCAAGGCTAAATCTTTCTGGGTTCTGGAAATTAGCTTGAAAACCCTGCACACCTCGTAGTGGCGCGCTGCGCCAGGGGTCAAACTACTGAGGCTTGTTCCTGGCGCGATAGTGGTGTATCGCGCCACTGTGGCGCGAAGCCCAAATTTCTAGTAGTTGAACCCCAGGCCTAAAAATCCCTGTTGTGCTAGTTCATCTTAGGATCGGCATATCTTTTGACTCTGAACTCCAAAAGTTACATTCTTGGTGGCATTGAAAAGAAGACTCGACGACCTTTAATTTGATGGGTCGAGGCCACCCAGATTGTCTTCTTTCAAAAGATAGGGTCGTTAGAAGTCAACCCCTTATGTGAACTCCTCCTCAAACTTAGCCACGGTGAATCTTTTGGATTTGATTTGGTCCTAGGGGCCCCCTTGTGACCCCACATCACCTCCAATATTCTTAAATTTCTCGAGGACTCATCCTAGCTCATGCATACGCTCCTCAATACTCGGGTTCGATCCTACCCGTAAACAAGAAGGGTCCGAATCTTAGGGAAAATTTTTGAGGGGTGTTACAATACCTCTCTCTCGTGCAAGTATTGAATACAAGCTAGTTCTAAAGCTTTCACTCGTTGGAAGGCAATCAAAACAAAGATAACAACAATGCATGCATGTACATTGATCAAGAATCACTCCTATTTAACCTTAGTTGTTACTCAGTTATGGTTCTCACAATCCTAGTTATGGTGTTTAGACACTCATAATTGCAAGAGATAGCAAGAATTTTTACACACTATTAGCAGAGACTTGGAGTAATGCCTAGTATTTCGGAGAGTTTGACATGATTAATATATTTATTTACTTTTTAATTCATCATTCTCCCATTGCTTCTAGATTGGTTGTTTCTTTATCGTAAGTATTTGTTACATAAAATCCAACATGGTTTATTTATAGACACAAAGCTACTCCTAAACAAAATAGGAAAACTTAAGTCGGTTCGTTCACGGTTAGCTTTACGGCCCGTACTAATGTTCACGGTCTGTGGAGCGCTATGTGAACTTTGAATTTATTTTATAGCTGGCTTTGGCATTCCCTTTCCACGGGAACTTTCACGTGTCGTATAAATCTTCATTGCCCGTGAAGGGTCTCGTGCACATGCCTTCAGTGTTTTCTTCACTTTCTTTCTATGGTCAAGGCCAAAGAGTGTATAAACTTTCACGAACCGTATGGAGTGTCATAGATGTCACGACCTAGCCCCGTGACTAGTGTCCAAATTGGACCCTCGTATACACACATATTATCTATAGTCAATCGACAATTAAGCATGATAAAGGATTTATATGGGTAGCACGTTGTCTCAAACTGTTACTTATATATATACTAAAATCACTTATTTCTTGGGGAGTCTTAATTGTCAAAAATAAGATAACATAATATGTAAGCCGACAAGGCTTCCATTCTGAATGTAAACGTCCAAAAACATAAGTCATACTAGTACACCGGACAACATCTATATACAACCCACTCATATGTCTACAGACCTCTAAGAGAATTAACAATAGCATATGACGGGACAAGGCCCCGTCGTACCCCTAAATACACAAATATATACATTATAAGGATTAGTACCCAAAGTTTGGGCTCCGAGACAATGGAGCACTTCAAACCCGTTGAGTAGAATCCTAAGTTGGCGGCTCTCCAAAATGAGTATTTGTACCTGCAGGCATGAAATGCAGCCCCCCGAACAAAAGGGGGTCAGTACGAACTATGTACTGAGTATATAAAGCATAAAATACCGTAAAGGAGATCACATCTGAAATAAAGATTCAGGAGTCAAGTATCATAATCAATAAATCACTGTACCTATGTCTTATAAAATGAAGACATGCATATCATCATCATATATCGTACCTGGCCCGTTATGAGACTCGGTGTCACAATTATATCAATATATCGTCATATGTATATATATACCATACCCGGCCCTCTAGCAAGGGACTCGGTGAATAGAGTAGTGTACACTGATACCGTACCCGGCCCATTATGGGACTCGGTGCCATAATCATATCGTCATATCATCATAATATCATATTATCATATCACGTACCCGGCCCTCTAGTAAGGGACTCGGTGAATAATGTAGTGGAATCTATACATGATAACATACCCGGCCTATCGTAGGACTCGGTGAATAATACCATAACAATATGCACGAATAAGGTATCATTAGCAACCTTGCGAAATTTGATCATTATCGGAGACTTAATAGAATAAGCAAAATAGTCCATCATTTGAAAACCAAGACAATAGTCATTATGAATCACACCAATTATGGATTATACTAAAATATGAATTATACCACAACATGAGTTATACCAACTAGGATGGCTGGAATCATACACATGAGTCAAGACATAACAATATAAATTTTGAAAATCAAGAACGGTAGCCATCCGAGTATATCTACGAATACGAGTTTCTTTGGAATTTAAGCATACGTCATTCATTCGTTTCATATGGATCATGCCAAAAGAAGAAAATGTTAACTTTACATACCTTTAGCGTTTATACGTATATGTTGTCCAATATTGTCTCAACCTATATTAAAACGTTAAGCACTATGATTAAGCTATGGACAAGAATAAAACGTAGTCTATCGTTAGTAGGTTATTTCTAAAAAAAATTGGACAGCACCTCCCCTATACCGCTCACTTTTCCCACTTTCAAACCAGCCATATAATCATCAACCAACATCAACAATCCAAAATATTGACACAAAATAAGATTTATTATTCATGTTACCAAAGCAGTAAATTCGGAAAGTCAAGTACCTCACGTTGTATCTAAATTTTGAAAATGAAAACGGCAAAACTGGATTTTATAACCTTCATGAAACATTTATATCTCTGTCTTAAGTTTCCAATGCAAAAGAAATCAACTCAAAATTCATTTTCTACAAAGAGATATCATCAAAATACGAACAGCTATACATGAAGGAATTTTCAATCCAGAATCTGGACAGAATTTGTCTTATGATTCATGCTCAGTTTTTGACATAATAACAGCAGATATAGACTAAGACATAAACATAAGAGTTGTAGGTACGTGTATTAGCTTTCCAAAACATGTTTAATATCTAAAATCGAAGGTCTACACAATGAGATATTCCAGAATTACTACCAGCTACTCAATTCCAAAAACGGGTTTGAACATTCACAATCTTCATACACCTTTTTCCTCCAAATTCAAGAACAACAACTCATCAACAACATTAAAACAATATCAACCATTATTATACATCATCACTAAGATAATTCCATCTATTTAATCTACCTAAAACAACCCTTTAACCCATAACTCTCAACAAATCACCAAACTAGTTTATAACACTATTTTCTCCGTTCTAATCCGTTAAAACTCTAACTAAACTTGTTAACAATGAAAAGGAGACTTTAATATTACCTTAAATTTGCAGCACCACATAAAATCTTCTCCTTATTGGCTGATTTCTAGCTCAAATTGAAGCCAACGCGACGTACAACAATTTTCTCTTCATGAGCTTCGGGTTTCGGGACTTGAATTTTGGTCGGATTTGGGATTTCTCTCAAGAACTCCCTTTCTCTCTCTCTCTGGAAATTTTCAAAATTATGTTGGTATAAAGTATGAAGGAATAGTTACAAAAAATCAGATCTAATTTCGTGGGTATTGGGCCTGACCCGAATTAGAATTGGGTTGGGCCGAATTCACTATTTAGTTTGGCCTATCAGACTTAAAACGTCTATATCTTATTACTCCGATATCACATTTCGTCCCACGACCTATGGTTGGAAAGATATTTCAATTATCTACAACTTTCATGTTGAGAGTTTTCCCAAATTCTCAAATTATAAAGAGGTTATGGCCTCCCGAAGTCAGCTTACCCGAAACGTGACTTTAAGAAAAACATATTTGATGGCTTCTATTTTGATTTGGCTTAAGGGTCCTTCTTGAGATGTATTTTACTACACATAAATTATTCATATAACTTGGCATCTACAACGAATCATGTCATTTTAAAATTCAAAATTAAAAGTCCTTGAATTTATAATCGTTAGCTTACGAATAATCCAAAATGCAAAAATACGGAATTTAACAATAGAGCACCCTTTAGAACATTCGTCCTCGAATGTTAAACCCGCCTCATAAAGTCTTATAAGAGATTTGGGGGAATAGTCTTTTTTTTTTCTTTTTTTTTTGCAACAACAAATAGTTTCATATGTCAATCAATATAATTAATCGAGAGGTTTAGATTACCTGTAGGCGTAGAAAACAAGTGAGGATACTTATCCTTCATCTCTTCCTCGGCTTCCCAGGTCATCTCTTCTCTATTGTTATTTTGCCATAATACTTTGACGGAAGCCACATCCTTAGTATGTAACCTTCTGACTTGGCGATCAAGTATAGCTATAGGGTTTTCCTCGTAAGAAAGCTCCTCCATCACCTGGATATCATCAATGGGGAATACTTTAGAAGGATCACCAATGCATTTGCGAAGCATCGACACGTGAAAAAAAGGGTGCACTGCTTCCAAATCAGATGGTAGGTCCAACTCATATGCAACCTTGCCTATTCTACGAGTAACCTGATAAGGGCCAATGTAGCGCGGGCTAAGCTTTCCTTTCTTACCGAATCTCATTACCCCCTTCATGGGTGACACCTTCAAAAACACCCAATCACTAACCTGAAACTCTAAGGGTCGACGTCGATTATCTGCATATGATTTCTGTCGACTCTGGGCTGCTAATAACCTTTCCCGAATAAGCTTGACCTTATCAACAGCTTGTTGAATCATATCAGGTCCGATTAACTTAGCCTTACCAACATCAAACCAACCAATAGGTGACCTGCACTTCCTGCCATATAAAGCCTCATACGGTGCCATCTGAATGCTAGAATGGTAGCTGTTATTATAGGCAAACTCAATAAGTGGCAAATGGTCATCCCAAGTACCTCTAAAGTCAATAATACAGGCCCGTAACATATTTTCTAGCGTCTGAATAGTGCGTTCAGCTTGCCCATTAGTCTGAGGGTGAAATGTTGTACTAAGATTTATTTGTGTTCCCAATCCCTTCTGAAATGATCTCCAGAAGCTAGCTATAAATTAAGCCCCTCTGTCTAAGATAATAGATATGGGAATCCCATGAAGTCTTACTATCTCTTTGATAAATAACCTCGCATAGTCCTCTATTGAATATGTAGTTCTAACTGAAAGAAAGTGGGTTGATTTTGTCAGCCTATCTACAATCACCCATATGGAATCATACTTCTGTGGAGTGCTAGGTAAGCCTGTAAAAAAAAATCATATTAATTGCTTCCCAATATTTTCTCAAGTGTTCTCTTAGTTAATTATGCCGTGCATAGACCTCCTCCGTTTGTCGACTCGCTTTAGTTCATTATAACGCACTCCAAGTTCTACTAGTAAATCGAAATTTCACCAGGGTAATATTTTGGTACTCCAATATTCTTTCTTTACCCTACTATGACAATCCGTATTCTGGAATCCTCGGCATCATGTGTAACTTTCTGACTTTGACTTGAAGGTCTTTAACTATCATTTGTTTTTACCTCTTGATCTTGATCTTTTGGGTTGGTTATCAATTAGTGTTAAGGTTCCTTCATCTTATAACCTTACCGTCATCCAGTAACCAGTAACCCGCCTATTCTGATTGTCTCGGTTAAGTCATTTCATAATTTCCTTTACCCTAACTGGCAATATTTTAGGCATAATATCTTGAGTCATTTCTCTATTTTTGACTCAAACTTTTCTATTGCCCCTTTACTCTAATTTTCTCTTACTTCTCTTACCACACATACTATTGCAATCTTTATACGAATATGTGTAGGTGCTTAAATCAGCCCAGAAAATACCTAAATGTCGCCACGTTAGTCTTTATGCAGTCCCTATATTTTCTCTTACCTCTTTCAGTTGATATCAGGACTCACCTATGGCTTTTGCCCCCAATACTAATTATATCTCTATAGTTTTTCCTCAAACCATCTTATACTTTTCTTTGATGTATCCGGAATATTGCAATCGCATTGTGGTTACTAAATTCTTATTCTGCTTATCAAGTAATCACTTGATATCACCCTTAGCATACCAATATTCATAGGCTGCATAACCAATCTTGTAGAATTTGTACAACGTGTATTCAATTCTAATCATAGTCTTTCCTTCTCTTGGCTTATTCTGCTATAAATTTCTTATTGTACTAACACTCACTTGTTGTCTATTTTGTCATACTTGCATCCCTTCCTTTACTTACTATTAAGTTTTCTCATATTCTACCATATGAGAGATTTCTCTCCTTTGCTACTTGTATATCCCAATCTTATTAGCCGATAATTACGTTGCCAACATCTCAACCTCTAATCCAGTATAACCTTGCTATCATTTATAATATCTTCGAGCTACTTGTTACTATTCTCATGTTGTATTCGTCCTTTTTATAAGCATCCATCTTTTGATGTCACACTATCCAAGATCTTTACCAATAATTCTGAGCACCGTCTCAAATATCATCTTGGTTTTATTTTTCCATTTATTGCTGACTTTCAAATTTTTCTAACTTGTTCCAGCATGGGATCTCATATGAAATTTAGGTGTTCACCTTAACGTGTTGCAGTGTCAGTTAATTTCATCTTACAGTTATATTTTTCTCATCCACTTCCCCCCTTTAGGGTGTACCCATATCATTATCTATTTATATTCTACTCTATGTCCCCATTTCAAATTTTCAAATTCATGCGATTCTTTTCCAATACATTATCTCTGTCTTTCTTTATATCATCAATAACTTAGATTACCCATGTACGAAACCTTAACACAATCACAAGGTGATGAGAATTTCCGATATATAGTACAAAATCTCGTCTGATAAATGGTACTCAAATGATATAATTAATGTAGCAATTCATTCAAAGCCACATTCCATTTATTCTAATCAGTAATTAGCTAGTGTTTATAATCGTTTTAAATTCTCTATTCGGTAGCACTTATATTCTAGTGATCAGTGTTCCAAGCTTTCTTATAACGCTATCTTTATCTCAATAGATATCACATGTTCCTCTAGTAAACTCACAATACATCCGTTATTTTTGCAAATCTACATTTCCTATCATCTAAGGATTTCACTATTTTTCGAGGTGAAGTCACATATACACAATACTCCTTTATGCCTTATACGCTTTCACCCTTGTCGTGTACCCAATACTAACTTTTAATCTTACTCAAAATCATATCCATTAGCCACTTTTCCGCTAGACTTTACTTATTTTCATAACGATTCTCATCATACTCACATTATATTCTGTTCTTACTCAATCCCATAGTGTAACACTTTTTAACCTTATTCACGATTCTTACTAAGGGTCAATTATACTCGGTGGACTAAGCGTACTTAACCTTTTTGTAAATTATCCCTTAGTATCAAAACCCCTTTCGAATCATCCTAGCATTTCATGAACAACACATGAAATACATGATCCTGAATATTCCACAAGTTTATGTTTTCCATTCACCAGTTCCATCTCCAATTAATTGGTTAAGGACTAATAAAATGTTATCATAAGGCATTCTTCAACCACCACCAAAAGGAAGCTAGAATCCAACGAGCACCACCGGACCTCTTAATGCTTGATGCACCTGGTTTACCTCCAAGGTTATTCTTAAATTTTGAATGAATTATTTAATTCACAAACTAATTGTTGAGTGCCTTGTACTTCTCAATGGAAGTAAAACTTAATTATGAGACGTATTTTTTTTTCCTTCAACAAAAGCTTCTTTTAAGGAAAACATGCGATTGGAAGTTATCTTGGTTCGTTTAAATCAATTCTAAATAGGTTTTTTCCGAAATAAAATTTCCCAAATAAAAATGGTGTCCCTTAATGATGACATTGGGGTATTTCTTAACTCTTTACTACAACACAATAAATTTACCTCATGGTTATCAACCTTCAAAATATATTATGAACTTATGTCCCACTTTCTCTTCTTTTTTTTTTTCTGAAAAAAAAAATGGGTAGAGTTTCCTCTGTATTTCTTACTATCCCAAAATCTGCACGCAGAAAATACCAACAATGCCTCACAGGTTCAACATATATATATTCATATCATATCGCAGCCACACAGGGCACCCAATATCAACAACAGTATGAAAATGATGGACTTACCTCTTATGTCCGACTCGAACTGCACCTGTTACACTTTCATGTCTACTTTTTCTTTCAATTTTCAACTTTACATTTCAATCATACTTCAATATGCTTACCTTATCCACCATACCTCTTTCGCATCATTACTTACCCGTTTATTGTGTCGCATCATTACTTACCCGTTTATTGTGTAGCTTCCAATATCATCAATCGTTTTCTTCTATCGATGTCGTTCTTCAGCTGAAATCAAAAGATAGAAAAAAAGAATTTCATGTCCTATGGCTGGGCTCTATCGCACGATCTTAGATATGAAAGAAAGGCAACGTCCTAAATGTCCTGTAGCCTCCTGTTTATAGATGTGGTGCACAACACACCGATAAACAAGACTCTACTAGACACGGTCTGTAAACACTCCGAGGATGAACTGCTCTGATACCACTTTTGTCACGACCTAGCCCCGTGACTAGTGTCCAAATTGGACCCTCGTATACACACATATTATCTATAGTCAATCGACAATTAAGCATGATAAAGGATTTATATGGGTAGCACGTTGTCTCAAACTGTTACTTATATATATACTAAAATCACCTATTTCTTGGGGAGTCTTAATTGTCAAAAATAAGATAACATAATATGTAAGCCGACAAGGCTTCCATTCTGAATGTAAACGTCCAAAAACATAAGTCATACTAGTACACCGGACAACATCTATATACAACCCACTCATATGTCTACAGACCTCTAAGAGAATTAACAATAGCATATGACGGGACAAGGCCCCGTCGTACCCCTAAATACACAAATATATACATTATAAGGATTAGTACCCAAAGTTTGGGCTCCGAGACAATGGAGCACTTCAAACCCGTTGAGTAGAATCCTAAGTTGGCGGCTCTCCAAAATGAGTATTTGTACCTGCAGGCATGAAATGCAGCCCCCCGAACAAAAGGGGGTCAGTACGAACTATGTACTGAGTATATAAAGCATAAAATACCGTAAAGGAGATCACATCTGAAATAAAGATTCAGGAGTCAAGTATCATAATCAATAAATCACTGTACCTATGTCTTATAAAATGAAGACATGCATATCATCATCATATATCGTACCTGGCCCGTTATGAGACTCGGTGTCACAATTATATCAATATATCGTCATATGTATATATATACCATACCCGGCCCTCTAGCAAGGGACTCGGTGAATAGAGTAGTGTACACTGATACCGTACCCGGCCCATTATGGGACTCGGTGCCATAATCATATCGTCATATCATCATAATATCATATTATCATATCACGTACCCGGCCCTCTAGTAAGGGACTCGGTGAATAATGTAGTGGAATCCATACATGATAACATACCCGGCCTATCGTAGGACTCGGTGAATAATACCATAACAATATGCACGAATAAGGTATCATTAGCAACCTTGCGAAATTTGATCATTATCGGAGACTTAATAGAATAAGCAAAATAGTCCATCATTTGAAAACCAAGACAATAGTCATTATGAATCACACCAATTATGGATTATACTAAAATATGAATTATACCACAACATGAGTTATACCAACTAGGATGGCTGGAATCATACACATGAGTCAAGACATAACAATATAAATTTTGAAAATCAAGAACGGTAGCCATCCGAGTATATCTACGAATACGAGTTTCTTTGGAATTTAAGCATACGTCATTCATTCGTTTCATATGGATCATGCCAAAAGAAGAAAATGTTAACTTTACATACCTTTAGCGTTTATACGTATATGTTGTCCAATATTGTCTCAACCTATATTAAAACGTTAAGCACTATGATTAAGCTATGGACAAGAATAAAACGTAGTCTATCGTTAGTAGGTTATTTCTAAAAAAAATTGGACAGCACCTCCCCTATACCGCTCACTTTTCCCACTTTCAAACCAGCCATATAATCATCAACCAACATCAACAATCCAAAATATTGACACAAAATAAGATTTATTATTCATGTTACCAAAGCAGTAAATTCGGAAAGTCAAGTACCTCACGTTGTATCTAAATTTTGAAAATGAAAACGGCAAAACTGGACTTTATAACCTTCATGAAACATTTATATCTCTGTCTTAAGTTTCCAATGCAAAAGAAATCAACTCAAAATTCATTTTCTACAAAGAGATATCATCAAAATACGAACAGCTATACATGAAGGAATTTTCAATCCAGAATCTGGACAGAATTTGTCTTATGATTCATGCTCAGTTTTTGACATAATAACAGCAGATATAGACTAAGACATAAACATAAGAGTTGTAGGTACGTGTATTAGCTTTCCAAAACATGTTTAATATCTAAAATCGAAGGTCTACACAATGAGATATTCCAGAATTACTACCAGCTACTCAATTCCAAAAACGGGTTTGAACATTCACAATCTTCATACACCTTTTTCCTCCAAATTCAAGAACAACAACTCATCAACAACATTAAAACAATATCAACCATTATTATACATCATCACTAAGATAATTCCATCTATTTAATCTACCTAAAACAACCCTTTAACCCATAACTCTCAACAAATCACCAAACTAGTTTATAACACTATTTTCTCCGTTCTAATCCGTTAAAACTCTAACTAAACTTGTTAACAATGAAAAGGAGACTTTAATATTACCTTAAATTTGCAGCACCACATAAAATCTTCTCCTTATTGGCTGATTTCTAGCTCAAATTGAAGCCAACGCGACGTACAACAATTTTCTCTTCATGAGCTTCGGGTTTCGGGACTTGAATTTTGGTCGGATTTGGGATTTCTCTCAAGAACTCCCTTTCTCTCTCTCTCTGGAAATTTTCAAAATTATGTTGGTATAAAGTATGAAGGAATAGTTACAAAAAATCAGATCTAATTTCGTGGGTATTGGGCCTGACCCGAATTAGAATTGGGTTGGGCCGAATTCACTATTTAGTTTGGCCTATCAGACTTAAAACGTCTATATCTTATTACTCCGATATCACATTTCGTCCCACGACCTATGGTTGGAAAGATATTTCAATTATCTACAACTTTCATGTTGAGAGTTTTCCCAAATTCTCAAATTATAAAGAGGTTATGGCCTCCCGAAGTCAGCTTACCCGAAACGTGACTTTAAGAAAAACATATTTGATGGCTTCTATTTTGATTTGGCTTAAGGGTCCTTCTTGAGATGTATTTTACTACACATAAATTATTCATATAACTTGGCATCTACAACGAATCATGTCATTTTAAAATTCAAAATTAAAAGTCCTTGAATTTATAATCGTTAGCTTACGAATAATCCAAAATGCAAAAATACGGAATTTAACAATAGAGCATGCCTTGACTTTTTATATTGAGAAGCACTTTTCACGAGCAAGTCCATAGTATAGACTTTTGTTGTCCGTATGGGGTCTTGTGGACGGCTATCAGCTTGAGTTTTCAGCTTTTATGATCCTGGTGCCTTCACACTTACCTTTCCTACACATTTACACAAAAATACATCATATAAACTTAAACACGCTCAAGAACTTACGATAATCCTTTGTTTTAAATGTTGACAGTACCGCAAATCCATGACGTATCATTTACTACCAACAGCTAACTAGCCACCAAATTAAGTTTTGGCTTCCACAAGTTAATGGGAAAAAAGATTTTATGAGATTTATTTTTTAAATAAAAACCGTAGTGATTGATGACATTTTCAATCTGGCGAAATGAAAGGAATTTTGCAGATTTGATCATTATTAATCATTTAATATAGTAATCAATACTATGTTGTTTAATTTCATAAATAACATTAAACATATTCGTAAATTAAGGATTTTGTATAGTTGATTCTAATAGTGCAGTAATATTTTTCACCCCTACTAACCTTTTTAGGAGTATTATTGTATGAGTGATTATGTCTTGATTTATAGTGGATTTGAATTGTTATTCGATTCAAAATTGAAGAAATTAATGAAAATTTGTATTGTGCTAAGTTGGTGCGATATTTGAAAGAGTTCATAGGCTTTCGCTAAGTTGGTGCGATAGCACAAGGATAACACATGGAATTCTGAAGCTTGCATTGTGTTGTTCTTGTACAATCACATGACTAAGATTCCAAATCCTTTTTTGTGTCAATTTTAAGGCTCATTAATCCAATAGGCTTTGTAAACGCTTGGGTATATATATGGTTGTAATTAGAAATCTCTTGTATTGGTGTTCTCTTTTATAGTAAAAAAACTCTCTTTGCTTCTAAGGTAGAAAGTTTTGTTGTTAATATGGAATGGTCATTGAAAATGGAGGTTTGTGGTGGTGGTGTCACAAAGAATATGTTAAAAGGAGGGAAAATGATTTCCGTTGCAGTAAAATCTGGTATTTTCTTTTGTATACACTCATATACAAGTGTATATATAAATTATACAAGTGTTATAAGAATTGACGCCTCCACTGTCTTTCTCACCCTCTTCCACAACATATTCTATGTATCTATAATAGATCAACTCACATAACGACATTTTAACACGCCATAAGCTACTAAAAGGGGTAAAAACTGACCTAAACTGGTAATTGAAAAAACAAATCTTAGCTAAAAAATCAAACTGACCTCCTAATTAGGTCGATTTTTACCGTCCATAATCTACTAAAAGGTTTAAAACCAATTTAAAGTCGTAATTCAAAAAATCTTTGTCAGAATATCAAACTGACCTACGAATTAGGTCGATTTTAACCGACCTTCAGAAGTTGATTTTTTTAGGTCGATTTTTTTGTTTGTAATACTCCGATCTCAGAAAGTTGGTTTTAAAATTAGAAATAATAAGATGCATCATCCAAGGTTATAACCCCATTTTCTTTGCGGTAAAATACATTTCACTAGACCATTGAAGCTTATTGGTTTAAAAATATTTTTTATACTCTTTAAATATATATTTTGCTAAAAAAACCAACCTAATTAAGAAGTTGGTTGGTTTTTTTAAAATAATTAAAAATAATTACCGAGCGAGGTTTGTTTGCAATTTTATTGTACTTTATAAACAAATTGACTTTTAGAAGTCGATTTGCATTTTCTCAAATTTTGCCGCTAACAAACCCAACCTGCAGAGCTTGGATTTGTTATGAAAAATATCTTATAAAAAAGTGACCTCGTGAGGTTGGTTTGGGGATTTTTTTAGTAGTGTAATAACGAAGAAGATGTGAAGGTTTGCAGCGAATATGATAATTATTAACGACAAAACAGATTGATCACATCAGAATTGGAATATTGTCATGTTCTTTGGATAAACAGGAATTTGATTTCTCTTTGGACACCTGGTGATCATGAAATTAAGTATCTGTTAAGGGTGCTGTTCGTAGGATGCGCTGGAGAAGAGCGATCGGACCTGAGGAGGTTCCTGTGGAATTTTGGGAGAGCGCGAGCTCAGTAGATTTGGAGTGGATGACTAGGCTATTTAATGTCATTCTTAAGACAACAACGATGTCTGAAGAATGGAGGTCGAGTGTAATGATCCCCCTATATAATAACAAGGGGGATATCCAGAGCAGCGACAACTATAGAGGTATCGAGCTGCTAAGACATACTCTGAAAGTGTGGGAAATAGTGGTGGAGATGAGGGTGAGGAGAGGAGTGTCTATTTAAGAGAATCAGTTCGGATTTATGCCGGGACGCTCAACTACAGAAGCCATCCATCTTATGAGGAGAATGGTGGAGCAGTATAGGGAGAGGAAGAGGGACTTGCATATGGTATTCATTGACCTAGAAAAGGCTTACGATAAAGATCTACGAGAAATACTGTGGAGATGTCTGGAGGCTAAAGATATACTGGTGGCATACATTAGGATGATCAAGGACATGTATGAGTGTGCCAAAACTAGGGTAAGGACAGTAGGAGGGGACTCAGAGCCCTTTCCAGTTGTGATGGGCTTGCATCAAAGATCATCTCTCAGGCCATTTTTATTTGCCTTGGTGATAGATGAAGTGACGCGATAAATTCTAGGTGAGATGCCATGGTGTATGCTTTTTGCGGACGACATAGTCCTGATCGATGAGACTCATAGTGGAGTTAAAGCTAATCTAGAGGATTAGAGACATACCTTGGATTCTAATGGGTTTAAGCTGAGTAGGACCAAGACAGAGTACTTAGAGTGCAAGTTTAGTGAGATTCCTCAGGAGGTTGGCTCGGAAGTTAGGCTTGAAGACCAGGCCATCCAAAAGAAAAATAATTTCAAGTGCCTTGGGTCTATCATGCATGGCAGCGGAGAGATTGATGAGGAAGTCATACACCATATTGGGGTAGGGTGGATGAAATGGAGGCTCACTTCTGGTGTACTATGTGACAAGTGGGTGCCACCACAATTTAAGGGCAAGTTCTACAAAGTGGTGGTTAGACCGGCAATGTTAGATAGGGCGAAGTGTTGGCCAGTTAAGATCTCCCACGTTCAAAAGATGAAAGTTACCGAGATGAGAATGTTAAGATGGATGTGTGGGCATACCAGGAGCGACAGAATTAGGAATGAGGCTATTCGGGATAAGGTAGGAGTGGCCTTGGTAGAAGACAAGATGCGGTAAATATGACTGAGATGGTTTCGGAATGTAAAAAGGAGAGACCCAGATGCCTCAGTGCGGAGGTGTGAGAGGTTGGTCATGGATGGTTTTAGAAGAAGTAGGGGTAGGCCGAAGAAATATTGGGGAGAGGTGATTAGACAAGATATGGCACAACTATAGCTGACCGTGGACATGACTTAGATAGGAGGGTGTGGAGGATCCACATTAGGGTAGAAGGCTAGTACATAGTCACAGTATTCTATCGTATTAGTAAACACTTTAGAAAACTATAATTTCTTGTTCTCTGATGTCTGCTATTATTTATTACTTTCAGTACTTTTCGTAGTTTCCGTACTTTGATTACTCTATTTTATTTGTAGTTCCTCTGTTATTTGCCTTATCATATCGCTTTGAACTTATTAACCTCTTAATTTCTTAGCCTTATCTAACGTCTTTTTATGCTTTATTGAGCTGAGGGTCTCCCGAAAATAGTCATCCTACCTTGGTAGGAGTAAGGTCTGCGTATAATTTACCCTCCCCAGACCCCACATTGTGGGATTTCACTTGGTTATTGTTTTTGTTGTTGTTGTTGTTGTTGTTGTTTGTCTTAACTATTTAAAGCAGCATATAAGTTGAAAGCAGTTTATAAGTCAAAACAATAGTTGGGATTGGTTTGTAAGTTGTTTTTCAGCTAATAAATTGTTTTAGATAAGCTAAGTCAAATAGACCCAATTATTTTTGAGCTTAAAATGGCTTTAAGTTGGTCATCCAAATATTCAAAAAAGCTGAAAACAACTTATCAGCCACTTATAAGGCAATACAAACGGGCTCTAAGTTATGCTCAGAGAATTTCATTCTCTGTGTATGCAAAGGCTCCTTCTAATTACTCTCTAGGTCATTTTCTCTATTATTTTTTTATATATATTTTTGACGTTTAGAGTTTTCCTCTATAATCCCAAATAATTTATTACTTATTGGGACTGATAGTTCGGTGACACGATTGTTTGCTTGGTTTTTATGCAAGTACTCCTATTTTGGAGCTCTTGAAGTTTTAATGGTTAACTTCGGTCAAAATTTTAGATAAATGACCCTGAATGTGGTTCTAATGGTTCTATTAGTTCAAAACGTTGAATTTTTCCTAGAAGAACCTTCGGTTTGGGTCCTGAGGTTTTTGGGATTATTTTGAGTAATCGAGTGGCTTATGGAAAAATGGAGCTTGAGTGTGAGACCTACTTTTCATCAAGATGACCTTCGCTTAAAATTTTGATAGTTCCGTTATGTTCATAATGTCATTTTTTGGTTGGGAAGCATATCTGATTTGCATAGGTTGGACCCTAAACTAGTTTTGAAGGTCCGATTGAAACTTGGAATTTTAATCCCAAGTCTTTTGGTGCACTGTGAGGAGGTCGCTGCCCTGGTGGAACCTAGATCGCTTCTGTAGAGGGTCGGCCACTTCAGTGAGAGTGCCCTGACATTAGACCTCTACTCCTACAAAGGGTTCTTCGCACCAATGGACTCCCTCCTTCGAAAGTCAGTCCACTCTGCTTCGAGGGAGTCTGGCCGGTCAATAGACCCTCACACAATATATATATATATATATATATATATATATATATATATATATATATATATATATATATATATATATACACACACACTAACTTTACTTCTTGGGGAGTTTTTCTAACTGATAACAATTACTATAAGCTTTGAGATAATACAATGTACTGCTTATTTTACCAAAGCTGTCAAATACCTTACCAAGGGTAAGGGACTCAACTTAACTTCTAGATCCATTTAATAGGCCTTCTCAGAGGCAATGGAGGTTAAGTTATCTAAACTCGTACCCAAATCGGTGCTCAATACTAATCTCAAAATAATATACTCCCTCCGTTTCAAAAAGAATGACCTCTTTTCCTTTTTAATTTATTTTAAAAAGAATGACTCATTTCCTTTTTGGGTAAAACTTTAACTTCAACTTTCTACGTGGCGTGGCATGTTTAAGACCACAAGATTGAAGGATATTTTGGTACATTTGACATAACTTTAATTTAAAATCACAAGATGAAAAAGTTTTCTTTGTTTTCTTAAACTCCGTATCAAGTTAAACTATTTCATTCTTTTTAAAATGGAAGGAGTATTAATGTTCATACTAGTAATACTATCCGTGTTGAGTCAAAGCTCAAAAATACTTTTATGAAGCTATACTTAGATGATTGAAATTGCTCATGAAACTATTTATGCTTCTTAAAAATAGACATGTTTTCTCAATAAAAATAAGGTATTTGGAACCCTTCAATTCCATTAAAACTCTTTCAACTAATATTATGAAAAATACTTGATCTTACTTAAGTTTTGAAAATCATGCATAGTGAATAGTAATGCAAAAACTTTAAAATTCTTGGCTAATAGGATTCATGGGGGGAAATAAACATGAACTATAATTCAAGGATCAGAATTTCATTAATAAACATACACTCAATGACAATACCCAATATGCAATGAAAGGAATTAAGATTAATTCAAGAATTGAAGAAAACTTGGGCTAGAATCCAAGATAAATCTCTTACTAACTGAATTTAGATGTAGGGCATGAGGAAGAAATTAGTCCAACACTATAAGTAGTCTTACATACCTAGAAGAATAATATTCTTGAAGAACTCAAAGAATACTCTTGAAACCCTAGCTTTTTCTCTTCTTGAAACCTTGATCTAAGTCTTGAGAGTGATTATGAGGGGAAAAGGGTCGAATGACACTGATAAGGGACTTAATATGTCCCAAAACGTTGAGTCTTGGATTGGGAAAGGATAAAAAAAGATCCAAATACCCTTCATTAAAACTGACATAAGCCGTCTACAGAAGGCCATCTAGAATTCATACAATGCTCAACAAGCCGTAAAAGCCACTCGTGGAAACTAACTAGAATTTGAGGATCTCTAACGTTTGGGTGTACGGAAGCTTCTATGATACGTAGACCCTTCTATGGTTCATAGACCTTGCTCGTAGAAAAGGTACTGAGGGGGGTTCTCTGAAGTTGGGTCTACGGGACTTTCTACGGTCCATGGACCCTTCTACGAGTCGTACAAGAACTCCTCTTGTACACTTGAACTTTCAAATCTCTAAACTTGATCTACAGATCAACTCTACGGCCCATAAAAGCTTTTATGATTCGTAATATGGCCCGTAGATCTTAATCCTTAGGATGGATTATGAGGTCTGACTCCACGAGCCCATCAACGGCCTGTGGAAGCTTTTATGATCCATAGATGACATCAGTAAAAGTTAGGCTTCCGCAAAAATTGAAGTCTTTTGCGAGACTTTCTGGACTGATCTAAGTTAGAATATTTTAGGTTATTACATATCCTCCACATTGTGTTATTACTAAATGTAATGACCTTTATGGTTGTTTTTTGATCTCTATCTCTTTCCCCTCTTTGAACCTCCCCATAGATTTCTTGACATATTTATGACTTAAGGGGATGTGTGACATAATTTTTGAGGTGATCAAATGCGTTTTAGGTAAAAAAAAAATAGTTTTGAAAGTTTAGAATTTAAAAAGTTTGACTAAAGTCATCATTTTAGGTTAATAAAGTCGGATTTTAATTTTGATAATTACAATAAGTATTGAGGGTGACTTTTGACTTCGTTGGATGTGTTGCATAATCACGAGCCACTCAAGAGTGATTTGGACCATTGAATTGATTTATAGCTTCTTAGAAAGTTTGAGCTGATCATAATATATATTTGGTCTAGATGACGTCAGATTGATGCATTGATGATTCCACCATGCCCAAAACTTATTTTATGATTGATTTGTACTATTGATTTTTGTTCGTGGTTCTAGTGAATTACGTGAGTTGAAACCAAATTTTGTATTTAGGATTTGGCAGTTGGTTTAGTTGTATCTAGTGTAGCTGCACCTACAAAATTTGGTCCTCTTTGGAGGATAGTCTTTCACTTTTGTGAATTTGAGGGGATTTTACGGAGGTCCATTTTTGTGGATCTTGGTGACACTTATGACTTTTGTCCTGCGAGCTTCTGCAAAGGGTTCCCAAACTTGTGGATGTAGTAAATCTACGCTTCTACTAGAGTGACTGGG
Organism: Solanum dulcamara; assembly: GCF_947179165.1. Taxonomy (NCBI): domain Eukaryota; kingdom Viridiplantae; phylum Streptophyta; class Magnoliopsida; order Solanales; family Solanaceae; genus Solanum; species Solanum dulcamara. Next base: position 22,560,315 of record NC_077246.1, on the reverse strand, counting down.
CATGATCAATGACTTAATACCCAATTCTGAGTTCTTTGTTCAGAAAAACAATTTTGTCGGCTCGGTTTTGGGACGTACTAGATGGGTATCTATCGATGTGGTTTTCTCGCTAATTTATTATTTATTTCATGATTCAATCTTCAGTCGGATTTTTGAAATTAAAGGGTTTTTCCATAACTTCTTAATTTGGTATTTTTATAATTTGAAGTTCAAATAATGATCAAATTTAGCTAATTTTTGGTGCATGAGCCTTTTTATTCATGGGTAAACCAATTGAACTCAATTTCAAGTTTTGACCTTAGGGGCTTGGGTTGACTTTTTGAGTCAGTTTTTATCCTGATTTTTATATAGCAATATGGATTTTAATTGAATCGTATACTCGTGTAAAGTATAATTTAAATAGGTTGGGAGTACTCCGAGGTGATTCAAAAAAAAAATGTCATCATGTAAGGGTTTGTGTCATGTTTGCTTGCTTTTGAGGTAGATTATAACTTACTCTCTTAGACTTTACTTGAGGGATGACTTATTGTATCAAGCATTCTATGAGTTGGGTGTTCAGAAAAATTCTCAATTCTCCTTTTGGAATGGGGCCACCGGATCATTTATGATAAAGACGATGAGCTTTCCAAGATCTAAGTACCACTTGTACAAATAAAAATCCCCTTCGTCATATGATTGGTTGACTCAGTGTTGAAAATAATGAATTTTTTATATGTAATCTAGGTCGGGACTTAGATAATAGACATTACTTGAATTGCTTATTTGTTGTTTCATCTCTTTGATTCATAAGTTATACAGTATTTGATGAATTAGTGGCCTGAGTGCACCATGTTAAAGGCAATTTGCTTATCTTGAGAAGTCTTAAGTGTAACACTCTGTAATTCAAGTTAGGATTTGAACTTGTTTTATACTTTTGGTTAGATAGGAACCATTGAAATGTGAGTTTTGGGGTAAATTGCATATCCTACCTAAAGGTATTCATGTCTAGTTTCCAATGCTTCAAACCTTTGTCTAATTCGAGCTCCGTACAAAAAGTTATGTATGTTTTACTAAAATTGGTATAATTTTTTTTCTAAATGTTCAGTGCAATAGATAGTTCGACACACTGTATATAGCACCAAATTTCAGTATGATAGATATATAGTGTGGCACACCATATCACTACTAAAAAACTGCCAAAAAATGACGCAAAAAAGCGACGGACTGCATCTCTTTTTTTGTAAAACTCGATGGAAAAGCAACGTAGCCAATTCCGTCGCTTTTTTACTCATTGAAGGAGCGACGGACATGGTTGTAAAAAGCGATGGACTGCGTCGCTCCAAATTTTTTTAATTAAAAAATATATATATAAAAAGCGACGGAATCCATCTTTTATTTTTTTTAAAAAAAAAAATTATTTAATAAAAAGCGACGGACATTTAGTCTTCATCCGTCGCTTTGTTTATCTGAAATTTTTTTAGAAAAGCGATGGACAGTGTCCTTTAATCCGTCGCTTTTTTGGAAAAATATAAAAATAAAAAAACCAGAAAAGCGATGGAATAAAGGACCCTATCCATCGCTTTTCAGGAAAAATATAAAAAAAAATAGAAAAGCGACGGACTAAAGGACCCTGTCCGTCGCTTTTTCTGTAACACTTTTGACAGCATAAATCTGCAGTTTCTGCTGCCCACCTACAATCAAAATTCAATTCAATTGTATTCAATTCAGCCATTCAAACACAAATAACAACAAACAAAATCCGCAAAATACATAATACCAAACATAATTAAACACTTAAAATGAATAAAATCATAATTTAGAATGATTTAAAGTGTTTCAAAGTTAACAAAAAAAATTTAAAATATTCATAAACAAACATAGGGAACCCTAAGGACTATTTGCTATATATTCATCACTATCGTCGGAATCATTCGAAGTGGACGCTCTTCAATAACGGGGCGGAGGTTGACAGGCGAGGTTGAGCACTTGTTCTTTAATTTGCTCAACTTGTTCATTCATACTTTTTTGATCCTTGATCCTTCTTTTCTTTGATTCTGCCAATGCGCGTGTAAGTTCTGCAATTTGCTGAGACATTGCAGCTATCTGAACCCCGTCAATGGCCTCGACTTGATCGATGATCTAATATCTTCTAAACCTGATTGGAGTCGTCGTACATTATTCCTAGAGCCCATTCCATATATTCGGCCCATGTGGCTGCCTCCAACCACTTTTTCTGTTCAAATTTGAGTGGACTGTTCAGGCGTTAGCTGAACCGAATCTCTCATCTCACGTATGTACCGCTCATAATCTTGCTGCATATTAGAAAATAAAAGTTATAATTAAACTATATATATATATATATATATATATATATATATATATTAAAAATAAAACTTAGAATCAAAATATATTATAATATATCTTAAATAACTTACATAGGCTCGTTCGGCCCTTTCCTCCACCCACTCATCCAGATTCGACTCATTAGTTTTTTTTTTCACATGAGTCTTTTTAAAGACATCATGGCGATAGGGAGTGCATCCCAATTCTTTTTCCTATAAATAAAAATACAATTAATGAAATAATATTTTGTGAAATAATTTATTTCAGAAAATGAATTTAAACTTAAAATTTAGAAACCTTACAATCTCCCTCTGAATCGTACCAACACTCTTTGCACCTCCAGTGTGTAACGAGCAGCCCTTTAGGCTGGCTCTTGCTTTTTTTCCTTGATCGGACAAGGCCTTGAATTCTTCGGTATTCCAATACCGACATAATTCTTCAAATATATGAGGCAGCATCTAACTCAAAGGTGTCCGATCATCCCTAGCTTTCTTTAGCCAGCTAGACAGTCTGGCGCTCGCTTTTCTTTCAAAAGTGGCCGCAATGAACATATTTTACCTTGGCTCCCAGGTACATAAAGTCTGAAAATAATGAATAACGTGAAATAATTAGTTAAGTATAGTAAAAATATTAAACGTAACTTAAAAAACTAGATTTAAACATATATATACCTTGAATTTATTAAACATTGTCTGGCGAATACTGTTTGGAATCTCCCGCCAAGAGTGATAGGGCTCAGTATATAGCCTCCTAACACTCTCCTGAAGAGCCCTAGTAGCATCCTTCAAAGGATGTCACCTGCAAGACACATAATAAACATGTAATTATATCATCAATAAGTTATTAATCTAGCAATAATAAATAAATAAATAAAACATTAAACTTATGAGGATCCATCAGGCTCAATCATGACTCTCCTAAGTCTGTCACTCTACCCAGGAGCTATCTCAAACACATCCTGTAATGCCTCTGTTCTAGCAGCAGAAAAAGGTGTAGGTGATGTTGTGGGAGTGTCAGTCTCAACACTAGAATCTCTAAGTCTCAGATTAGCTATGTGAGGAGAATGAGATTCGGGAGATGGAGTAGAAGAAGATGATACTCTCGGGGGTCGAGCAATAACCTCTGTGGGTAGTTGATAGGTCTGATCATATGAAGTATAGCTAACCTATGAAGAAGAAGAAGTGTCGCATGGTCGGCGGAACTGACTATGGTAAACTAAAGGATCCATAGTCCCAAAAGGCACAACATGAATATGTGTACTAGGACTAGCTCGGCGGTGCTGCATCTCCGGCGCTGAAGAAATATATCTTGGGATATCCTCAGGATCAACAGATCTCCTAGACTTCTTTTTACTTCTACTAGAATGGCTAACACCAAGATGATCTCGGGATCTATCAGCATCACCATATGACATCTACATGTAAAGTAACAATACAATATATAAAAACCACATAGTTGATTAAATTTAGGGTTAGAGAAATAAATAACTTACATACTAGTGATAATCTACCACTCTATTCCTCCTCACTTATTTCATTTTCATCATCTTTCCATTCGTCCTCCTCAAATGTTTCATATTCATTGTCAATCCATTCCTCCCCTTAATATTCATTACTATGTTAAACAAATTGTCAAAATAATTTTTCTCAATATGTATCACATCAAGATTATGTCGTAGGAGAATATCCTTCCAATACGGCAACTCCAAGAATATGCTCTGTTTGGTCCAATTATGTTCAACACCATATCCAGGAAGTCTAGATGGTGGAGTTTCTGTAACTTTAGGCAATTGAGAAACTCTCTCCCAAATTTGATGTCTTGTCAGTGATGGAGGTGGAGGGTCATTTTCAACCTTATTTTTTTAATGCATGTTTTATCTTTCTAATCTCATGGTTCATTGGCAAGAACAGACGATGACAATCAAATCATAAATTTTTTCTTTCATGCTTTAAGGTGAATGTCTTATTATGTTCCATGTAATGAGGACAAGAAAGCTTTCCAGCAGTCATCCAACCAGACAATATTCCGTATGCAGAAAAATCATTAATAGTCCACATTAAAACAGCACGCATAATAAAATTCTGCTTAGTTGATATATCGTAAGTCACTACTCCTTCAAATCATAATTGTTTAAGCTCATTTATCAATGATTGTACATAGACATCAATCAAACTTTTAGGATTGCGAGGACCTGGAATAACACAACTTAGAAAGATGTACGGACTTGTCATGCACATTTCAGGAGGAAGGTTGTACGGGGTAAGAAATACAGGCCAGTAAGAATAAGGTGAGGCAGCATTAGAGAATAGTGTGAAGCCATCTGCACACAACCCCAATTGTACATTTCTTGGTTCACTAGCAAAATCAGGATACATGTTATCAAAATATTTCCATGCTTCTCCATCAGATGGATGTGATAAGACACCCGACGGCCTTCTATATTCACAGTGCCATCTCATATGTGGGACAGACCTCATCGATGCATACAACCTCTTTAATCTGGGAATAAGAGGTAAATAATGCATTGTCTTAATTGGGACCATCTTTCCAGCAGGAGTTCTCTTATAACGAGCTTGTCCACAAAATTTACAATTTTCTAATTCACTATCAGTCTTGTAGAACAACATGCAGTCATTAACACAATAATGAATTCTATCATACGACAATCCTAACTTGAAAACCAATCTCTTTGCCTGATAGAAGTTCTTAGGTATGTTAAACTCAAGATTAACCAGTTCACCCAAAAGATCAACCATTGAGTCCATAGCCGCATGAGAAACACTCCCATCTGATTTAATATTCATTAACTTAACTGCAACTGACAAAGTAGAATGCGGACTCCATTCACATAGTGGACGACTAGCATCTTTTAAATGTTGATAGAAGTGTCTTGCTTCTTCATTAGGAGTTTCATCAAAATACTGTTCGGGTTCCATCCCATCTTGAACTCCGAATGCATCATTAACCATTTCATGAACTCTGTCATGTTGAAATGTATAATGTTGAACTCTATCATGTAGAACCCTATTATGTTCTATCCTAATTTAACCATGTGGTGCAAGCATATTATATTCATCCACGGGGCAGCAGATTATAAAATATATTATTCAATCCATCTATTTCTCCATGATCAACTCATATAAAATATCTAGGTTTAAATCCATTACCATACAAATGAACCATAACTATATCTGGATTAAAAAATTTCAAGCACCTACATTCACGACAAGGACACCTAACCAATCCATTTCGCTTAAAAACATCTAGTGTCATGGCATGATCGATAAAACTTCTTACACTGTCAATAAATTCAGGTTTCAAACCACCATCAACTTCATAATGCATGTTATACATCCACAAACTATGATCCATCTACAAAATTACATATATTCAAGCTTAATTAATTAGTTCATAATGACTATAATTCATCGAGGCTACAAATTCTAATTAATTCAAGTTATAATTAATTAATTCAAGTTATAATTAATTAATTCATATAATAATTAAGTTCAAGTTATGATTATTTTAATTTATAATTAAGTTGAAATTCTAATTAATTCAAGTTATAATTAATTAATTCATATAATAATTAAGTTCAAGTTATGATTAATTCAAGTTATAATTAATTAATTCATATATTAGTTAAGTTCAAGTTATGATTAATTCAAGTTATAATTAATTAATTCATATTTTAGTTAAATTCAAGTTATGATTAATTCAAGTTATAATTAATTAATTCATATAATAATTAAGATCAACTTATAATTAATTCAACTTATAATTATTAAGTTCAAATTCTATTTAATTCAATTCTAATTAATTAATTCATATAATAATTAAATTCAAGTTATAATTAATTAATTCATATAATAATTAAGTTCAACTTATAATTAATTCAACATATAATTAAGTTCAAATTATAAATAATTTAAGTTCTAATTAATTCAAGTCAGATGTTCTAAGTTAAATAAGAACAAAATTACATGTTTCAAGTATATACAAATTAAAGTTCTAAAATAGGAGTATTCAAGTATCTAATTAAAGTTCAAGTTCATAACAACATAAAGTTCTAATTAATTAGTTTTAAAGTCTAAGTTCTAGTTACTTCTAAAGCTTAAAGAATTCAAATATATACAAACCTAAAAATTTCAAAGTTCCACTTCCAAAATTCCTAAAGTTTAAGTTCAAGACTATGAATATGGTCTAACTCTAATTAGCTTAATTTGTTCATAAGTACTACAATTCAACAAGATTTCTAAAGTCAACAAAATTTCAAGTTCAAAGTTCCAAGTTCAAGTTTCAAAATTCAAGTTCTAAGGTCAAGTTCTATATTATATTCAAGTATCATAAAATTCAAGTATCCAAGTCCTAATTAGTTCCAAAGTCTAAAGTTCACAATTTATACAAACCAAAAAAATATTCTAAGTTTAAAAATCCTAAAGTTCAAGTTCATAACTTGAATATCTTTCAAACATCAAAAATCATTCAACCCAAAGTTTTTCTAACTTGAATATCTTCCAAACATAAAAAATCATAAATTCTAATTTCTAATTAGTTCATGTTCTAACCGTAATTTTATCTTCAAAAACACTTCAAGTCCAACTAACATAATACCCAATTCACAATCTAATTAAAAAAAAACCACAATTCAAACTAAGGCCCTAAAATTTTTATTCACATTCTCACTTCAAGAACTAACTAACTTAACATAACATTTGAATATCAACAACACTTAAATTCCAACTCCAAAAAATATGTAATTCACAATTTAATTCAAAAAAAAAATTCCAACTCAAAGAAAAGACCTAATGTCATGCCCCGGGAGGGTACCCTAGGCGTGGCCGGCACTCGAAAGCCATTTCTGGCCTTCAAGCGAACCACTTGGTCCAGTCACACTTTCATTCATTCACATTCTATCAGCAGAAGACTCAATCATAGGAATACTATCCATAATATAGGGCCAAGGGCCCAACAACTATCAAATCAATAACTAGATAGAATAAAACTAGACAAAATGAACAATCCAACATTTTCACACTCTAGTCTATGAAGCCTCTATCAATAATCTAGGAGGTGCCCATGACAAGTCCATGGCTACCAACAATCAAAACAAACGAACAAAACAAAGCTATAAAGATAATTTTGGTATCCTCTGGAAACTAGGAGGACTCACCAACTGACTGGAAGCAAGGGGATCTTCAACGGTGCGCCGGTTGATGATCTCGAGTACCTTCATGATGCAGTCCAAATGGCGTCAGTACATGAAATATATGAGTATGTAAAATGGCCGAATGAAACAACATCAGAAAGAACCAAACCAACTCGGAATCTCAACTCATAAAGAAGAACGACTCAATCAAGTGTCCTAAGTCTAAACAAGAATATGGTTTAGACGGGACCAATCACATACCATTCAACTCAATTCGACTCAGAGTACTATCAAGACCTATATGGGAGTTTCTCTTATCCGACAACCATCACTTATGAGCCAGTGACAGTACAACAAATCGACGTTGTTGCCACATCCGTTCATACTTTGCCAGGGTATGAACAAATCAACCAATCATGGATCTCATCGATCAGTCAAGTCCTATCATTTCAAGACAATAAAATGGGAAACATCCGACTTTAATGGTTCGATCCCATGGGAAGCATCCGACTTTAATAGTTCAATCCCTTCCTACGTTGGCAGCGTAGTTCATGGGGTTCAAGTATGGACTATACTCTTACCCAATTCGGTGCTCGATACTCCTCCCAAGACTCAATGCTCATAAAACTCCATCCAATCAACTCAATCAAATCATATCGACAAGTCTCATTTACAACTTTGTCAACTCATCAACTCTATCACAATCAAACCTCTCTCAATCATACTATCCGATCAATCCCAATCATATCTTTCAAGAGTAGATTAAATATGCATTTATAACAACATACAAACCTATCCAATCGTTCCTCTATTCATTTAACAAATCTTTTGGGACTCATCACAACTCTAAGGTTTTAAATCAATAATTCAAGAGAAACAACATATTTAAGAAAATTAACATTTAACATAATCAACATAGTTAAGAAATTAACAATATATGATCAACCTCTCATCTCAATCAACTCATATCAACATGTAGCACATCACTTTCTTGACTTCACAACATCAACATAATAGAAATTAGGGTAATAGATGAAAAGGACCTATTTGGACCTAACTCTATCAATAAACTTTATTCTTATGAACAATCAATTTGTTAGAAGATGTAGGGCACCTGGGTGGACTCAACCCATGCTTTGAATAGCCTTACATACCTTAGTGAAGACTTTGAAGAAAATCTTGATGTTGGGTCTTCAATGGAAAGCTTGAATTCTTGAAGTTCTTGAAGCAATCCTTGTTGGAAATGGAGAAGAAGAAGAAGAAGAAGAGAGAGAAATTTCTAGGGCTTTTAGAGAGAGAGAGGGACTGAAATAATGATCCAAAAATGTTCAAGGCTTGTGTATATATAATTTGGGGAAATGCCCAAATTGCCCTTTCTCCAAAATTTTGGAAAACAGGCTAACACGCTTCTGGCGCGATAGTGTCGCATCGCGCCACTGCGGCGCCAAGTTGAATTTAGGCTTAAAACCTGCCATCTGATAGTGGCGCGTCGCGCCAAGGACCAAACTACTGAGACTGTTTTATGGCGCGATAGTGGCGCATCGCACCCTTACAGCGCCAAGCCTAAAAATTTTGGGTTCTGGAAAATAGGCTTAAAAATCCTGCACATCTCCTAGTGGCGCGCCGCGCCAGGGACCAAACTACTGAAGCTTGTTCCTGGCGCGATAGTGGCGCGTCGCGCCACTGCGGGCGCCAAGCCCAGGTTTCCAGCAGTTGATACCCAGGCCTGAAATTCCTGCAGTACTAGTCTGTCTTAGGAGAGTTATAACTTTTGACTCCGAACTCCAAAAATTACAATCTTGGCTGCGATGGAAAGAAGACTCGAAAACCTTGATTTAATGGGTCATGGGCCACCCAGATCGTCCTATTTCAAAAGATATGGTCGCTAGAAGTCGACCCCTTATATGAACTCATTCTAAAACTTAGCCAAGACGAATTCTTTGGGCTTAGCTTGGTTCTAGGGATCCTTTATGACCCCACATCACCTCTAACGCTCTTCAATTACTTGGGAACTCATCCTAACTCATGCATACACTTCACAATAGTCGGGTTCAATCCTACACGAATACGAAGGAGGGTTCGAATCCTAGTGAAGAATTTTGGGGGGTGTTACACCTAAAATCTAATTTCTAACATTCACCAATTCAAAATCACATATAAAAATTAACTATGTTAATAACATACATTAAATAAATTAAATAAAATAAATTAACTAACAAATCAATAAATTAATATATTTTTTCAAAATTAAAACCCTAAAACTAACTAACCTTATTAACAATACGGAGATAGAGAGGTTGACAGTGGGGAGGGGCGGCGGAAACAACGGCAATGGGGGAGGGCGTGGCGGCGGCAGCGGCGACCGGCGGCGAGGAGGTGGGGTGGGATTTTTAGAGAGAAAGGGGAGGGTTTAGAGAGAGAGAGAGAGAGAGAGAGGGAGCAGAATGAGAAAAAAGTCGGGCTAGCTGTTTTGAAATATTGCAGATGGAGCGATGGACAGTGTCGCCCTGTTCGTCGCTTTTTTTAAATAGTTGACCGTCTTTTGACCAAATAAGCGACGGACTGAGAGACTCTGTCCGTCGCTTATTTCAAAAAAAATAATAAATAAAATATAATAAAATACGACGGATGGAGACGCAATATTTAAATTATATTTAATTATTTTCAATTAAAAGCGACGGACTCCTTCATTATTTTTATTTTATAATTAATTTTTAAATATATTTTAAAAAATCCGCCAAAAATAGCGACGGACATATAGTCCCTGTCTGTCGCTATTTATAAAAAATTTAAATTATTTTTTATAAAAAAAAAGTGATGGACTGCGTCTCAAATTCCATTGCTTTTTTGAGCGAGCAGTCCGTCGCTATTATTTTCATCATTTTTTTACCAGTTTTTTAGTAGTGTATATATTACCAAATTATTTTAATGCAATAGATAATGAGATTAGTGGCGGATCTAGGATTTTAAATTTGTGGGTGCTCGATTTTTTTACTATAAATTTATCATAAACCACATAGTATGCTTGTATAAGTGCACAACAATTTAAATGTTATAGTTAAAAAAAACCTTCATTTCGAAGAAAAAATGAATTACCTTGAAGGATGTCTTAACCGACTAAAATTTCTCAAAAAAAAAAGAGTGATTTTTTTTATTTTGTAATCACAAGAAATTACATTAATATAAAGGAAAATTTTAAACAAACATAAAGTAAATAAATCTATATTATATTAAAAGTATGAATACTCTTAATATGTTGATAGAACTTTTTGCCCTTCACTAAAAGATTTTGTTTTAAACAAAATTGTTTTTTCACCAACTTTCTTCAACTATTATACCATTATTTTAAGATATTAAATATTGACTATAATAAACATAATAAAATTAAATATAGAAGATTTTCTTATTATGATTAAATTGCTAGGTGAAAAATCTTTTTTCAACTAAAATGAAAAGTCAAAAAACTTTTAAAGTAATTACCAAAAAAAGTTTAAAATACGTTTGAAAAATAGGCAAAAAGATTCCACAAAAGAGGCCCAAAAATAGTTTTTAAAAAAAACGTCCAAAAAGAAGCAAAAAAGTTCCAAAAACATAGGCTGAAAGATATTTTTTTTAAAATGTCAAAAAAAAGGTTTTTTAAAAAAGAGTTTACTAACACTTGAATTTCTAAGTTTATGGGACACATATGCAATTCCTACAAATAATTTTATCAAACTTCTAAATCAATTTAAATATTATCGTATATAATTATATATTTATTTGAAGGATGCAATTCTTACAATAATTTTATCGAGTGAATTTATAAAAATTGAACTCATATTTTATATATATACTATATTAAAAGCATGAAAGTCTTTTAGAAACGTTGACTAAATTTTTTGTTCTTCATTGAAATACTCTATAATAGACAAAATTATCATTTATTATTCTGCTCAAATAATTATCATTTAATTGTTATTCTAATATTAATGATTTTGAAATTAATAAAAATTACAATTATTAAATTTTTACTTAGTTGTAAGTGTAAGAACTCTTGATATTTAGTTTTAAAAAAATCAAAAAAACAATTCTCATGGCTTAGGAACACAAAAAATAAATGACCCAAAGAAGAAAAATTTTGTGCACTTAAAACTTCTTTTAAATTTAAGAGTTTGTATTATTTTACCATAGAATTTAAGCATTAATTTTATAAAAAAAAAAACTATTAAATCTTTTACTTAGTTGAATAATGTTCTAACTCCATATATTTAGGAATCCACCAATGAAATTTTCAGATTTTCAAAAGGAAACAAATTTAATAAATAACACTATGTACTATTTCTTATTAGAGTATAGAGAGGACTCAGGTTTTCTGATTGTTTTTCGTAATTCTAATCTATATATAAAATGTGTAATTATAATCTATGTACTAATTTTGACTAAATTTATTATCTATATTTAAAAAGGTACAGTACTAATTACATAAAAAAATTATCATGTTTAACTTTAAATTATGTGGTGTTGTGAAAAAAAAAGGTACACTAACGGTGCAAATCATATTATTATAGTATTAATAAATAATTTATTTTCGTAAGACAATTAGTGGAAAGTGTAAAATTTTATATTAAAATTGTAAACACATTTGAATGTATTTAATTAAAAGAAGATAACTTATCAAATTACCAACTGCTTTGCTTTTGCTGATTTTAAATTGATTTGATTTGTCTATCGGCTTGTATTAAACACTATAAATTTTTTTAAAAATTGATTATGTAATTTTTTATTTTACTGCAATTTGTGTGGTTTTCTAAGTTTTATGCTATCTGTTGATATTACTCGATATTTTGTTTGGTGGATATCATTTTTAATTTTTGCATTGTGTTTCTAATTCATGTGTATTTTTTATTTCGTGATTTGAGAATATTAACTTTAAATTTTGCATCTCTTAATTGTTGCTTTGAGCCTTTTCTTTCTTGAAATAGTATTTTGTTATATTTGAAAGATGATAATATCACTGCTAAATTAAATTACGTGATTTCAACCCAGTAGGATATGAATATTAGTTGTTTGGATATGTGAAATTTCTGAAAAGTTTTTGCATTTTTTTCTGTTATAAAGCCTTTGATTCTGTCTTAATCGTTTGTTGCAAGGGACTCATATTTCACATAACAAAAGAAAATGATTAGTGGACCTCATAGTGATGCTTGAATAAAACCAATCTATACAAAATATTAAGATGGCAAGGTTGAGAATGTTTCTCTGGGTGTCATATCATAATTGATTGTGAGATTTGATTTTTGTAGTCTATACAAATGTTATATTCTCTTTGTTTCATTTTACGTGGCACCTTTTTTTTTTATTTGGTTTCAAAAAAAATGTTAGTTGTCTATAATTAGAAACAATTTCACTTTAAAATTCTCCTTTTACCTTTAATGAAATGATTTACGACTACACCAATATCTAAGAATTTTTTTTAGACCATAAGTTTTAAAAGTCTTCCTTTTATTTCTTAAATATCGTGTCAAGTCAAATAATATCACATAAAATGAAACAGAGGGAGTATTAGTTATTATAACATTTTTCACATGATATCAATAAAAAAAAATAACACAGAAAATCTGCAAATAAATCATGAGAGATATATGTATGTCAATAAGGAGATGTGAAAGATTGAATATAGTGGATATGAGAAAAAGTATGTAAATCGAAGAAGTATTTGAGAGAGGTATATAAATAGGACATCCACAACTTCAAGTTACCCGGAACATGATCTTAGATAGAAAGGTGTGAAGCTCGCGGATTAAGTTAAAATGTTAGTAGATAGTTGAAATTTGACTTACTTTGTGGTGGGATTAGACTTAGTGGGGTCTAGGAGTATCGTATGCGTCGTAGTATTAGCCTTATACATGAATTTTTTTCATTTTTTAGCATCAATTGTTATTTTTAAATAATCTATTCTCTTTTTGTATGTATTAGTGTTAATTAATTGACACAACATATACGTATAATAACACATGTCTATTAAAATTAGAAAAAAAAACATATTTTTTGTTTAAATAAATATATTATTGCATATATTGTAATTTCATTTAAATAAATATATTACTGCATCTATTATAATTTATTCTTTATTATTTTTGTTTGTAATTTTTTATATTATTGTAATACACACGTACTTTATACTAGTAAATACTAAAAGTGGGAATGTGTTAAGTCAAAAATTAAAAAAATAAAAATATTCGTAGAAAGTGCATGCATTTAATTATAACCTTTTCCACTTCTCTTAATTATTTGAATATCTTAATGTATTAGCATTTGACTTTTTAGAAAAGGTTATACTTTTTGTATTCAAAACTACGTTCATAGAAATTATACGTTCATGCATTAGAAAAATCAAAGAGCTGTATTTGAAGTCCTATTGATGTGGTGCAGTTATTTTTTCTTCACTATCAATAATATTAGTAACACAATTCACCTAAATATTATTTGCACTTAATCTGTTTGCCTTCTTTATTTATTTCTTTTTTTATTTTATTTTAAATATTCACCTTCATAACTCATATCTAATTATCAATTCAATTTTTACTCGTAATGTCTATAACTCTCATGTTTATCATATTCATAACCTCCACATATTTAATTTAAAACTTTAAGATATCTTTTGATATTCCTCCATTTTTATCTATATGAGTTCTTATTTTTTTTGTTTTGTGAGACCCCTACCCAAGGTTATCTATTGTATTCTATAGTTAGCGACTTAGCGTAGTGAAACGCTTGTCTCATTAATGTACTATTTGATTCATATTTTAGTTTGACTCGACGAAGAAAGCTTTTGAATTTTGAATGATTATGGGCGAAGGTGTCGACAAGAACTTGAAAAAAAATATGTATTGATTCAGTTTTTCTTTTTTCATCTATATTGTTATGATTAAAGTCTTAAGAAGGATATGTATGCCATATTTTTTCTTCACTGTTTATTTTTTTGTGTAATCTCTCTATTTAACTTCTTTAATTTAATTTTCTATGAATTAAAAGAAATTATTACCCTCACATGGTGTTTCTTGTCACACTTTAAAAAATTTATTAGTAATTATTGAGCATTTTATTACTCATTACACACCTATTTTTATAGAGTTCTAATTATTCTAACGAATCTATAAAAAATAACATGGACACATGTGGAACGAAAAACTAGTAAAGTATAAATGGAGGAGAAGGAATTAAGAATCTATATTGGAAAAAAAGAAGGAAACATTTGGCTACAAAGCAAAAAAAAAAAAAAGATAAGTTATCTATAAAAATTTTGCAACGACGACTTTAAATGAAATCACCCATCAAGGTTTTTCAATCATTGGGTGCTAATTCCTTTATATATCCATTTTACAAAAAGTTTCTAGAGTTTACATCGGGGTTAATGGGTGCTCGAACACCTCGTACGTGGGTATGCCCTATCCATTAGGGCTTACTCTAATAGATTTTGCTTGAGGGATGGTTTATTGTATCAAGTATGTTATGGGTTGGCAATATTGGTTTGAAAAGAATGACTTGTATAGACATTATATAACTTAAATTGCTTATTTGTTGTTGCATCACTCTGATTCATGTGTCATACCACACCTTGATGAGTTAGTAGCCTAAGAGGTATTGAAAGCAATCTGCTTACTTTGAGGAGTTAGTATAACACACTCCATAAATTCTTGTTAGGATTTGAACTCTTTTGGTGAGATCTGATTCATTTGGGGGTAAATTTAATGTCTTACTTAAAGTGATTCATGTTTAGTCTCCAATCTGAGCTCCATACAAAAATTTATGTAAAGTCGTGAATGTTTTTTATTAAGTGAATTTCAGTTGGAGTGCTGCAACTGAGATCTAATTGAAGAAGCAATTTTCCGACCTGTTTCTTGCTATTTTCGATACTCTTTTTGCTAATGGAACCAGCTGTAACACCATTATATTGTTTCCATAAATAATTTTCAACTTGCAAAACAGCTGATTGGTTTTTTCTTTTCCCTCGTGAATTTTTATTTAATCTCAAATCCTCTCAAGAATCAAGGTTGTCTCAAATCAGCTAACAATGGATCAACCACATCTATCTGCATTGTATCCAGGTATTCTATTAGCTGCTCCCAAAATCGACATATTTGATGGAAACTCCTTCTCAACGTGACCAACACTTGTATTAATTTCTTTTGCAATTCCCTCAATTGTTAATTCAATATGACTATATTAACTATCAGATTCATCGCATACGCTAAGGAGTCATTTGATTCGGAACAAGGATATGGATTATAATTAATATCACACACCGGAATTAGATGGGATATAATCCCACATCCTATATAGATATATAATACAAAGATTTTGATTTTAAAATTATAATAATTTTGTAGCTAATATCAATAACAATATAAGGGGTATATGACTATATGTAATGCTAAAGTTTATGCGGATAAGCAAATGACCCTATGATTAATTTATCAACCTTAAATATATTTTTTTCTTATTAATATTTTTCATCCTTCAAACAAATACGCACCGAAAAATATTAGTTTGTCTGAAAAAATATATTTTTTCAAAAAATAAATGTCATTTTCTGAAAAACAACTTTCACACATCAAAAACCTATATCAAATAAATAAAGTTTTGTAGAAGCATTATCTGGATCATCAAAATAAACTTTCCCAAACTCCCTATGATTCTTGAAGAAATAATCCATATCATTAAAATTCATATATGCATCACAATTTTCCTTCATTTTAATTATTTCATTAAGTACTACTCAAGTGTAATATATTGTTGGAAAGTAGCATTTGATGCTCCCAATGATACGTTATTTGTTACAAAAAGTGAAAATGATTGTATGGTGTAAAAGTTACAATTATGCTAATATATATTACTTAAACTTGCGGATGTGATCACTACGAAGGAAAAAATAAACTAAAAAGTTTACCTCAAAGCTAATCTGAGTACAATAATAAGAAATGCATCCCATAGATGTTAAGGGTACACCAAATGTTATGCTAAATTGAGATGCAAGAGAATTAATTCGACAAATAATCGATTTCATATATAATATATATAATCAGTCAACCAAAAATTTATGTAATGGAAGGATAAATGGATTCCATACTAAACAAAACAATAATCTCAAGTCAAGAAATTAACACAAGTATGTAACCTAATGATGAGTATTAGTACCAAGCAGGAAAAAAGAACAAAATACCAATCTAGTCATAAAAATGTAAAGAACTCCACAAACATGAAAAATGCATTTTTCACTTGAGGAAAATTTCTTATCACTACAAAAATCTCTTATGAGAGTTGTCACTAATAGTCTTTGCAGTATCATATTGATGATTTGTCAGGATATATTGATGTTCCTGAAAACTGGACACTAAATTATTGCTGCCACCTGCATAGGTAGGATTAAGATAAAATCGTAATCAAAAATAGCTTCTTGAAAAATAAGTCAGTATTGAATTACCAAAAAAAAATATTTATGAAAAAAAGTTCTACCAAAAAAATGACTATATTTATTTATAATATTCTTTTTAATACTGTAAAATTTCGTTCAAATACAACTTGATTTTCGAAGGACTCATTTGATTCTAAACAAGGATATTAGATATTATAATTCCAATCAATTATAGAAAAAATTGAATTGAATCACATGCCCAAAATGGATATATATAAAGAAATTAATTTTTTTTCCAGTGATGTTAGCTAATATCAATAATCAAACATGGAATAAATATAATATCAAATTAGATGGAAGCACTAGCCTGATCATCGGAGTAAACTTGATCAAACTCTCTGTCTTGTTCATTAGGTAGGTTAGAATTTGGAGGACCATTATTATGGAAGAGATAATCCATATTATTAAAATCCAAATACACATCGCAATTTTTCTTTTTATTTGAATCACTTCCTTCAATATCAGTTGCATATGATGCTGCAATAATACCGTTTGAATTAGACATGTTTGGTTCATCAATATATTACTGAAAATTTGTATTTGCTACTCCCAATTCATTAATAGTCGCATTTAAAACACAAGTATCAGACACATTGCTTGCATTGGCATTCAAGTTATACTCATTAATTATTGCATTTTCAATTTCTGTACCAAATATTATTCTGCCCCCTAAATATGTTGTTCCATTGGCCATATCAAAGCCCAAATTTAATCACTTGGATTATGATGATGCCAACTATTAAACTCCATAACAAGACTAACCATTGTTTTCAATAATTGAGTCTTGCATTCTTTGTGAACTCAAGATGTTTAAATAATGGTTCATGTTATTATTGTAGCCTATCACCAGCATAATTTTGGGCTGAAAAAAATAAGTTATTGAATGGATTTTCAATGTTGAGATAGCAAGATTGAACCTAAAGTTGTGAACGATAGAATTGTTAAATTGAACTCTTTCCTCTAGCAGAACTTTTATTGGTATTGAGAGTTGAAATTGAAAAATATGTTTCTGTTTGAGTTTAATCTGAATTACATTGTAGATTTGGTACATTTCGTTGAACACGAGGCATTATTCTATT
This sequence comes from Solanum dulcamara, assembly GCF_947179165.1. Taxonomy (NCBI): domain Eukaryota; kingdom Viridiplantae; phylum Streptophyta; class Magnoliopsida; order Solanales; family Solanaceae; genus Solanum; species Solanum dulcamara. The sequence continues at coordinate 22,542,311 of NC_077246.1, read as the reverse complement.
TTTTGAAAGCAACTTTTTTTTTAGAATCATTTGAGGATCCTTGACCTGATAGGTAACGAATATATTCTCTCTTCTGCAGCTCTTTAATCGCTGCGACGACATTTCTGAGAGGTTATAAGAAAAAAAAAAGAGTTAGAAAAAATAAAAAGAGAGTTAGACCATATATATTCATCATCTGAACTCATTGTTATTTAGGTGTGTTTTTTTTTTTTTTTTTTTTTTGGGAAGGGACCCTACACGAGGCTCCCACCTCTCGTGCACAGTCAGGGATTGAGCAGCACCCCCAAGCCTTATCATACATAAAATATAAAGATACAAGGAGGGGGACATAACCTTACCTTCGAATTAAGGTGGTTCATAAGTCTGCAAACCTGCTAAGGTCGGTTAACTCATCCCCGATACTAGAAAGTGCTTCCTAAATACTAAAAAAGCATTAAACCTATGAGAGGACTCCTCTCGATACAATGCGACTAGGAAAAACCATAAATGAGGGAGACTCTCCCCTTCCATGTGAATACAAGAAATATACCTACACTAGTCCTATTCAAATAAGCTACATTTTATACATAGCTAAATGAAGAAGATCAAATATACGAAGCTACATCTTTGTTCTTCCCAATTTTGTCATACCGATTTTGTCCAAGTTAGGAACATTAGAGATAAGAAATGTTCAAGGAGGTTGTTTGATCATTTTTAATCTTCTTCTCCTGAAGCTTGTCATTCCTATCTTGTCTAGCTTTGTTTCTTGTGGAAGTTGTTGAAGGTTGTAGAAGTGTTGTGTATTATCAAGTGTATGGTTGTACTTAGATAATGTATCAGCTGGAAAATTTGCTTCCCGAAAAACATGTTTGCATTGGAAGAATTCTAGCAGTTGGACCAGTTGTTGGAGTTCATTAACGTAGTTTTGAATGTTCCAGGGTGGTTTGATGTCCAGATTCAGCCACTTGATCACAAGTTCAGAATCTACTTCCAATATTATTCTATTATAACCATGTTGAATGCACCAATTAATGCCAAAACTGGTTGCCTGCACTTCCGCTTGATTATTGGTTCCAACTCCCAAAGGAGAGGCAAAAGCATATATCAGATTACCCTTATGATCCCTTACTATGCCTCCTGCTTCTATTTTTCCTGGGTTGCCTATGGCACTCCCATCAGTGTTCAGCTTAACTATGTTAGGGGGGTTTGAGCCATTTAACCTGGATTATTTTTATGTCATGCTTACAGTTTTCTATCCAAATAATTAGATCCTTCCAAGCTGGTGGCCATGGGATATATGGAAAAGCTGTAGTAATAAGCATGTATATTTCCTTGATTATATTGAACTTCACTCTAGTAGTACTAGATTTATTTCCTCCATATTTACTTGCACACCTGTTCTTCCAGATATTCCAACAAATAAATATAGGGAGGGCTTGCAACATGAGTTTATGTACAGCATTGTTTGGTTTGTAGGTCCACCATCTCATCAAGATGCCTCTAATGGAGTTGTGGTCCTGCATGATTCCCCCCCCCCCCCAGTTGGAGAAATATGTCCAGATGTGTTTAGCAAAGCTTCTAGAGACAAAAATGTGATCTATGTTGTCCAAACCAGGCCTGTAGCAGCATGAGCACTCTGCAGTTTCTCTCCCAAAGGAAATCAGTTTATCATTGGTTGGCAGTTTGTGTCTCAATGCTCTCCAAAGCAAGAATGAAGCCTTGAAAGGGATGTTAGTATGCCATGTCATCCTATCTGTCAATGTCTTATTTTTTTTCTTTCTCACATTTTCCCAAGCTGATTTACAAGTGAAATTTCCATGTGATTGCAGCTTCCATTGAGCTTGATCTAATGTGTTTTGTTGGTACATGATTTTAGTATTGAGAATTGTGTGTATCATGTGTTGAGGGGCCTGTTTCCTGATTTTCTCTTCATTCCATTTTCCATTTGTCAAGAACATGGAGACAGTGGAGTTGTTGAATCTTGGAATATATTCATAGTGATTGGCTAGAGGGCCAATACCCAGCCAATAATCCCACCAGAAACTGCAGTTCCCTGAACATAAGGTCCACTTAATATGAGGTTCTATGTCACCTTTGTTCTTTATCATGTTCTTCCATATGAGAGATTGGACTGTGTGCCACTTTTTTGTGACAGGATGAGCTCTTTGGCAGTATTTAGCTCTCAAGAAATCCCCCCATAAAGATCTCTTAGTTCTGAACAACCACCAATGTTTGTATTGCATTGCCAGGCATATATCTTCCAAGTTTTTTACACCAATACCTCCCTCCTCATATGGTAAGCTAAGGGTTTCCCAAGAGGCCCAGTGGTACTTCCTTTTCTCCTTATCCCAACCCTAGAAGAAGTCAGCAATAAGGCATTTTATTTGTTTCAAAGTAGTTCTGGTAGGGGTTATGGCAGATAGCAGATGTATAGGAAGTGATTGAAGCACTGATTTGATCAAAGTGGCTCTCCCCCCATAGCTTAGCATCTTTGTCTGCCACCCTTGAATTTTAGCAATCACTTTTGAAACTATACTAGTGAAATATATGACCCTTTGTCTTCCTATATACAATGGACATCCCAAGTATGTCATAGGCCCATGAGTGCATTTATAACCAGTGATGGACACTACTCTATTCATTATATCATCAGGTGTGTTGGTAGGGATTAAGATTTGGCTTTTGTCCTTATTAATAAGCTGCCCAGAAATGCCTTCATACATCTAAAGAGTCTTCATGATGAGTTGAAGGGAATACTTGGAAGTTGAGGTGAAAATAATAATGGCATCTGCAAAACTCAAGTGGTTAATTTGAGGACCCCTTTTCTCCATTTGAAAACCAGTGTATAGATAGTGCTGATGAAGGTTGTTTAACATTCTGGTCAGCACCTCTGCACCAAGAATAAAGAGAGCAGGAGAGAGTGGGTCTCCCTGTTTGAGACCTCTTGTTGAATGGAAAAAACCATGTCTGCTGCCATTTATGATGACAGAGTACCAATTGTTAGACATTATTCTCCATACCATGTCTATGAAGGTTTCCCCAAATCCCATCTTTCTCATGACAAGACAGATAAAGGACCATGAGACCCTATCATAAGCCTTGGCCATGTCAAGTTTAATAACCACATTATCTCCAATTTTGGGTTTGTTTATGTTATGCATAATTTCTTGAGCCAACATAATGTTCTCATATATGCTCCTTCCTTGGACAAATCCAGACTGATTATCAGAAATAAGATGTGGAAGGATGGGAGCTAGTCTGCTACTAAGGAGTTTGGAGATTATTTTGCTAATAAAATTGCTGAGAGATATAGGTCTGAATTCAGATAGTCTGTTAGGATGTTCAACTTTTGGGAGTAGAACCAGACATGCATGGGAGACATATTTTAGGATGTCATGGCCATTAAAGAAGAACAGAATCAGCTCCAAAAGGTCCTCACTAATAATGTCCCAGCATACCTGGAAAAACTTGCCACTCATCCCATCAAGACCTACAGCAGAAGTACCACTCATAGAGAAAATCACTTTCTGTAACTCCTCTTTAGTAGGTACCCTTTGCAACATGTGGTTTTGATTGTCACTGACCTTTCTAGGTATGTACTTAAGGAAATCTTCATTGATTTTCTTGTTGTCTGTAGTAAATATCTTTTCAAAGTAATGACATGCAGCCTTGGCAATTTCCTCATTTCCCTGAATATTATTACCCTGATCATCTTTAATTTTGTAAATATACAGTCTTCTCCTTCTCTCTCTAATGATAGCATGGAAGTAATTGGAGTTGGCATCCCCTTTCTTAAACCAGTGGAGTTGAGTTTTTTGTTTGAGGATGGATTGATCTATCTTTAGATACCTGATGTATTTGGCATTGATCAAGTTCAACTTGGTTCTATTATCTTCGGAGTTATCACTGATTATTGCATCCTCAGCCTCTCTAACTTTTGTCTCAAAATCAGTGATGGAAGAGAAAATATCACCATATTCTTGTCTTGACCACCTACTCAGAGTGCTTCGCACTCTTTTCATTTTTTCCTGAAATCTTCTCATAGGATTTCCTGCAGCAGGTTTTCCCCAGCACATTTTCACTACATCAAGGAAGCTATCATTATCAACCCAGCAGTGTAGGAACTTAAAATACTTAGTGGCATTGTTCTGTCTCTCTGCACACTCCATGAATAAAGGGCAATGGTCTGATCCAGTGGAAGCTAAATGAGTAATAGTAGTCATAGGCATCATGTCTAACCACTTATCATTTACCATAGCTCTATCTAGTCTCTTCCAAATCCTGGCATCATTATCTCTGTTGTTACACCATGTATACTTTGCACCATGAAAACCCAAGTCTATGAGTCCACAAGCTTCAATAGTACTTATGAATTCAAAACTTTTGTTCATGTTGTAGGGTATGCCCTCCAGCTTCTCTTCAATGCCAGTGATTACATTAAAATCCCCTATGGTACACCATGGTTTGCCTACACTGGAATATAGCAGTAGTTTATCCCAAAGATCTCTTCTCAAATGATCTTTACATTTAGCATAAACAAAGGTTGTGAGATAGGTAATATGCCATGTAACATGTTTGATCTCACAGGTAATATGCTGCTCATCCTGATCTATAATGGAACATGCTACATCTTTATTCCACAAGAGCCAAATTTTGTTGTTGGAATTATGAATAGCACTGTCCATATTAAGCTGAATTTTATGGGAATTGAGGTGTGATTGGTTTGAGAATGGTTCAAGAATTGCCATCATAGATATATTGTGATAGTCTTTGAGTTTTTGGAGTCTATCTAGTGAACCCTGAGTATCAATACTCCTTGCATTCCAATATATGGTATTAATCATTGAGACTTATTTGATTTGGACCTTGTTTTGATGCCACTTTTGCAAATAGCATTATCAGAACTTGTTGTGTCATCCTGTTGCTTCTTCTTCCTATTTTCTTGCTGACCCCTGGTAGAAAGAGCCCTCCTTTCCTCCTCTTGTTTTTGAACCTCATCATATTGGTCAGGATCTTCCTCATCCTCAGAATGTGTGACTCTGTATTCATCTGTTAGTTCTTGTGGAGTAATTTCCTTGTTAAGGGCACATTTTCCAGTATCCGGTTTCTGAATTTGCAAAGCGTAACATGGATGCCTGCATGTTCCACCACCAGTACATCATGTAAGCTCTGTTGTCCTGATTGCATTTCTTTGATAATTTTCTTCTTTAACGCATCCCTTTTCTTCTTACTAAGGGCTAATGTAGACTTGTTGTTAAAAGCCTGAGGACTCTCATTTTGCCTTTTCGGATCAGGAGGTTCCTTATCCATTGTGTAGCAGTCCTCTTCTTGTTGTGAGTGTTCATTGTGCCTCTCCTTTCTGGTTACATTTGTAGTAGTTACCTCTGTGGTAGCAGGAGCTCTAAAGTCTTTCCTAGGGTCAATCAAAGTACTTTCCCTCCCTCTGGTAACCCCTTCCTGCAAGTTAGTGGGTTCCTCCTGTATTCCCCTATCCTCACCTACAACAGCTACATCATTCTCAACATTAAAATTTTTGGGGGAGCCATGGGGCTGTGGGAGAGATAAGTCAATACCTAACTCCTTCATTTTTGTAATATTGCAGTCATCCTCAAGTGTATCCTTTGTGTCAGCATTTAAACCAATAATAGGGACTTGGGGGTGTAGGAGAGATAAGTCAATACCTGAATCCTTTATTTTTGTCGTATTGCAGTCATCATCCAGTGTGTCATTTGTGTTAGCATCTAAATCATTAATGGGGACTTGGGGGTGTGGGAGCGATAAGTCAATACCTGAATCCTTCATTTTTTTGTTGCAGTCGTCATCCATTGTGTCATTTGCATCAGCATCTAAGCCATTAATGGGGACTTGGGGGGATGGGAGAGATAAGTCAATACCTGTTTGCTTTGCTAGATTCTGTTTTGATTGAACATTCTTTTATTGTTCCTTCTGTCTTGGTTTTTTCTGAATTTGCCATTCTTGTTGTTCCTCCTTGTTTTTGTTCCTATTTTGGTGCTGTCTTTGTCTCCCAGCTTGATTTTCTTTTGTACCTGCATTAGTTAAAGATATATTATTCTCAGGCATTTGTACAGTGGTTAAGGGACATACCTGGTTGTCATCTTCTTTCCTGGTTTTATTATTCCTTGTTTCTTCAGCTTCTTTCCTTTCTTCATCTCTCCTCTTGACATTACATCTTGTCATAGTATGTCCTTGATGCTTACAATAAGAACAGTATTCAGGTAAACCTTCATATTGTATAGCTTGCCATTTGCCTTTATTGTGATCCTCTTCATTAGTTCCTAACCATACATGTGGAGGCCTTTCCTTGGTGATATCCATTTGTATCCTTACTTTTGCAACACTTCCTCTAGTCTTTTTAAGAGATGCTGCATCCAGGTACAGGGTTTTACCAATCGGGTCTAAAAGGGTGGTTATAAACTCTTTATTATAACAATGCCACGGTAGTTCTGGTAGTATGACCCAAACTGGTACGATAGGAGTTTCCTCCTCTGGCCTGAAGGTTGGAGTCCATAATTGGAGTCGCATAAGTTGCCCATCAATATACATTTTCTGTTTATTCCAAACTGAAATATGATCTTCCTCATTATCAAGATCAATGTAAATGTGTCTTGCATTGAAATAAGCAATTTTGACACCTCCAGTGAGTTGAGTCTGCTGAATAAAGCTTCTTCTAATAAGCTCTATCTTGGGCATTGTATTTGTGAATTTTCCTATTAAAGTATACTTACATCTAGACGCAAGTTTTACAAAAAAGTCTTCCTTTTTATAGATTATAGCTGGTAGGCCCTGTCTTGTGGTGTAGACAGGAGGTGAAATAGTAATAGGCGCTTCAGTTCTAGTTTGGTTAACTCTTAGTCTAGTCGCATAAGTTTGTATAACTGTGAATGGACCTTGTTCTGGGACAGAATCTATTTTGGAGCTCTGCAACTGAGGTAGCTGTTTTGGTTTTGTGGGAGGTTTGTCATTTGAATTCTGCATATTTGGTTTATACTGAGGGTTGTGTTTAACAATGTTGGAGGTTAGCTTGGTGAGATCATGAGGGAGTTGAGTCTTGTTAGATGCTGAATTGTTATGATTAATCTTGGTACTGTTATTACATGCATCAGTTTTTCCTATATTGTCCTGAGTATCAGTTTCTATAGCGATAGGATTCAACTCATTTTCACCCTTATTTTCCTTATTATTCTTAACCTCTTGTTGTACAGAAGGGGTTACCTCTTTCGACTTATGTTCAATCGGAATAGATATACTCTTACTTGGATTGATTTGGATATTGCTCCTTGTCGTTTCTTTACTGTCGACATTCGACTATTTCGAGATCCTTTCCTGTGAGGCATTTCCAGCACCAGTTGATACGCTCGCCGAGTCCTCCACATTTTGTGTACCTGTGTCGAATCTCTTCAAATTCAAGAAGTTCTCATCTGAGTTAGAGAACTCTTTATCAGAAGAACCACCCTCAGTATCCGAGTCACCTTGGGTATCCCCAGATTTTCTAATTGGGAGTGTGAAATCGTTTGAGATTTGTTGTGTATCTAATTGTTTAGAATCAGACTCCGCGTCATTACCCTGAGTTTTACCATTGCTTCTATTTTGTGACCAGGAGATGATTTTTTGTGCCCAAGCTAGCTGTTCCTTCGAAATCTCTACAGGGATCGCAGTGTTGTAGTCGATATACGAAGAGCTACGAATGGAATTAGGTGTTGATTCCAGTTGGGTCTTGTTCCTAGGTGAGAGACGCTTCTCTTGGACTAAGTCCGGTGGTCTGCGGAGTGCCACCGGCGGCGTTAGGGACATTCCGGCAGCTCTGTATGCTGTCGCCGTTTGAGTATTGTAGAGAGAAGGGAGAGTATTGTAGAGAGAGAGAGATTTAGGGCGTGCCGCAATAGATTTAGGTGTGTTTGAAATAATGAAAGTCATTTTCAATAGAAAATATTTTTGATGTTTGATAATTGGTGAAGAATAAAAATCTTTTGAAATAACACAAATTAAAGATTTATAATAATATCATTGCATTAAACTTCAAATAACAGAACTTAGCAATGAATAATTAGATTCTATCACCAAACACCCACTCAAATGATTCATAATTTACCACTTAATGTATTTTAAAGATGTGCCTGAAGGTGGTAAGTAACTTGCATCTTGGGATGACCAGGCACAACCATCATCACCCTAGTAAATTTATAGAAAACACATTCATGAACTGTTTCTGCACTATCATGGTCTCCAAAGGAGATGAATCTTTGGTAAGATCATGAACATGGACCACATAACATAAGCAATCCTTCATCATCATACGGCAAGCACAAATAAACGATATTACTTCCTTCGGATACGAACTCGGAGTACCCTTCCACACTAATTAAGGTAAATTGGGATAAGCTAAGGTGACGGTCTTAGCATAACAATCTAAAATACATGATAGGGATATAATCAGTCCATATCCAATATCACACCAAAATCAAGTTTGTCCGAGTCTCACTATCTGAAAATGTAACTACAAACCCCCTCTGCACCTGATCCACCACTAAAGACTCGCGTATCGGTGTAGAGATGATAATATGCACTGCAAGGGGCTCATGCACATAATTAATGCCCGCGTCAAAATAAGTCGACACATAAGAATAGGTAGAGTCGGGATCAAATAATGTTATAGCAGAGTGATGGCAAATAAGATGATACATGTGATCACTGCATCTTTGGCCTCTGCCTCGGATCTACTCGGTATAACCTAGCATAGTCTACGATTACCACTAGCCTGAGAACCACCACGAGCTTCCTGAGCTACATACTTGGTATTCTTGGTACCACCTCCAGTATTCTGTGAAGCACCTCTAGCAGCTAAATCTAGAGTAGCACAAGTGACTTGTGACCCTGGCTGAATGGTAGAAGAAGCACGTTTGGGAAATTCTTTGCTTTATGCCCAAACTCATCACAAACCAAACAACCTTGAGGACCTGAACTTCGTGGAGGATAGCCAGAAGAGTTTGTACGTCCTCCTTAAATCGAAGAACCGTCATGTTCACCATGACTACTCTGACCAGAATTGAGTCTACTAGCACCATTTGTACCCTGAATTGTTGCATGTACTGGTCAACTTTAATATCCATAGGTGCCCTGATCTGAATAATTTTTACATCTAGATAAATGTTCATTAAATTGACCCTGACGACGAAACCTATTAGAGCCACCTTGTCTAGCATGTTGAATACTCTCGATCATTCTGGCATAATCAATAATACTATGAAATGAGCTAACCGATAACACAAGAAAGGTTGTGGCCTCCTCAGATAATCGGCAAACCCTTTCACCAACTTACGGATATGATCAAACTCTATAGAAATGCTCGACATAGAATAATAAGAGAACTCATGAAAACAATCCTTGCACTCAAAAATTGATAGAGAACCCTGCTTCAATCTATTGAACTCATCCATGGATCAAAGAGACTATATGGCACAAACCTCTCGAGGAGCACCTCAATAAAGTGCTCCCAACTCATAATAGGAGAACCAACAGGTCTATGTGTAAGAACCGATCTCTACCACTCCTTGGCCACTCCTGTAAACTAATAAGAGGTGTAGACATTCCATGTGCATCTAAGATACCTAGGTTGAACAAACTATCTTGCACTCACTCAAGAAGTCATAGGTTTTATCCCCACCTGTCCCATTGAATATGGGAGGTGCCAATCTAATAAATCTCTCAAAGATCTTCTGCTCGACAACCACATGCCGCACTAGTAGAACAGGCAGAGCTGCAAAACTCGAAGGTGCAATAGAAGGCACTAAAGAATAATTAGAAGTCTGAAAATCCATACTAGGACACTGAACTGGCGGCGTAGTATCAACTGTAATAAAAAAAACTATTGTACCCAAAAAAATACCATAAGAAGGTACACTATCCAGTCTAGCCAATATCCTATTAATCAAATCATGAAGTATCAGAGTATTATTTGGGACTGAAGGAGGTTGGATTGGTCCCCTCTCCTCATTCTATTGCTCGATAACACCATCATGCTCATATGTAGGCTCAGGTTTTGCCTCCCTAGCTTATCCTCGGGTAGGTGATGCCCTTCTCACTCGGCCATGACACTTGACTCCACTGCATCCTCTGCATCTTCCATAGACTAGAACTTGGTCAGTAGGTACGGCCTCACCCTCTATGACTCTAGCTCAAGTCCTCACCATTTGAGTAGAAAGAATAGATTAGAGGCATGAAACACTTGATATGAATAACTAGCACGAAATGAATCAAATGGAAAGAATTTTCCTATTAAGTATCATAATTCACAAGACTCTACTAGACACTCTGCTCTTTAGCTCATGAAATTGGTGAATCTAGTTTTCTGATATCAATTTGTCACAACTCAAAAGTCGAAGTCATGATGGCACACACCTCAAACCCAACCTGGTGTGTTAAACTACTAACTTAAAGATACCTCAAATATTGTGAAAAAGAAGATCAAATCATATACGAGGCTCCTAAAGTTGAGTCAGGCCTTAAACGGAAGAAAAATGAGACTCGACAAAAAAGTTTTCAAAACCTGGTATCATAAGCATAAAAAGCATATACTACAACTTAGAATTCTGAAATACATCACAAGTCTTTGAAACCAAAACTAACGACTAAAATAGATAGATAGATTCTAATAACGACCCAAAAAGCAGGATCTCACCATGGCTCTAAATGAGCACAATCCACTAGATCTGCTAAGCCACCACAAGAAATGCCCTGACTAGGATCTACATTAAAAGAACACATAAGTAGGGAGTGAATATAATTCACATGTACTCAGTAGGTTTGACTGACTGAGTATAAGATAGATAATCTAAACTTACAAAAATAAAATATGAAGTGCTTCCACCTACATACAGAAAAGTCTGATTCCAACATCGGTATAGCTAATTTATATAAGAATGGTGTGAGTAAAGTAAACAAATAAAGCTAAACATAATTACTCATATTGGAAGGCAAGATTCACAATAACAGAGATGGTCAATGCAATGCAATGATGAAATGATGATGTGGTGGAATTAAGGTTGTCGCACAACATGTCGTATACACCTTGACGAGACTCTAGCTCCCAAGACAAGGATTCATGTATGGATTGTAGTCCATATACCAAATCTCATGATCTCAACACCTCATACCCTTGCCATCTAACTCGTGGTCAAGAATATATAAGGTGTCTCATTTTCTTTCTCAAAAATAGTACTTCCACAGTTCTCAATTTTCCATGAATAATGATATAATGAATGAGGATGAATGCATCACAATATGCATAATACAGAGGCAAAATTAACTCAATAGATGCATAATAAGGTTCAAATCCTCAAATCTGATTAAATCATGATATTCGTCATCACATGGCAAATGTGCTGAAAGAAATCATTCTAAACTTGTATTAATCTTTTGAAAAATGTTTATTTCACGATAAGAAGTGGTAAACCTCATCTCAAGCCCCTCTCTCAGGCATTTCACATCAACAAATAATGATAATCATCTCAAGACCCCTCTCACAGACAATCTCATTAATCACATGCACTCAAAGCGAATAACAATATGATATACGGCCCCCACACGGAAAAAACAAAATAAAACAAGGCCTCACACGGGCGAAATAGCATAGTTCACAAATTTACAATAGTTCAATCTCATGGTATGATCCCATCCCATAGCCTAATTCATAAGAATGATTAACTATCCAACCTAATTTACAAGAAAGATAAGCCAAACCTACCTCGAAGGCCGAATACTTCACACGAACACTTTACCAAAGCTTTTTCCTCAAATATTGACTCCAAAATGATTCTCCAACTATCAAGAATGGAAATTATTCATCAAAAGGATTCCAACGATATCCATATTGCTAAGGTTAGGAACCGTGGTCAAAATTTACCAAAAATCACCTTGCAAAGGAAAAGTCCAAAATTGGAATTTTATTTAAAAATTGTGTTTTACAAGTAAAAAGGAGTTCTTGGTTGAAAGATCCATCAAAATTGAGTAAGAAATTGGCCTGAAATTAAAGAATTACTATTTTTTCAATTTGGGGGAAAATACCCCAAAACCCACATTGGAATCTTAATTTTTTAAAAATGTTTTGACAGATGAAATTGATTAAAAAAAATTAAAGTTGACAAAGAAGCTTATCCATACGAGATTCATCAAAATATTTACTCCAAAAATCATCTCTCCTAAACTCCAACAGATAGATAATGGTGGAAATAGGACTAATGGGCTAATTCCCGTAATTCACTATTTTAAGATCTGCAAACACGGCCCACTGGCTTGATCAGACCCTCCACGAATGCGGTACTCCCCATGAGAACACAGAGCGCCCCCTCTTTAACCCTTTGCGAATGCGCTCTAGTAGTCGCAAACGTGGAGCACCCCACCTGCCCACAAATGTGCAAGGGGACCCACAATCGCGGTCACTATTGCACCAAATATCAAAATCATTAAGGGAATAATCTCTAAGTCTCCAATTGAACTCTCGAAATTTATTTGTAGTCCAATAAAAATAAATCGGATATGCTACTCGGCGAAAATTGAAATTATGGACTCAAGGAGTCATCAAATTTCTGAGAAAAGATTGTTATGACCAAAATACATGCCACACCCCAAGAGGGTACCCTATACGTAACCAACACTCAGAAGTCATTGATGGCCCCAAGCGAACCACTTGGTCTGATCACTCATTCAATCATTCAGCGGAAGACTAAATCCAATAACAGGAAAACTTTCAAGTGGGCTAATTAATCAATACTCAATGAAAGAATAATTTCATATAAACAATATTAAAAGTCTACTTAATCCCATAAGTAATAGTTTTTGCAAAAAAAAACTCAAAAGGGACCTCAACTCCAATCTACTCAATCTATATCTATGAAGCCTCTATCAACTATCAAAAAAGTTCCGAGACAAGCCCACGGCTACCTCAAAAGGAACTACTCAAAGCAATGAATGAAATAAATATGATTCCTCCAAAAGCAAGGAGATCTCACAACTATCAGAAAGGAAATGGATCTTCAATGGAGCATTTGTTAATGATCTCTAGTACATGTATCTGCATCATAAATGATGCAAGTCAAAAGGTATCAGTACATGAAATGTACGAGTATGTAAAATAGCAGAAAGTGAATACAATCAACAATACTCAACCTCAACTCAAAGGACTCAACTCTGAAAATACTCAACTTTACTCAAAGAACTCAACTCAACTCAATAAGCATGTAGTTTAAAAATAAACAGTGCTTTGAAAATAGACTCGATAATATGCAACTCAAAAAATGACTCAGCTCAATAAAGTATGAAGTAAAATAATACAATGCTTTAAATGATATTGCAAGTAAGACATGCAACTCAATAGTACAATGCTTAAAATGATATGCAAGTAAGACAACAGATAACCCTCTGACAAACCGGCGTACCCATTCCTCCTCTATCGGCATGATCATGGTAGTATACCTGGAGAGCTCATGGAATTGAGACGCATACTCTGTGACCGTCATCGATCCGTGCACCAGTGCTGTGAAATCGTCCGTCAGTCTCTCCCTCAAGCTGCGGGGTACATACTTCTCCAAGAAAGCCTCAGAGAACTGAGTCCATGACATGGGCAGTGCTACTGCAGGTCTGCATCTAAGATAATATCTCCACCAATGTTTTGCTGGTCCATCCAGCTGGAAAGCAATATAATCGACCCCATGGGACTCTACCAATCCAAGGTTATGCAACATATCCTGGCAACTAATCAGAAACCCGTAGGCATCCTCACCCGTGGCACCTGAGAACTTGGGAGGGGCCAATCTGATAAACCTTCCTAACATCTTTTACTCCTCTACAGTCATAACCGGCCTAGCTGTCATGTGCTGAACAATTGTAGAAATAGGCTTAATCACCGAACGAGTTGTAGTAGTAGGCTGTAGAATCAGGGTCTGATCATACTGTGCCCCAGCCTGGCCTGAAGTATGTGCCTCCTCTCGGACCTGAGGTCCATCTGATGTGCTAGGCAGGGTCCCTGCTCGAGACATCCCCTCCATGAAACTCAAGATTCAGGCCAGAGTATCCTGTAACATTGGTGTGGCCACAAATTTCGGTGGAGTCGGGGCTGGATGCTCCTCCGTTGGCTGAGACTCGAACTGCTCAACCTCTATATCCGGCTCCAGCACTGGTGTTGTGTCCTGAGCTCTGCCTCATCCTATACATCAACCTCGATACCTACCCCTAGCTGGGGCTTTAACTATAGGCTCAGGGGGTCCTCGCCCACCCCGAGTAGATCTTATCCTTGCCATCTGAGAAAGAGTGAAACAATTAGAATTTAGAGGATTTCATCATCATTAGTGCACGATCAAAAACAAGATTAGTGAATTAATTCCTAACAATGTCCTATAGCCTCCCGAAGATTGGATACGGACGTCATCGTTCCAATCCGCGGGACTCTACTAGACACTTGCTCCTGTAATGGTGAGACCAGTGAGCTTAAGCTCTGATACCACTCTATCATGACCCGAATTCAGGCTATCATGGTGCCTACTATAACCCTCGAGTAGACAAGTCAAACCTAACTAATACGGGAGTCAAATATCATTTTAAATAAATAAATCATAAAAATAAAAATGCGGAAACAAGAAGAAAATAATAAAAGAAGAATCGGGGCCAGGGTATAGATATGTAAATACGATACAAAATATACAAAAGGCCTGATAGTGACCAAATATGATGAACTAACACTAGACCAATCCCGGACCTGGTGTTAGCCATACAAGAGCTACTAAGTACAAAAGCTGACAATATGTAAATATACCATACAGATCTGACTATCCAAAAGCACGAGTGTAAGTCAGTACAAAAGAAGGAAATTAGCAAGTCTCTAAACGCCGGGAGCTCACCACAATCCGAATCTAGCAGCGCTACGGATAATCAAGCGTGTGCTCAGGGTAGCTCAAACGAGAAGCTGCATCAAAAAGATGCAAAAGTGTAGTATGAGTACCAAAATACAAGGTACTCAGTAGGCTTCATAGGCTGACCGAGCTCAAAAAGAATAATTATATTATAAGCAGTACGATGATACTAATAACAATAAGAGAGGAGTATAAACTATAAATACGAGAAAAGGGGTAGGGGAATAATCATACGGTAATCAAGTAAGTTCAACCAATCATGTAGTCACATCAATAATCTGAACTGATAAAATATCCGGAGAATGCACAATTATAACTCATATTTAAGACTTAATATCCTCCAAAAGTATCATAAAGTGCCTGAAATAACCCTCGAGCTCATCAAATAATGGGGCACCCAATAAAGTATGAAGTAAAATAGTATGAAGTACGAGTATGTAAAATAGCTGAAAGGGAATACAATCAACAATACTCAATCTCAACTCAAAGGACTCAATTCTGAAAATACTCAACTCAACTCAAAAAACTCAACTCTGAAAATATTGAACTCAACTCAATAAGCATGTAGTTTAAAAATAAACAGTGCTTTGAAAATATACTCAATAATATGCAACTCATGAAATGACTCAGCTCAATAAAGTATGAAGTAAAATAGTACAATGCTTTAAATGATATGCAAGTAAGAGATGCAACTCAATATATATAAAAATATAATATTTTACTCGAAGGGAGTTTCTCTAAATGACAAACATCACTTATGAGCTAGTGACAACACAATGAAGCGATGTCGTTGCCACATTCGTCCAATACCTTGCCAGGGCAAAGGACATCACATCTCTGGATTCATACTCAATCAAGTTCATCATTTTGGGACTTAGAGACATAGCCTTTATCCTACATTGACTACGTAGTTTATGGGTTCACCTCATATCGGTGCTCAAAACTACTCCCAAAATACCTTATTATGCTCATATACATCAAGTGAGTAAAATACTCAAAATACTCATTTAGTCTCATTGGACTCTTATCAAACTCAACTCGTCTCAATCATCAAACTCTTCTACAATCTCAACTCAATGAATGCATGTAAAACATTATTTTAACTCCTCAACTCAATCTCAAAATAGATGTTTTAATGTAATAATGCTCAGCTCGTTTATACTCAAAATACTCATGCTCAAAATAATAATTGAGAGACTTCTAAAACTCATGCTCAAAATAATAATAAAGAAACTTCTCAAACTCATGCTCAAAATAATAATTAAGAGACTTCTCAAACTTATGCTCAAAATTAAGGTTGTACAGGGCAAACCGATAAATCGCACCAAACCGACAAATTGAACCAAACCGGAAAAAAAACCGACTAGTGGTTTGGTTTGACTTGATTTGGTGTTTGGACAAAAAACCCGACCATTATAGGATTGGTTTGGTTTTAACTAAAAAAAGTCAAACCGAACCCAAACCGACCCGATTATAGATATACTACTTTTAAAGTATGTTATACATAAAAATATTTATTAAAATATAATTTATAAATATTTTTTTTAAAAAATCATAATTTTTGTTTTGTTTCTTATATTTAGATTTGAACTTGAGAAGCCTATTTAAATAATATACAAAACAAAACTCATCTTATAAAGTTATATTATAAAGTTAAAACTTCAAACAGTGTTCTGCCTCCATCTTATATGTTGATATTTTGTACTAGAACTCTTTTTAAGAAGCAGTGCTCTGTGCTTTTTATTAGAACTATGAAAAACCCGAGAATCCCGAAAAAACCTGAAAAACTGAAAAACCTGAGAAAAATTGATATCGAAAAACCCGACCTTTATTGGTTTGGTTTAGTTTATAGATTTAATAACCATACACAAATGGTTTGATTTGGTTTGTAAAAAATCTGAACCAATCCGGTCCATGTACACCCCTACTCAAAATAATAATTAAGAGACTCAAACTCATTCATACCTTTCCAAAACTCCATCTCATACAATCATTTATACTAAAAATACTCATGTTCAAAATAACAAAATTTAAAAACTTCTCAAACTCAAAACATTCTCAAATATAAGTTTTAAAAGAACATATATAAATTCTCAACTCTTTCATACTCAAAATGGTAGTTATGGGACTCTTCAAAACTCTAACTCTTTTTCATTCAGAAACCTTTACAAATCATATTTTAAAAACTCCATCACTTCATAATATAACAAAAATGAAATCTCAACTTGGGTTCATGTGAATGAAGACATGAATGTATACCTCAAATAATCAACTCAAAGACATCATCAATACATATGAATTTATAAATAAAAACTCAATAGAAATTATAGATAACTCAACAACTCAACTCATGGAACCTCAAAACTTAATCAACTCAACTCAATAAAGATGTAGGAAACGAGGATGAACTAAATCCAACGTTATGAGTATCCTTATATACCTGGAATGAAGATTATCTCACCAAAAATCAAAGACATGGCTTGAAGATCTTGAATCCTAGCTCTTCTTCTCCTCTCACATCTCTTCTCTCAAAAGTTCTAGGGGTGAATGAGAAGAAAACACCCCCTAGGATACTGATAATGGGCGGATTTTAGCCCTAAAACATAGTGATTAGGTTGAGAAAGGTGGGAAAAAGACCAAAAAGGCCCTCACAAAAAAATAAAACCAAATCAAAATTTGAAGTAGGATGGAACAGATCCGAGTCAAGGATCTGTTCCCCCACAGTTGATTTTTTTTCTGAAATTTTAATTTGAACAAAGATTGGCCAAGTTCGCGATGCGAACTTGTCGCGCACCTTTCTGGTTAACTGGACATAACTTTTTACTCCGAACTCCAAAAAATGCAATCTTGGTATCATTGGAAAGAATACTCAAAGACCTTTCATTATATGCTAGGAGGTATGGTCATTTTAAATTAACTTAGCCGATAGAAATTTTTTATACTTGGCTTGGTGTTAGAGATTCCTTATAACCCTAAACCATATCTAATACACTTGAAATGCTTAGGAATTGATCCTAACTTATATATACAATTAGAATCCATCGAGTTCAATCCAATACGCATATGAAAAATGGTTCAGATCTTGACAAAAAAAATTGGGATGTTACACTAGCCCTGGCTGGCACTCTAAAATCATTGCGGGCCCCAAGAGAACCACTTGGACCATTTACTCATTCAAACAAATCAGCGGAGGAATTAGAATATATAAAATGAGCACTCAGGCGGGCTATCAACTCAGCACTCAAAGAAAAAGTAGTTTAAAATAAACAGTCTTTAAAATGTCAACTCGCTATCATAAGCAAAGGTTTTTCTCAAAACAGACTAAAAGAGAGAAAAACTCCAACCTACTCCACCTAAGTATATGAAGCCTCTATCAACTGTCAAGAAGGTTCCAAGACAAGCCCACGGCTACCTCAAAAAGGACTCAAAACAATAAATGAATAAACATGATCCCTACGAAAGCAAGAAGGTCTCACCACTATCTGAAATGGAAATAGATCTTCAACGGAGCGCATGTTGATGATCTCTATCACCTGTATCTGCATTATGAAATAGTGTAGGCTAAAAGGCATCAACACATGAAATGTACAAGTACGTAAAATAGTCGAATGAAACATACATCAAAGTAGAATCAAATCAGTTCAGAGATCTCAAATCGAGAGAGTGAACAACTACATCACTATGTCCTAAGTCTAAACAAGAATAAGATTTAGATAGAGACCAATCATGTACAATTCAATCTAATCCAATTCAATCAGAGTATTATCAAGACTTATATAGGAGTTTCTCTCATCCAACAACCATCACTGTGAGCTAGTGATAGTACAACAAGCCGATATTATTGCCACGTTTGTTCAATACCTTGCCAGGGTAAGAGAGAATCAACCAATCATAAATCCAAAACCAATCGAGTCTTATCATGTCAGGAAAATAAGTTAGGAAACATCTGACTTAACGGTTCAATCCTCTCCTAGATTTGGCGACGTAGTTATTGGGTTCGAGTTATTACTTACTCTTACCTAATTCAGTGTTCGATACTCTTCCCAAAACTCAAATATCAGAAGAAAATCCATCCAAATCAAGAAGTCTCAAATGGACTCTTATCAGTTTATCAATTCTATCAAATCAATCATTTCAACCAATTAATTTCTCAATCATTTATTTATGAAAAGTTTGGATAATCATTTATGACAACATTCAGGTGAAATCATTCACTTAGGTTCAATTATGAAAATATAAAGGACTATAAAGTTCATCAACACTATCACCATGATCACATCCCAATCACAATCATGCATTCACAAATTAATGGCTCTAGACTCAATCCTTAGCGTATACATTCAATATCCATCAACATGTTATTAGGGTTTATGAAACATGCAGTTCAAATCAATTGTTCAAGAAACTAGTTCGTGGAAAAGCATTAATTTCTCAATAATTAGTAAATCATGTTATATTTAAGAAAGAAATTCTCAAGAAATATAATCAAGGAGACTCAATCCATTAATAATCAATCTATCACAATCATGGGCACATAAAGGAATAAAGTCCATGTTTTAGTTCATCCTTACATACCTAGAAAATCAAAGGAATGATCGAACCTCGAAGGAATTGCTCGAAGACCTTAAACCTTAACTTTCTTTCTTTTCTCCAATAGCTTCTCTCAAGAAAGTACAAGTGTGAATGAGAGAAAAACCCTATTGGGAATGATAAGGGACTGATTTTTTGTCCCTAAACGTGTAGGATTCAATTGAAAAAAGATGAGAAAAGACCAAAATGTCCTTTATTAAAATTGGGCAGGCACACTTCACGGAAGGCCACCACGGCCCGTGACGCTCACCACGGTCCGTGATTATGCCCGTGGTCCAGGACTTGGTTCCTACTAATGGGGGTCAATCTTCACAGAGGCTACCATGGTCCGTGATGGACACTACGGGCCATGAAGGCTCTCATGAAGTCAACCTATCCCAAAAGTGTTGAGGGTCGGGTTTTAGGACCATATACATGGTCCGTGAAAGCCAATACGAGTCATGAACATCGATTGTGGTCTTCGCATGCTTCATAGTCCTGGAGGTAAGGATCATGGACGACTTCACGGTCCGTGGCGAGCACCACAGGCCATAGAGATCTCTATGGTCCATCCCTTGGCTCTTTCACTGATGTCGGGTCTCTTTAATGGACCATCTTTACGAGCCATGAAGCTCAATACAACCCGTGAAGGGTCCCGTGGTCAGTCTCTGGTGCAAGTCTCCATGTCATTTGGAGTTAGTTTAGGCTAAGGACTTCGGGGGTATTATAATACCCTCACGGACCTTTCTTAAGGCCTCAACTTCCAACTGCTCACCTAAACAAAATGCAACCTAAGATTTTAGGGCTCTATCCAACCACCCTACTAATCCAAACTCGACGTTCCGAACACAATGAAACTGACAGAATCACTATTCGAGGCTCGAATCTTGTAATCTTAACCAAATTTAACTATCTCAATAAAGAAATTTAAAGGGCTCAAAATCATCAAAATTTCATCCGATCGCATTTGGAACCATACTAACCATTTTTGCAACACATAATAAGCATGAAAACACTAAGGGGAAGGATAAAATAGTCATTTCACACACAAAAGTAATTTCTCATGAAATGGTATATTACATGTATCCTACTGTGATTATTGTTCTAAAGTGCTCAATTTCCTTCACTTTTGTTTGTCCTGTTCTTCAGCTTCTTTTGATTGTTTTCGCTTCGCTTCTTCGCTTTACTTTGTTCGCTTACTTTCACGCTTCATTTAATGAGCTAATTAAGATTAAAGGTAAGAGTCTCTCCTAGCGTAGATTACCATTCTCAATCTACTTCTGGTATAAGAATGAGATAACTGTTAAAAACACATCTGAACTATCTTCTTTTGTTTAGTTTCATACCTAAACTATTGGAAATGTGAGTTTTATAACTAAACTATCACTTATTAGTTTGAGAAACACACATTCCTCTTTTATTACTAAGTGAGTGTTTGGCCCAAAGTAGTTTTTGAAAAAAATTTGAAAAATATTTGGGAGCGTGTGTTTGTCCATACAATTTGCCATTACATGACTAATATATTTGGCAAAAATTTTAAGTTCCCAAGTTCCAAAAAAACTAGAACTTTGGAAGTTTTAAAAATTTAAAAATAACACCAAATTTTTATATTTTATAAAAACATCAATCATTTATTAATTTCAACTAAATATTTATCTACCAACTTACTTCATTAATATGATCAACCAATACCATTCCCTCTTAAATAAAACTTATCTATAAGAATGTCCACTGACTCTATTTAGTAAACTTCTCTGAATGAGTCAACAGCCATATTTCTATTAAAGGAGTGTGATATCATTTACTACAGAGGAAGTGAAAGAGAGCGTAAGAATGACAAAGAGTTATTTAACTATAAACATGCATCTTTGTCTAATGTAATTGAAAGAACATTTGGTGCGTTGAAAAGTAGATTCAGAATACTACGACAAGGCATGAACAACTATGACTTAGACATGCAAGTGAAAATAGTAGTTGATTGTATCGTATTACATAATTTTTTGTGTGAAAATCAAAGCAATGATGGAATATTCACTGAATACGAAAATGATGATATGATCGTTGATGAAAATGATGAATAATCGACTCAGAGTAACGATATTGCTTCGTCTTCTCGGTCATCTGATCTAGAAATGAAAGCTTATCGGGAAGAGATTGTTAGTAGAATGTGAAAAAAAATTATAAAAGAATAATTTGTTACTACCCCTCCAAAAAAGAATAGTTTGAGTGACAAAATTGGGAAAAAAAATAATTTGTTTTTAATTCAATTAATTTATTGCTCTTACCTATATTGTTATTTTATTATTGTTGATTGTTATTAATTATGTTATAAGATTATTTTTTTAACAGAACATGTTTATGGATATTTTAAATAATTTTTAGAACTTATAAATACAAAATAATTTTTTTAAAAATTTCATCAAAATTTATGATTAAACACATACACATGATCAAACTTTACAAAAATT
The DNA here is from genome assembly GCF_947179165.1 of Solanum dulcamara. Lineage (NCBI taxonomy): Eukaryota > Viridiplantae > Streptophyta > Magnoliopsida > Solanales > Solanaceae > Solanum > Solanum dulcamara. The sequence continues at coordinate 22,520,374 of NC_077246.1, read as the reverse complement.
TCTCTCAAAAATAACTTGATAACTTTGAAGTAATTATAAAGCATATAAGAAAAATTAAGGTTGAAAATGTGAGATCGACATTAGATGTCACATCACAAATTGCCAAATCATAATAGATTTTTTTACTAAGAAGACTTGTCATCATGCATGTGGCATTAATTAGCACACCGCACATGGCATCAACTCAAAGGTCCTCCAAATTATCCATATCTTCTGATGGTAAGTATCTGCTTCTTTGCAATCCACGACATTTGTTACGTGCACTCCTCCGTGCCATTTGTTGTCTAATGGAGTATAATTTTTCTTCCCTATTTATTTTTAAATGTTTTTTTACAACCACAATTACTATTTTTACTCTTCACTGATACAGGAATCTCTGTCGGCATGGATGAAATTCGTTATAATTTTAATTTATTAATTATTACAATTTGTAGTATTTCTTTATATATTTTCACATAATATGTGTTACCCACTCTCATGTAATTTGTGTGGCACATATGAAAATTTTTAAATTCAATTCAATTTTTATTTTATTTTTTAAAATTGTTGATTTATAATATTTTAAAAATATATAACATACTAAAAAATTAAAATAAAGAGTTTTTCAAAATATCTCCAATTAGAATATTATGTTTTAATGAATTTAAGAGTTCAGTTGTCAAACTGATTCATCCTACACCCCCAATAAAATTTTACAATCAACCAAATGTAGAAAAACGAAAAATATATTTTTTGAATTGCTTTTCTTCATACCAAACACACCCTGTAATCCATACCAAACACACCCAGAAAAGTATTTTTTAAATTTTAAAATATTTTCTCTAGGAAATAGAATTCCTTAAAATGATTGATTTTTCTGGAATATATGATAACAAATAAAATAACAACATATTATAATCTATAGATTTTAAAGTTAAAAAATAAAAATTTAAATTTTTAAAGTTGTGATTTTTAGAATTTACTTATTTTCTGGGATCTGTAAAATATTTGATGATTAATTTATTTATTTTCAAAAGGTAATCAAATTTAATGACCGAATAAAATTTTACGGTGAAAGAGTAAGTAAAAGAATGTGAAATAATTTTTTGGAAAAAAAGAAAATAGGAATGTGGAGAATATTATGTTTTAATTTGAGAAGGCCTAATCGAAACCGTATTCTATCCATTATCCAAATATCTGTTCCCATATTTTTCTGGTCCGGATCTATTTGAAACCTGAACCACAGATCATCATCAAAACGAAACGAACCGTTGGATTGTGATAAAGTTAACAACAACTCCATTCATTCCATAATATTTGTTCATTAATGATTTTGCATCATTCTTAATAAATTATAAATAAAAAAATAATTTTATCATATCAATATTTAACAATAATAACAATAGCATACCCAGTAAAATTCACAAGTAGGGTCCGGAGAGGATTGGATGTACGCAGACCTTACCACTACCTCATGGAGGTAAAGAAATTATTTCCGAAAGACCCTTGGCTCAAAAGTCACAATTTCGAGGACGAGAGAAAAATAATATATATAGCATAATGAAAAAAATAAAATAAATAAATAAAAATAAAATACAATGCAAAATTTACAAAACGAATAATAATTATAGCAAAGTACTGCGATAATCAAAGGCAATAGCAAGACAACTATAAAGGAACGCGTAGATCTACGACCATCCTAAACCGACACACGGCAAGACACTGCTCTATCTTTACTAGCCTTCTATCCTAATCCGCGACCTCCACTCTTTTCTATCTTAGGTCATGTCATCGGTGATATGAAGTAGCGTCATATCTTGTCTAATCATCTCGCTCCAATACTTTTTCGGTCTATTTCTATCCCTACCCATAGCCCCCAAATTCAACCGCTCACACCTCATGCCCTTCCTCTGCACATGTCCAAACCATCTCAATCTCGTTTCTCATATCAATATTTAAATATGATAAATATAATATCTTAAAAATATAATAGAGAAATAATTATTAATTAATGATAAAAGTAAATTAAAAATTAAATTAAAATTATATTTTGATTTTATAAATTAAATAAATATTATTAGATATTTATTTTTAATATAGTGGATAACTAAAAAAATTTCTAAAAAGCCTACTTATATTTGATCCATTTGTTATTTTGGGACCCGCTCTGTCTCGCCCTTTCCCCAACTTTTGCCTCTTACTTCAATCTTGAAATCTCCATTAACAAGAAAACTTAGAAAATAAGAAAGAGAAGACATTTTCAGATTTCCAGTTTCTTCATCAGGGTCGATTGCAAACTTGTCTCTTTTGGGTTGTTTTTTTTTTATGTTGAATTGTTTGTTTAAGAATTTGAGATCGTTCGTTTCAAAAGGAAAGCCATGACAAAATTGATGAGCAAAGGCTTTATGTTTCCTTCATCTTCTGATTGTGGTGAAATTTATCATCATCGCCGTCATAGTCTACATGGGATCTCTTCTTTTCCCAATAAATCGGTCAATCTTTCTTGCCTTCCTTCATTGAAACTTTCATCTTCTTATTTGCCAAGAACTGATTTTTGTGGTCGTATATTGGAATGCATACCCAAGTTCAACCGAAGAAATCCACAAGTTGCAGCTATCACTGCTCAGGTTTGTTTCTTTTTGTTGTTGACTTTTTTATTTTTTTATTTTAGGGGATTTGTGGTTGAATATCTTGAATATGAGTCCTGTGATATATAAATGTAAAAACAAGGTCTATTTTTTGCTGTTTCAAATCGAACTTTGTCTACCAGAATATGGAGATTGTTCACTTGCCTGATAATGGTTTAGGTCATTTTTGCTGTATGATATGTAGTTTGTTTTCCTCTGTTTTTTAAATTGAAATATTTCAATTTTCTCAACTGATTTTCTGTGTGCTTACAGATGAGTATTGGAATCAGGAAAACACAGAAATGGTGGGAGAAAGAGGTTCAACCTAACATGAAAGAGGTGACCAGTGCCCAAGATCTTGTTGACTCTCTTTTGAATGCAGGGGATAAATTAGTAGTTGTTGATTTCTTTTCCCCTGGCTGTGGAGGCTGCAAAGCCCTTCATCCCAAGGTAAAAACTCCTTTTCTTTCTCTAACAATGTTTTTCTTCGCAAATTCTAGCTTCTTGTATGTGTGTGTTATCTAGAATGCCAATATAAGATTCACAGTAGTACTGTGAACTGTATGTCTGTCTATTAGTTTTGAACTGACTTTCTTTGTCGAATTGGTAAATACAGTTGTGTCAGCTGGCAGAGATGAATCCAGATGTGCAGTTTTTACAGGTGAACTATGAGGAACACAAGTCTATGTGTTACTCTCTTAACGTACACGTTCTCCCATTTTTCCGTTTCTATAGAGGAGGTGAAGGTCGTGTTTGCAGCTTTAGCTGTACTAATGCCACGGTTAGTTTTTTATGCACCTATTGCCTGCTTCTGCCATAGCAATTTATCGTGTTTTTGGATAAGAAAGTTGATGATGGATTCCGTTAGCTGGCAATGTATTTTTTGAGTTCTCTCAAAGTTATTGGATCCCAGTTTTCTTTTCTAGGTGATCTGTGTCCCCAAGTTTTATCCACAATCACCCTTTCAACTGATAGATCATCTCCTTGATGTCTTCAAGATACTAGTTTTTTGCTAGTTGGATATTATTGAGCTTGCTTCTTTGAAATGTCAAGCAGTGATTTCCAATATACTGAGCTTGATTCTTTATGAATGTTATAACATCAATGCTATTATTGGCTGTCTCTGCACTTATTTTGTTGTCTTTGTTTGAAACTCTAGTCTAATATCATTGTGCATACCATGGAACAGATCAAAAAATTCAAAGATGCACTGGCAAAGTATGGTACAGATCGTTGCACCCTTGGGCCACCAAAAGGGCTCGAGGAGAAAGAGCTACTTGCATTGGCAGCTAACAAGGATCTCTCCTTTAATTACACTCCAAAAACAGAAGAAGTACCTGACCTTGTTACCTCACAAGAGGAAGTTGAGGACAGAACTCCTCCAAATATAGAGTCCCCTCTACCACTTCCTCTTCCTCTCCCCATTACCTCAAATAGCTCACAAACGGCCAAACGGGATACAGAGAAAGAAGCCTATGCTACTTCTGGTAGATGATTTTAAAATTGGGTGGTAAATGATGTTTGAAGAGATGATATCTGTACAGCTATATATTCTGCTTTGTTGTGTTATAAGACTATTGCAGTCGGGAAGGACTTGAGAATTAGTAATAGGGAATGCCAAATATTTAGTGGCTACTGTTGGGTATATCTTGTCTTGTACATAGTTTATGTGGAAGCTCTGGTATTTATGTGAGCCTGAGAGATAAGAGAAGAGTCCACCATTCCCTTTTTGTTGGCTTCTTCTTTTTTTAATTGGAGTAAGCCGAAATGGTTCTCTGATAATAATAAGATGTTTGTACTAGTTTCTGATATCTTTGTTATTGAGTAATGATAATATGATGTTTGGAGCATTACTACTACTTTTTTCATTTTAGTAATTCTTGGAATTATTATGGTGGTACATGAACAAGGGTGAGATAATAAAATAAAATAAAACAAGATAGAAGTTCTTATTAGATTAGGCCATTTATATAGTTCAATATTGAAGAAGAAACCTCAAAGGCCATAGCCCATATATTATGTGAAAGAATCTCTTTTCTCATTGGCAATTGTTGTAGGAAATTCATTACATCTTGATAATAAAACAAGGCCTAGTTGTGTGAAGATGCTAGTTCACTTGCTGGCAGACTTGCCTGATCATGTTCGTATGGATATAGAGGATGACAAGACTGGAGCAATAAGGACAATGAAGGTGACAATTGAATCTGACTATCTTTCAAAGTATTGTAAGGAACACAATTAGAAAGGCATAATGAATTTAAATGCAGTGCAGAATATTTGCATCCTGAGTTGGGGACCAAACCAGACTGAAACAGAGAAGCCAATTGTTAATAGTGCAAAATTATAAATTTGAGCCAATGTATTATCAAAAGTTGAAGGCAAATACTGGCTAAAGCACGTTGTATAAGTAACTCACAAGTCACAATAGTAAAATGTGAACCAAATCGAACGTACTAGCATATCAATTCGTTCTCCTTGCTTTCAAGTTGGCAATCCTGAGAAATGGAACACTGTACGGAATTTTAAAAAGGAAACTTAGAACAAGGGTCAACAGACTACAAAGGAGACTGAAATTGCTCAAGGCATAACTAGAAATCAAGTATCAAACAAAGAACAAATTCTAGTACTGAGGTGTAGAGTAATGGTTCACATAGACATGAGATAATTTAAAAACAAGGAGGATGAAAACTCCCAAACAAGAGTAGAACACTTGGAGATAGAATTGAAGAAGACGACGACATATATGATGGTTGATAAAAACATTGGAGATGTTAATGGACATATACCAACAGAGGAGACAAATGACATCAGGGAAGGTTTGGAGGTTGATGTAGACAATGTGAGGGTCTATGGTAGAGACTGATCAACTTGCAATGGTTATAACTAGTCATGCTAATCTAGCTAATACTAAGTTGGGAGGTGATCAACAGATAAAATTTCCACTTTGAAAAAAACACAAAGTTTTGCATCTAAAGTCACAAATCATACAGTTTTAATTTGGAGGAGGAGGATGATGCACATGTTATAACTTAGGTATCTAAATAAGCACCAAATTAAACATCAATGAAAGGCTAGAAGAATGGTAACAATGAACAACTTACAAAGGTGATACCGAAAAGGGGTGTTGTTGCCAAGCATTTAGTTAAATGATGATATGGCATGACATTACATCAGTTATAGGCTGCAAATATTACATGCACATCATAAAGAACCTTTTTAGGAAGTCAAGCATATTCAAAGATACAAGAGAGGTGGGTTGGAGTATTGGAGAAATCAACCCAGTTATTGTGTGGCAAAGGATGCACTGATTACTGCTTATAAAGCAAAATGTCCTCCTTTTATTTGTTTTATCAATTGCCTAATATTTTAAAAGGCAGTTTGTTCGTTGGATACTCTACTCTTTCATGAGATGATAAAGATTTTGTTGTTGTGGACAGTATATAGAAGAAGTGACAATATCTTAATTTTCTAATTCATTGCCACGATTAATTATTACGAAATATGCTATTGACTTCTTGTTATTTATAATGTATTGTTTATGAAATAATAATTGATTTATGATAATGTTGGCGGTGAAAGATGTAGGAAGGGTTAAATAAATTGCTTGGGGTTGGTGAGGTGTTCTACCTCACCAACATGAATGACATGTTAGAATGGGTGTCCAACTAAGACATGTCTAATGGGAGAAGGATTATGTTTGAGCAATTTAGCTGACGTCAAGGATATTTTGTATTGAGGAATAAATTTGACCCCTTTTTATGTGGATGGTATCGTAGTTATGTTTTTTCCCCTTCTCTTGTTTTTACTTTAATAATTTGTTATTCAATATTTATTGTTGCGACTAATAAGGTAACGCTTATTAAAAGAAGAACCGCTCCCAATTTTTCTCATTCCCAGACTTTAACTTGAGATAGGTCTAGTGAGGGAAATTGTAATTACCGGTTTCATGTTTAAATACAACGTAAATTTAATTTTTATGAGTCGTGATGGTTAATTATTGTTGAAAACATCACTAATACAGGTAGGAAGGCATTGCCCAAAAAGGATAAGACTTGAGAGTTGTGACAAAATAAGTCCAACAACTTTTTATTGTTCTCTATCCATGGCACCTGTGTTTGCTCTAATCGCGATGAAATCAATTGCGTGTATAGCGACCAAAGACATAAAAACATATATCAATATGACAAGATGGGAAAAGTAATGGAGGCTCAAGTACCGGAGAGTGATAGTTAAGACTCGAGATTTAGATCAAGTATTTTAACTTACATTTTGCTACCTCACTAAATTCATAAATACTCTTTAACTTACCATCAAAGGTGTACATAGATGAATTAGTATTGTGTACTAATAATAATATTGATAAGTAAAACCTCGACAATGTCGACTACCTACCAACCCCTCAACCTTTATATCCTCAAATCTACGGTCATATCCTCAATAAGCAATAGGTGTCAATATCCGATCAAATCACCTCTCCAATACTTTTCAGCCTACCTCTACCACTCCTAAGACACACCATAGCCAACCTCACAACTCCTCACTCGGACATTTATACATCCCCACTTCATATATCTGAACAATCTCAACCTCACCTCTCATCTTGTCCACCACAAAGGTCGCTCTTACCTTACCGAATATCTTTGTTCCTAATTCTCTCCTAATAGGCCCCTACATCCATCTCAACATCCTCATTTCCACTACGCTCATAATCTCAACATGCAACTCCCCATATAACATAGTGAAGATTGAACGACAGTAATCAGAGATAGAGGAAGAGCAATATGCTCAAGCACTGCCAACATGCTCGATGCAGAAAGAAAATAAAGTATAAGCACTAGTAGAGGGAAAAAGAGTACATAAGGCAGCAGAAACTAAAACCACAAATCAGTGAAAGCACATTACATCGTTGTCAGTATTGTGTATACAATGGCATTGACTCCTTACTGATCCTATCACAAAAGGCTTCTCAGATGCTCTGTAACTGAGAAAATGAAATCCGGATGGTTGAGCTACCAAGAGATGTAGCATTTTTGCATACGAGTGCCTCAGTTGCCTGCTCCTCCTTTTCAAAAAGAACAAGAGCCTGCTGTTTGCCATTCATCTCAAAAAGCTTACTATTGATGATGGGACCATGCTCCTCCAAATGTGCCATAATCTCTGCCTCTGTTACGTCCTGGGGTAAGGAGGATAGGTGGATCATCTTGGTAGGGGAGCAGCAGTACCTATAGTTCTTAGCAGCATTACGGTTAAAGCGGTTGAGATTTGAATTTGAGTACTCATGTGTGTCCGGTCCTGTAGTAATATTGGGATGCTTTGAGAAGTTGACTTCCAGACGCTTTTCAAATAACATGGCACCCTATATCCAAATCCAGGGGAGGAAATTGACAGAAGCTTCAGTATAATGCATAATCGTAGAGACTAAAAGGAAGTAAAAGATAAGGGCTAATGTAAAGTGAGACAATTGAGAATAGTAAACCATCGACATAATTCAGATGTTCATGTGAAGGAAAAGTAGAAGCAGAGAAGTTATTGGATGCTTCAAAAGGTATCTAGATAGCTGATACCAAGTGGAACAAATCAAAATAACCTCCCAAGTCCAAACAAAACAGATCCGGAAGAGAATATCAACCAGACCTTCAAAAAGTGAACAGCAAGCTCGGCTTGGAACCCATCACCCATCTGAACCAGAGCATGATCTGGTTTATTGCGCAGAATCTTAATGCTTACAATATTTCCATAAAGGGAGCACAGATTAAAAAGTTTGTCCTCATTTATTCTCTGCGAATAGGAAAAAAAATCAGAAGAAAATATCAAGATAGTAGAGTGACATTTAGAAGTAATAAAATTATAAAGAGAAAAAATCTTATGGTATTCATACTAGGATAAAGAACAGAAGCTTACATCTGAATTTAAATTAGAAACAAGAATAGTACATCTGTCATTTGTCCCGCTTATTCCAGGTGGCAAACCACCAGCAAACGCAGCAGCAATTGCTTCAGCATTTCCCATCTACTTGAACAATGTGAAAACAAACTTAGAAGTGCTTCTTACTGCTACTACTTGGGGGGGGGGGGGGGTAGCATCATGGGTAAACTCTATATTATGTTATAGGTACAGATACGAACAAGATGGAAATCATTGCAGAACCACAACTTAGGGATAAAAGAAGACGTAAAAAATAGTTGGTATGATTATCTCATTAAGGCTTGTATTGGAAGATGAGACAATTAATATCATCAGTTGCCTGAGCTGCAAAAAATGAAAACTAAATTTTGAGAAGATAGACACAGATTCTAAATGACGAACAAATCTTTATTAGGGAAGATCTAAATGGTCATGTCGTTAGATACAGCGATGGTTTCGACCAAATATGAGGATATTGTTATTGTTCTAGGAATGATGAAGGAAAGGATATCTTACAGTTTGCTTTAAGAGTACATGTTACGAAGGTATCATACCTGCAACATTTAAGAGTACATATAATATAACCATAGTCAAATAGACTTTTGAAAAGGCCAAAAGGTGTGATAGGACCACATGTAAGGACTACGAAGTTATACCATGAGAACCCATGATCACTCATCATAATTGGTGTCTTGACGTCAATTGAAGGAGTAAAGAGAAAAAAACGAGATGAGTTGCAAGCAATTCAAATACAGTAGTTGCCACTTAAGGTACAAACCAATTAGTGTTTTAGGAAAAAATAAGAGGGGGGAGCGTGGAACGTAGATGAGATGCATACATCTTGAGGAAGGAAATGTTAAGGTTGAATTAAGTAGCAAATTAATAGCCTGTTTGGCTTAGTTTATTTTAAACAGCTTATAAGTTATTTTCAGCTTATAAGCTGCTTTAGATAGTCTAAGCCAAACAGAACCAATAATTTTTTGGGGCTTATTTTAAGCACAGTGGCTTTAGGTTAGCCAGTCAAACACTCAAAAAAGTTGAAAACAACTTATAAGTCAATCCAAACGGGCTCTAAGTATTAGGTGTGTCTAGAATACTTAGGACCTTATCATAAAACAAAAAAAGGAACAGTTAGAACCTCAAACCATAAGAATCCTTGTGGTGGAATGTGGAGGCTCAAAGAGATATTAAAGCAAAAGGTTGTGTTATAGGAAGTTACCAAATATAAGAGAGTTAAGAGGGAAGAAAAGAAGGTAAGCATAGCGCAAGGAGAAGCCCTAATGGCTTGTACCCGCTAGGGACTCCGGAAGGGGAGAAAGAAACGTACAAATTAGGCGCGCCTAAGAAAGAAGATGAACAAGAACTTAAAACAAGATGAAGTATATTAAAGAGAATGAGATCAAGGAGATATCGAGAGGCTGTTTTGATCAATTCTTCAACTTGAATCACGATGATAACTTAAAATATCTACAACATCTATGCTTGATAGAAACTTAAGCTATACCATAGAATTAGGAAGTAAAGTATGGCAAGAAAAGTATGAGGATTAGAAAAGCTTGTGAACAAGATGTATCTTGATAGAGGTTTCGAAGTATCTTGGAGATGTTGTAGTATGATTTACCAAAATATCTAATACTACTAAGAAGTGGAAGGATGCCCAACAAGTGAAGAAAGAATGCCTTGATTTCAATATATAAGAGCAAATGAGAAATTCAAAATTTTGGAAACTATTGTTGGCATTAAGCTTATCAGCAATATAATGACGTTGGAAAAGAGACGGGGTAGACTTTGAAACAATATGTGAGTGACAAAGAAACAGTTTGAATTTATGCATCGCAGATTTGCAATGGAGATTATATTCTTGCTAAGAAAACTGATGAAAATATATAGCAAGAGGAAGGTTTGTTGACCTAGAGGAATCGTATGATAGTGCCATAAAAAGTCCGTTTTGGTGGGTGACGTAGAAGAAGAGAATTCTCTCTCTCTCTCTCTCTCTCTCTCTCTCTCTCTCTCTCTCTCTCTCTCTCTCTCTCTCTCTCTATATATATATATATATATATATATATATATATATATATATATATATATATATACCAACAATGGTAGAAGATTCTTACAATCGTGGATTTACACCAGAGATGGGCAATTCGTTTACCCTAGTTATGGACGAGTTACCCAATGGTTATACAGGATGAGGTCCAATAGGAGATGCTATTTGTTGTGTTATAATTGACTAAACTAGCTATTTATTGTGTTATATTTGAATAAACTGGTGAAGGGTATCAGCCAAAAGCTTGAACTATTGAAAGCTACTCTAAAGAGTAAGGATTTAAGATTAGCAGAGGAAATATCAAATATATACACTGCAAATTTAGACAATATAAGAATGAGTAGACGTGAAATTAGATAGGATTGCGGTGCATAAACAAATCTTATTCAGATATCTAGGTTCATTGTTCCAGTAGAATGGTAAGATAAACGAAGCTATTACACATAAAATCAAAATATTGAAATGGAGAAGTGTTACTAGAGTGTTACTCCCTCTAATCCATATTAAGTGAATTGTTGGGACTTTTTTCATAGTTCAAAATAAGTGAATTATTCAAAGTTCAAGAAAATTGTTGGGACTTTTTTCCATATTTACACTTTCATTTGATGAGGTTCTTGACTACTTAACATTTTCTAAAAGATCAGTTTGGAAATAATCAAAAGGATAATAGTGGAAAGTAGACTTCAAATTATGTCCTTAAATATTTTTCGTAAAGGGTGTGCCACACCCCAACAATTCACTTAATATGGACCAGAGGGAGTATATGACAATGGAATACCTACCAAAGTGAAATGTAGATAGAACGTTGTAAAAATCAACAATGTAATATGAGATAATGTTGGGCTCCAAGACCCAACATATCCACAAGATAAGTGTCACAAAAACACGAATGGAAAGAATAGATGTGTGTCCTATATCAGATTAAGCAAGACTAGAAATAATCACTTTGACAGAAGATGCAAGAAGCACATATCAAGGAAAAGGCAAGAGAAGGTTTCTTAAGATGATTGGCCACATTCTCTATTGATCTCCAGATGCACCAATATTTAATATGAAACCATGGTGATTGATGATGCTAAACTAGGATAAGGTAGACCAAGGAAGTTGTCTCCGAAGACCTATGACCTCTTGGAATCTATGTAGGTTTAGCGAAAAATAGAGCACAATAGAAGAAACAAATTCATATAGGCAACACCAATTAGTTGGGATTGAATTTTAATAATGTGAGCACATTTACTAATGTTTGCCAGGAATCTTTTAGTCTTGCAAGAGATATAAATGACAAAACCTAACTAGTTTTGAATTGAGGTGTGATTGTAGAATTTGTTTAAACACGACAGACAGAGTGATAGATTTGGGTGGGGTTGGGGGTATGGGGGAGGGGGGTCATTAGAAGCAGAAAATGCAGCTCTGTCATCATTAATCATTTTTCACATACTATCTATTGTGCATAATGATGATAATAATAATCGATAAATACTTCATAAAAATTACCAATAACAAAAGATATTAACAGTACAGGGGAAAGAACAATTAATGTAAGGAGCAAAAGTGCGTTGACGTCACACTCAGCTACCCAGAGTAAATAAGTGCCAGATGTTTAAATACTTTAAAGAAGATGAGATAGATGCACACCTGAGGAAATCCACCTGGAAAACCAAAAAGAAGAATTACAGTAAGCAAACTAGAATAATATTTAGCATCGACTACAATAGGATATGCGGTGAGCACCTGGATGAGCTCCAGGACCTTGGAAGGAATACACGTCCCCATATCCTTGCTGTCACACGAAAAATATTCAAGTCAAACTCATGTTGAAAACACACTTCCCTAGTAATAATAAGACAAGACTTGACCAAAAAAAAATAATAGGACAAGACAAACTACTTGAGAAGATTTGCCCTTCTGTTCTGATGGTAGATTTGGGTTAGTGAAGTCCCTACTCAGAAATGTAAAAGCACAACATTAATATTATCCCAACGAAGCTGAAGATAAAAGCTTCTTTAATAAGGCATGGGGGAGGTGTTTTTTTTTTTTTTTTTTTTTGGGGGGGGGGGGTTCGAAATGGAATTGAACAAAATACCTTGAACGTTCATTATTGTAGTTCACTTGCAATTCATCTAGGCTGAATCACAAACAAATTTATGGTTAAGACATCCATCACAGTAAATGAGAGAAAATATGGAAACATTTGCATGCAGAGAAGAGAGTAACATAAATTTTAGATTGAGCTGAAACCTACTTAGAGAACTGTATGTCAAGCTGACAGCAGCCATCATATATATTACGCCCCTACGAGAAAATTGTATGCACTAAAGCTTATTTTATCTCAAATGATAAAACAACCTGAAAGGGCCCATATAAATCATGTGATCTTTATAAATCACAAACACACCTGAAGTGAGTTCCTTGCAGAAACAGCACTCTGTTGTAATTGATACTAGATTAAAGCTTGAAAACCTACGTTCATAGAAATATCATAAGAAACGAGAGTTACGCAAGATATGGCCAAGAATGCAAGCATAATTCTTAAAAGTTCAAATATACTCCATGAAACAATAGAGTAATAAGAACAAAACCAAAATGATTTACATCCATAAATTGGAGTCCTATGATACAACAAGAAATCCTCATTCCACTCTTGATCCTTCCATAAATTCCAAATAGTCTTAAATCCAAAACAAGAAACAAATCATGAACAAGTGAGAACATAGAGAGAGAGAAAGAGAGAGAAACTTGAAGGTGCTGACCAGCCGACTTCTGAAATGTGACAATCTTCTCTACAAATCCATGTGGAGAAAACACTTGATGCAGCACATCCACGGTTATAGGGTATAGCATGTGATGTATTGTGACTAAGAGAATTCGATTAGGCTGAGAGTCCAGAGAGAGCCGAACAGCAAAGCAGCATAGAGAGAAGAGAAGAAATGAATAGAGAGAAATAGATGACAGAAAGGAGAAAGAAGAACACAAAAGAAATGCTTCATCTTGGTTCAGCACTAAAAGAAAGGCATAAAGACAGATCACGAAGCAAGAGATAATGACAAAAGAGCAAGATAGTAAACAAGAGAATACAGAAAGGTATAACTATTGACTTTTACATTGTTAATCCAGTGCATAATCTTTATCATCCGTGTCATGTCTCCTAATTATTCATACAAAGTGACACTTCCAGAAATCTTTTGCGCCTTCTGGGAAAGTGTTGCATCAGGTAAAACTGAAAGAAGCAATCAGATTATTTTAAGAACAGCAATGATGTTTCTTCCTGCTTTTGGATATAGTCAGTCAGATCAATATGATGATTGGAGAGGATACTGGGAAGTAGGAAAACTGGTGGCTACGGTGGGCCCTCACATGCTTTAATAGAGCACCGTCACATGCTTTAATAGAACACAGTCATCTGATCCTTCCCATATCCCTCTTCTGATTACAGTTATCTTATGGATTCAGTAGCCTGCTTTCTCTTTCAAGTCATCAAGAGGTATTAACATTGCCTGTACAAAGAAGCCTACAGTTTTTAAAGAATTATACTGAAGTTCTGCACTGAAAGAATCAGTTTTCAAAAACAACATAGCATAGCCAACCCCCCCCCCCCACACACACACACGGCCAACCCCCCAAAAAATAGATTTGGCACAATGCAAGTAACAAGCCATTAGACTATTCTGCTTGTATGGCTAGTCAGCAAGACTTGAACACCTTTATCCGCATTGTAGAATTTTTATTAATAGACATTTGCAAGAGAAGAATCACTCAAGCAGCTTAAGGTAGTGAAATGTTGCAAGTCGAAGCTTATTAGTCTATCACATTAGTGTAATCATTGATTTCCATAATTTGCGCTAGACATCACATCATTCTAGTATTCTTTCTTAAAAGTTGTTGAGGTATGCTACTTGAGATTTTGGCATGTTCTCATTAGAGTCATCACATGCACAGAGATAGTCATTTCGCATCCCAATGAACTTCATTAATTATTTGTAAAAAACAAAATTAGCCTTAAACTACTCTTCATTCTTCAGTACCGCCGTCATAGAGCGAAAACTTCTGCTTAGATATTCTGTAGAATGAATAAATCATAGTAGCAACTCTCTTATCAAAAACAAAAAACAAACTCAATTTACCATGAAGCTGATAAATGCATGTCGGGATTAAAAAGAATAATAATATAAATACAGTTAGCTCGAACTCATGTCTTAGGGAGGACGGAAGAAATTCAGTAAATCACCCAGTACTGTATAGGACTAAGTTCAATATCAGTGATCCAAAAACCAACATTCAAAAAGGGACATCCCTGACCTCATCTCCACGGCCTTGTGCATTTTGATCCATAGTTGTCAGTTCTTGGTGAGATGAAAACTGAATGTAAACATTCCTCCCCCTATAGGACAAGAAAACAAGTCAAAATCAAGGTCCTACAGAACATACTGATAAGAACTGTGCAGCTTAAAGCTTGGAAAACACAGATGATTCAAAAAGTTTCACATAGAGTTCTCCAAACGGAATACTAGTTTCTCTCGTACATGGTACCTTATGCTGGGTTGAACATTTGAGTAGAATTGCAATGCCTTTACAGCTGAAGGTACATCTTGCATTTGCAAGAGGGCCTAAAGGCACAAATTACTAAAAAAAATTAGAACCAGTAATTTAATAAATTTATGAGGGTCATTCAGTGTGCAAGTATATAAAAAAACACCTGATTTTTTGCCCTAAGCATTACAAGTTTGGTAATGACGCCAAATGGTTGGAATAGTTGAAGCAAGTCATTCTGGAAAAGAACAAAAAATCAAACTCCTGTGCATATCAATTATTTTCCAACATGTCCATAGTTTTTGGGTACCTGGAGTTGGAGAAAGATCTAATTGATCCCAAATTAATGAATATAAAGGAAGTAATTCTCTCCATTTTCAGATCCAATGTTAAGTATTACTAAAGCAAAAAGAGTACCGCCCTTTCAGAAGAGATGAATAAACACTATCACTACAGAAGCCAGATCAATCCAAACTGATTGTCTTTCAAAACTCAGTCTAGGCCATAAACTAAGAGCTGAGAGGTAAAAAAACAGCAGTAACTTGACCTTCAAGAGATCTATAGACACTTCAGCTCCCCACACCCACATCCACACCACCCTGGGATGTGCCCCACGAAATATATTTTGATTGATTCACCTTTTCAAGAAGTTCAGAGAGGGGTATGGAACATACAGACTGAATTGTAAGAATGCACATAGCGACTTTCTTTCTGCATCTGTTTCACTATTTAATTTTTTTTCAAAACACCACTACATCAGATACCTTGCTCTTTGATTAAAGAATGTACATCACTTGTCAAAAAACAAAAAATAGAGAAAAGGTACTGTCTGTTTTATACATAGTTCTTTCTTCCCTGTGTATAAGGACTCAGGAGTAAAGCATTTTCATTTATACTAATTATATACATAGGAACTAAAGCTTAAAATGATGTAAAGGCAAGGATGTCAAACACTAAAAATACTTAATTCTTAATAACAAAGGCATTAACCGACAACAAAAACAGCTTGCTTACGAAAATTTGGAGCTCAAAGATCACACATAAAGTAGATACCTATCAAACAAAAACAACGGACACAACTAATCATTATGAAAGATCCTACAACTCTACCTCTGAGATCTCATGCCCCACATTGCGAACATGAACGACCTTTGAAGGATCAGACATTTTTTTACCTGAATCACAACAAAACACTTAAATGAATTGAAATATATAAACTACTAAAAGCATATCGCAGAGAGTGCTGAGGAATAATTAAGCACATACAAGACACAAATGTTGTGGATAAAAGGCTTCAGGAAAAGAAAGAAACCAGCACTTGCAGCAAACAACCGAACTTTTGTATCTTATTTTTTTTTAGTAATGGCATGTCAAAGAGGCATCTGTATAAGAAATTCAAACTATGCAAACAACCAAAACAGACATTCTGTATCAACAACATGAAATTAAGTGTAGACACGACATGGTAGCTCTAGTCTTCTTCCTTGGTAAAAAGGCTACTTAAAACTAAGGGAACATTGCTTTCCAACAATTTTGATCAGATTTTCCTACCCAGGAAAAAAGATTAGTGATTTAAACACACATGAAGAACTTCAGAGCAGTATAACTGAATTAACAGTAGAATAAAAGTGGATAAACTAAGCTTAGATCTAACCTTGAGAAAGGGAGAGAAGGGGGAAGGAGACTAGGGTTTGATGTACGACAATGGGGACTTCTCCTTTTTATTTTTTTCGTGAACCCTTTTCAATTATCATCACGTCGGATACAAACTTAAACCGACAGATATGATGTTATTATTTATTACACATTACACAAATAAAAAAAAGTCCCAATTTGTTGTCTTTTTACTAATCTTTACTTTTTAGCATCCCAATCCTTGCCATAGGTAATGATAAAAAAGTCCCAATTTGTTGTATTAAACAAGCCTCTTAGTATTCATTTAACCTTTTATAAATAATAATAATAAAAAATAAGCAGAACTTACATATAATTAATAATACTTCTAACTTTTAGATTTATCGGGGTTAAAGACAACTCTCTAACTTACCTTCAATCAAAATAGAATGAATTATTATAGTAAGTGTCTAGAGGTCTCAACATATCATAAGCTAGAAAGAAAAAAGAGTATTGTTCCCGAAATATGGAAACTCACCAAAGTAGCCTTTAAACGAAATCTCAACTAGCCACATGGAGAAGAACGAGGAGGAGCACTGATCCCTACATAATGATATCATGTAGCCAAAATAGTATGCGTTAGTACTTTGATTGTACTAAATATATGGGCATGCATGAACATTGAGGAAACATTAAAATATTTATATAATATGAAACATAATGCAATGCAAGCATAATCAATCATATAGATATCCTTTAAAATATTCATTTTATGGAAAGATGGTCATAACCGACATTTAAGATCATACGAGCTATTACATGGAATCCAACATAACCCGCTACATTGGCCGTGGAGAATATTTATCGGATAGAATTCCGTCAACTTCATTCATTTCTTTAACTTTAACTTTAAGAGCTTTCATGAATTCATTAGCCTAAGCCTACAAGGGCTCTTATGTTGGCACATAGTTAATGTGACAAGGGGTTACTACTGGGATTCCCTTATCGAATTCTACCTCAATGACCCATTAGGTGCTAAGTCAATCCCACGGAATAGTTTAATACTTCAAAATAGTCATAACATATAATTTGAGATTTCAAAATATCATATTCGGTAGAATATCTCATTAAAATATTCGGTGATTCAAATATGCAAGAATTGTCCCTATTGCATAAAGAATCCATCATTCATAGCATTTCATCATTCTTTTATTCATAAGACTTCCTTTTGGTCAAGACATTACTTTCATAAATATTCATTTGGAGTCAAAACTTTCAAGTTAAACTTCATTGAAAACATAATAAAATTAGGTAGGTTCAAATCACTTCAACTTTCAAACATGTATATAAATGAAATTATGTATAAATACTTTGAAATTCATCAAAAAAAATCATGTTTTAAATAATCCACCATGAATTTCCAGAACTTTTAAAGAGCTAAATAGATAAAATACTTGCAAACCATCAATTCATACATATGAAATTATTTTGCATCAAAATAGACCAACAATCATTAGTTTAATCGTGATTCATGCTATTAAATAGAAATAAGAATTACCCATAAGAAAATATTACTTGAAATCAAGAGATTTAGTTGAAAGAGTTTTGGACTCCATGTCTGGAAGAATCCATGGTTAAACACTCATATACCTTAGAGTAAAACTTGAAAAGAATTGGGTAAATAAACATAATCTATCATATACTCAAAATAATTTAAGCATGAGAGTGGAAGAAATACTCTCATTGAAGCCTTACATATGCTAATATAAGACAGGTAATTAAACTTCAAATACTTAATAATCTATGCATTTTGAATCATAATATGAAAACTCATAAAGTTTCATACGTGAATTAAATAGAAGACTTTGATAATTCATTTGGGCTTCATAGATGAAAGGATTCATGAATCAATACCCACATACCTTAGAGTAAAGCTTAAAAAAATAAATATAATTTATCATATAATCAAAATAATTTAGGCATGAGAGTGGAAGAAATACTCTCATTGAAGCCTTACATACGCTACTATAAGATATATAATTAAACTTCAAATACTTAATAATCTATGCATTTGGAACCATGATATGAAAACCCATAAAGTTTCATACTTAAATTAAATAAAAGACTTTGATAATTCATTTAGGGTTTCATGGATGAAAGAATCCATGAATCAATACCCATATACCTTAGAGTAAAGCTTAAAGAAAATAAACATAATTTATCATATAACCAAAATAATTTAGGCATGAGAGTGGAAGAAATACTCTCATTGAAGCTTTACATACCTGAAATCTGAAGTTTTACTCAGAATCAAAGGACTTAATGAACACTCTTGAATCCTAGCCTTTTCTCCTCTCCGGAGCATTTTGTGTACTACCCAAAATATATGAATCATTGGAATAGTATTTCTACACTACTAAGAACTAAACTATATTTTCAGAATGAGTAAAGAAGTGTATAGAGAGAAGAGTTGCTTGAGAAAGTTTGATGAACAAAATGATGAAATAAGATGGGTATTTATAGGTGTGAAGGAGAGACCTAACAATAATTAAAACAATTATAAAGAAAAATATGAAAATTTAATGGATGATTATGATGTCATTGGTGATGTCAAATAGATCTAGATCTTCTGTGGTTGGTAAGATGAATCTCTTTTTTACGGAATATCCTTTTTCAGAGCTATGTTTGAACAAGATAACTTCCTAATTAGATTTGATATTTTTATGAATTGTATCTATGGAAGTCTTCTTTCATTTCGTTCAAGAGTCAACTGATTTGGAGCAATCTACAGTGATATATGAATTTTCTTCTACAAACACTCCATTTTGCCACAACACCAGGTCTTGCAAAGATTAATTTATTTGTCTTACTTAGCCTCTGAATCTTAAGCTAAGGTCTACACAAAAGTTTTAGGTAATGATATTGGGGTTATTCAGAAATTTAAATCACCTAATATTGATCATCCTATAAAAAGTTATGTCATAATACAAAAGTAGTATCATTTTCATCGAGAATTGGAACATCATATACAATATTTTTAAGAGGTGTTACAATACGGGTCAGGGTGAAAACGAGAAAATAGATGAGTTGAAATTTAAATTTATCCAACGGAAAGATGACACATAATAATTAATAATGATAATAATAATTATAAAATAAAAGGTTGTTAGTTCTAAGGGTAGTAGTGGACCAAAAAGGTGGACTGAGGGTATTTTTAGCCCAATAGGTAAATAAGGGGTATATTTAAACTTTTTTGAATAGTTCAGGTGTATTTTTGGCCCTTTTTCATTTGAAATTTTATTTATGAACTATGGTTTGTTCATTTTGGTAAAATTGTATAAGAATTGGAGAAATTTTAATAATTATTGAATAAGAGAAACTCCTATATAGGTCTTGATAGTACTCTGATTGGATTGGATTGGATTGTGTATGATTGATCTCTGTCTAACCATACTCTTGATTTAGACGTATGACATCCTGATTGAGTTTTCCCATCTTTCTGGTTTGAGATATTTGAACAGATATTATTCTACCTTGATGCATGCTTTATTCTACCATTTAACATACTCTACATTTCATGTACTGATGGCATTTGGCCTGTATCATTTCATGATGCATATACAGGTATTAGAGATCCTCAACAAGTGCATCGTTGAAGATCATTTCTACTCTCAGTTTTTGGTGAGTCCTTGTTCCATCCGGAGGCGCTCTTGAGTTCTTATCTTCTATTTTGAGAATTTTCTTTGGGGTAGCCATGAGCTTGTCATTGGTACCTTTTTGATAGGGATAGAGGCTTCATAGCCAGATAGATGACAATGTCGAGTAGATGTTTTGGATTTTCAAAACTATTGTTATGATATGGAGTTGATTTGAGATTTGTTTTAAATACATTATTCTTCTCGAAATGTTGATTTGGTTAGCTTACTTGAATGTCTTTTAAAATTCGTATTGAGAATTCCGTTGAGTGCATGAGTTAATGAATGAATGTGTGATTGGACTAAGTGGTTCATTTGGGGACCAAAAATGGTCTTCGAGTGCCGGCCACACCTAGGGTATCCCCTCAAAGTGTGACAAAATTGGTATCAGAGAACAGAGTTCAAGAATCCTAGTGTGTTTATGAAACCATGTCTAGTAAAGTCTTGCTTATGGGTGTGTCGTAAATCACACTTATAATCAAGAGGCTATAGGACATTAAGAAATTATTTCACTTCTTCACACTCTTAGTTCATGCTAAAGAGTTTCACTCTAAAAGTTCCTTCCTAATTCGTGCATTCCACATTCGCAGATAATGCCTCCTAAATGTACCACTAGCTAGAGGAACTCCGCTAATACTGAGGTTTCACAATTTAAGATGCCCCCGCCACCAGGAATGAGAAATAGGGTTCGACCTACAAGGTCTACTGAGGCATCCAAGAGCCTACCACTAAGCCTGCACCGACTTCAGAGGCCGATTTTCGAGGAGCGATTGCTATGCTCACTCAGTTCGTAGCTGCCCAAAATGGTTGCCAGAGTTCACCAGCTCCTAGCTCTAGTTCTCAAGAGTCGTCTGCTGCCACAAGAATTAGAGACTTCTTGAGAATGAACCCATCGGTTTTCATGAGTTCTAAGGCTGAGGAGGAACCCAAAACTTTATCGATAAGATTTGGAAAATACTGAAATCAATGCATGCTACTAAAGTTGAAGGGGTTGAGTTAGTTTTCTATCAGCTCAAGGATGTTTCTAATGTCTAGTATAACCAGTGGGAAAAAGGTAGAGGTGAGGATGTGGAGCTTGGTGTTTGGGATGAGTTTGAGGGAGCACTCTTTGATCACTTCTTTCCCAAGGACTTGAAGGAAGAAAAGATAGAGAGTTCGTGAATCTGAAGCAAGAGGGGCTGACTGTGAAGGTGTACAACCTTAAGTTTACCTGAATTTCTAAATATGCTCCGGAGATGGTTTCAGCTATGAGGTATAAGATAAGAAAATTTATCTCCGATTTGGGCAGACACGTGAAGAAAGAGTATGCTCAGCAGGTAGAGAATAATAGCGTATGCTTAGCAGGTAGAGAATGATAAGAGAAAAGACAAAAAAGAGTATTTGAGCAAGAACGCAAAATCAGTTGGGCATGAGAATGAGCAGAGGCAGAGTAAGGGCAGTATGTCTTTCTTTCACCAGGTAGAGGATGATAAGAGGAAAGACAAAGAAGAGTACTTGAGCAAGAACGCAAAATCAGTTGGGCATGAGAATGAGTAGAGGCAGAGTAAGGGCAGCATGTCTTTCTTTCAAAAAAGGTCTTCTAACTATGCTCCATCACCGGTAAGTGCACCTACACCGCATAACAAGTATGATCAGCAAGTACAGAGTCACTAGAATATCAGAGCCCAGCGTTCTGAGTCCCAAGCTAGTATGGATCAAGGTTCGAAGGGAAAGCCACTTTGTGGAGAGTGTGGTAAGCTCTATTTGGGAGAGTACCACCAGCTAGAGGTAATCAGAGAGGTACCACTTCAGGTATGGGCGGAGGTTTAAACCGTCTATATGCCATGGGTGGCCTCTAAGATCAAGAGAACTCCCCAGATGTTGTGACATGTATGATTTGAGTCTTTACTTTTGATTATTATATTTTGATGGACCCAGGTGCCACGTTATCATTTGTATCTCCTTATGTGGTCAGTAGATTTGATAGAACTCCAAAGTGTCTTCTTGAACCTTTAGTGTGTCTACTCCTGTTGGTGAGTCTATCTTAGTTGGGAGGGTCTATAGAGATTGTAATGTGCCTATCTATCACAAGGATACCATGGATGTCTTAGTTGAATTAGACATGATTGATTTTGATATAATTCTTGGCATGGACTAGCTTTATGCTTGTTATGGCTCTATTGATTGTAGGACTCAGATTGTTAAGTTTAGTTTCCCAAATGAGCCTGTCTTAGAATGGAAAAGAAGTCTTGTTATTCCTAAGGGTAAATTTATCTCCTATCTTAGGGCAATAAAGTTTATCTCTAAAAGGTGTATCTATTACATCGTTAAAATCAAGGATAATAGTGTTGAGACCCCTACTTTTGAGTTAGTCCCGATTGTAAATGAGTTTCCTGAAGTGTTTCTTGAGGATCTGCCTGGAGTCCCTCCTAATAGATAGATAGATAGATAGATATACTTTGGGATTGATGTCTTTCCTGATACGCAACCTATCTCTATTCCGCCATATAAAATGTCTTCTGCTGAGTTGAAAGAATTGAAAAACAGCTGAAAGATCTCCTAGATAAGGGATTCATTAGGCTGAGTATTTCACCTTGGGGAGCTCCTATCCTATTCGTGAGAAAGAAAGATGGGTTGTTGAAAATGTGCATTGACTATCGTCAACTGAACAAGGTCACTGTAAAGAACAAGTATCCCCTTCCCAGGATAGATGATTTGTTTGACCAACTTTAGGGTGCCACCTATTTCTCTAAGATAGATCTTAGGTCAGGCTATCATCTGCTGAAAGTACGGGAGTGTAACATTTCAAAGAAAGTTTTTCAAACCCGATATGGTCACTTTGAACTTCTGGTTATGTCCTTTGGTTTGACCAACGCTCCTGCAACATTTATGGACTTGATGAACAGAGTGTTCAAACAATAATTGGACATATTTGTGATTGTATTTATAGAAGATATATACTGATCTATTCAAGGAGTGAGGAGGGGCATATTAATCATCTAAGAGTTGTTCTTGAGACTCTCAAGGATAGGGAGATGTATGCTAGGTTTTCAAAGTGTAAATTTTGGCTTGCTTCTGTAGCATTCCTAGGCCATGTTGTATCCGACGAGGGTATATGAATTGATTCACATAAGATTGAAGCAGTTAAGAACTGGTCAAGGCCCACATCCCCAACCGACATAAGAAGTTTCTTGGGTTTAGTCGGCTACTACCGTAGATTTGTTGAAGGGTTCTCATCCATATCTTTACATTGACTAAGCTAACTCAAAAGAAGGCTAAGTTTCAATGGTCAGATACTTGCGAGAAGAGTTTTCAAGATTGAAAACAAGGTTGACTAATGCTCCAATGTTATCCTACCTGAGGGAACAGATGGTTTTGTTATTTATTGCGATGCATCTAGAGTTAGATTGGGTAGTGTGTTAATGCAGAAGGGCAAGGTTATTGCATATGCTTCCAGCTAGTTTAAGACTCATGAGAGAAACTACTCGAATCACGACCTTGACTTGGCAGCTATAGTATTCGCTCTCAAGATTTGGCGTCATTATCTCTATGGTGTGCATACAGATGTATTCACAGACCAGAAAAGCCTACAATATGTGTTTACTCAGAAAGAGCTGAACCTAAGGCAGGTGAGATGGCTTGAGTTGCTCAAAAATTATGATATGAACATTCTCTACCTCCCGGATAACGCTAATGTTATTTTTTATGCTCTTAGCATATTATCTATAGGGAGCACTGCCTATGTAGAGGAGGGAAAGAAGGAGTTGGCCAAAGATATGCATAGGCTTGAACAATTGGGAGTTCAACTTATTGACTCAAGTGATGGTGGTACCATTGTTCTAAATGGGACTGAATCATTTCTAGTTGCAGAGGTGAAAGAAAAGCAAGATCAAAATCTAATTCTCCTCCAACTGAAAGACGATGTTCACAAGCAAAAAGTAATGGCTTTTGCCAAAGGGAGAGATGGAATGTTGAGGTACCAAGGCAGATTATGTATTCCAAGTGTTGATGGCATTCGATAAAGGATCATGGCAGAGGCCCATAGCTCTAAGTATTCCATCCATCGAGGTTCTACAAAAATGTATCATAACTTGAGAAAAGTCTATTGGTGGAGTAGGATGAAGAGAGATATAACAGAGTTTGTGTCCAAGTGCCCAAACTACAAACAAGTCAAAGTTGAGCATCAAAGGCCATCTGGAGTAGCTCAGAATATTGAGATTCCAGAATTGAATTAGGAGATGATCAATATGGACTTCATTACAGGTTTGTTGTGGTCTCACAGACAACATGATTCCATCTAGGTAATTGTGGATAGGATGACCAAGTCCGCCCATTTCTTACCGGTTACGACTACTGATACCGCAGATGATTACATTAGATTGTACCTTTGCGAGATTGTCAGACTTCATGGAGTCCTATTTTCCATCATCTAAGATAGGGGAGCTCAATTTACTACTTAGTTTTGGAAGTCATTTCAGAAAGGTTTGGGTTTAAGAGTAAATCTTAGCACTCATTTTCATCTGTAGACAGACGGCCAGGCAGAATGCAAAATTCAGACTTTGGAGGATATGTTGAGAGCCCGCGTCATCGACTTCAAAGGTAATTAGGATGATTATTTATCTCTAATCGAGTTTGCATATAATAATAGCTTTCATTCGAGTATTCAAATAGCTCCTTATAAAAATGTGTATGGAAGGAGATATAGATTGCCAATTAGTTGGTTTGAAATTAGTGAAACCGAGTTGATTGGGATAGATTTGGGTCACCAAGCCATGGAAAAGGTGAAGATTATCCAAGAGAGGTTAAAAACTACTCAGAGTCATCAGAAATCCTACACTGATGTTAAGAAGAGAGATTTGGAGTTTGAGGTACATGATTGGGTATACTTGAAGGTTTCACCCATGAAAGGTGTAATGATATTTGGGAAGAAAGGGAAGCTCAGTCCTTGCTACATTGGTCCTTATCATATTGTAAAGAGGGTTGGTAATGTGGCCTATGAATTAGAGTTACCCTCGGAGTTAGAAACTATTCATCCCATGTTCCACATTTCTATGCTTAAGAAGTGTTTGAGAGACCCTTCACTTGTTGTTCCAACTGAGAGCATTAGGGTGAAAGAGAGTTTGACTTATGAGGAGGTTCCAATATAGATTTTTGATCATCAGGTTCGCAAATTGAGAACCAAAGAAGTAGCATCCATCAAATTTTTATGGCAAATCCAGTTTGTTGAAGAAGCCATATGGAAGCTAAAGAGGATATAAAAGCTAGATACTCGCATCTATTCGTGCCTCCAAATGATGATATTGAGGGTAATGTGCTGATGTTCATACAGAGTTTGAGTATTTGATATGTAATCTTGAGTCTAAGTTGTTGATTGTTTGAATGTTTGATTATTGAGTTCTTGATTGTATTCGTGCATTGAGTGAGTTCCTAGATTGGCCATCATTTGAGGACGAATGATCCCAACGGGGAGATATTGTAACATCTCCGAAGTCCTTAGCCTAAACTAACTATGAATGACCTGGAGAGTTGCATCAGAGCTTGACCATGAGACCCTTCACGGTCCATAATAAGCTTCAAGGCCCGTGAAGATGGTTCGTGAAGAAGATCTGGCATTAGTGAAAGACAAAGAGAAGGACCACAGAGAGCTCTATGACCCGTGGTGCTCTCTGCGAACCATGAATCCATCCGTGATCCTTACCCTCAGGACCCTGAAGTATTCAAGGACTATGATCTATGTTCATGACCCGTATTGGCTTTCACGAACTGTGTAAAGGGTCTGTGAAACCTGACCCTCAGAACTTTGGGATAGGGTGACTTCACGAGAGCCTTCATAGCCCGTGGTGGCCATCACAAACCATGGCGATCTTTGTGAAGATTGACCCTCCTTAGCAGGAACCAAGTCCAGACCACGGGAACTTTACACGGACCGTGGTGGCCTTCCGTGAAGAGTTCCTGTCAGTTTTAATAAAGGGCATTCTAGTCTTTTTTCACTTTTTTCCAACTGAACCTTGCACGTTTTAGGACTAAAAATCAGTCCCTTATCATACCCAATAGGTTTTTCTCTCATTCACACTTGTACTTTCTTGAGAGAAGCGATTGGAGAAAGGAAAAAAAACTAGGGTTCAAGGTCTTCGAGCAATCCCTTCGAGTTTTGATCATTTCCTCTAACTTTCAGGTATGTAAGGCTGAACTAAAATATAGACTTTGTTCCTCCATGTGCTCATGATTGTGGTAGATTAATTGTGATTGGAATGAGTCCTCATAATTGTGTTTCTTGAGAATTTCTTTCTTAAAATTAATATGTTTTATTGATTATTGAGAAATTAATGCTTTTCCTCAAACAAGTTTCTTGAACAAATGATTTGAACTATCTGTTTCACAAACCCTAATAGCATGATGATGGATATTTAATCTATATGCTACGGATTGAGTCTAGAGCCTTAAATTTGTGAATGCATAATTGTGATTGAGATATGTGTATGATGATAGTGTCGGTGAACTTGATAGTCCTTTATAATTTCATAATTGAACACAAGTGAATTGTCTCAACCTAATGTTGTCATAAATAGGTGTCCAAACTTCTTTTAAATGAATGATTGAGAAATTGATTGGTTGAAATGATTGATTTGATAGAACTGATGAACTAATAAGAATCCAATTGAGACATTGATTTGGTTTGATTTGGGTTGACTGTCTTATGATCTTTGAGTCTTGGGAGGAGTATCGAGCCCTGAATTGGGAAAAAGTAAGTAATAACTCGAACCCAATAGCTAATTGCAAAATGTAGGAGATGATTGAATCGTTAATTCAGATGTTTACTAATTTATTTTCTTAACATGATAGGACTTGATTGGTTTTGGATCCATGATTGGTTGATTCGTTCTTACCATGACAGGATATTGAACGGACGTGGCAATAACATCGGCTTGTTGTAGTAATACTAACTCATAAGTAATGGTTGTCGGATAAGAGAAACTCCTATATAGGTCTTGATAGTACTCTGATTGGATTGGATTGGATTGCGTATAATTGATCTCTGTCTAAACCATACTCTTGCTTTAGACGTATGACATCCTGATTGAGTTTTCCCATCTTTCTGGTTTGAGATATTTGAACAGATATTATTCTACCTTGATGCATGTTTTATTCTACCATTTAACATACTCTACATTTCATGTACTGATGGCATTTGGCCTGTATCATTTCATGATGCATATACATGTATTAGAGATCCTCAACAAGTGCATCGTTGAAGATCATTTCTACTCTCAGCTTTTGGTGAGTCCTTGTTCCATCCGGAGGTGCTCTTGAGTTATTATCTTCTATTTTGAGTATTTTCTTTGAGGTAGCCATGAGCTTGTCATTGACACCTTTTTGATAGGGATAGAGGCTTCATAGCCAGATAAATGACAATGCAGAGTAGATGTTTTGGATTTTCAAAACTATTGTTATGATATGGAGTTGATTTGAGATTTGTTTTAAATACATTATTCTTCTCGAAATGTTGATTTGATTAGCCCACTTGAATGTCTTTTAAAATTCGTATTGAGAATTCCGTTGAGTGCATGAGTTAATGAATGAATGTGTGATTGGACTAAGTGGTTCGTTTGGGGACCAAAAATGGTCTTCGAGTGCCGGCCACGCCTAGGGTACCCTTTTGGGGCGTGACGAAAATATGCATGAATAGTTAACATTTTCTTTTGGTAAACATAAAGCATGTCTTAACTGTACTTGTTTATTTTTTTATAATAAAGTATTGTAGTAAATACTATGATAGTGATGGTATATTTTTATTATTGTAATTTTTGAGAATTTTTGGTAATAACTATAGTGAACTTTGTATTTTTGATCCTAATCTATATTTATGACTTGGAATTTAATATTTAATGAAGTTGTTAATTAATAGTTATGGATTAATATATATGCCCATAGTTTTTTAATCAAAAAGGGATTTTGACCAATTATTATGACTTATTTTTGTTATGATTTAATATATTCTTATAACAAATTGGTCATAAATATTTATATAAGATTGGTCTTGAAATAAATATTTTTTCTTAAGCCTTAAGTTTGTTTTTTTGATTTTGCCTCTACCAGAAATTTGAATTTGTGACATTCATTGTCACAGTAAATGTTTTTAACCATATTTTTTATTTGTTGTTCCCATTTGAGATATAGCTGAACAGGAACATGCTCATAAATCCCTAAGGGGGAGCGGTACTTATAAAGGAGCGGAAAAAAATCGTAGAAGATTGCTATGCAAAAGGATCAAAATCGAAAATGATTTAGATTCAGAGTTGAAGTCATAAGAAATGACTCAAGGACATTACAATATTTGAACAGAGATTAAAGGGCGTGTGAAAGGGAAGGAAGGAGGCTTTATAAAGAGTTCAAAAATATTAAAATAGATTCTTTTGACCAATTATCAAATTTTCTCAATCTTTTTTGGAATAAAATTAATGAGATATATGACTATTACATATATGTTGAGGATTAAGTTGGGTTAGATATTCTGTATAGCTCATTACCAGATTATTGAAAGAATGAACTAGAAGACATCTATCACAATTTTGGTTCTAATGAACCACTTTGGAGGTTCACATTGACTCTTGAAGCTGGATGACTAGCGTGATCCCATAGAAACAAAGTCTAGTATTTGGTTTCTTTTTATATTTTACATATACTGTAATGAATACCTTTGTTTATATTTAATATGAATATATGTGTTTTTATCCTATTTGTGTTATCCATGTAAATTATTAGACTTAAATATCCTTGTGATTATAGTCTTTAAAGTATTAAAATACACATTAAAAAATTTATTTCTTATTTTAGTTAAATATTTAGTTAGTAGATCATGATTGGATGCTTATGTGTCTTTCCGATTTTACAGTAAATATAAAATCTTTGTGGGAATTGATTTACTTGAATGTGTATATCACATGCATAATTGATCAAAAATACTTGCGTGATTATCTCTCTTAATTACAAACATGGCATCAAAAAGTATTATTGCTGACTTGAACAAATGTGAAAAACTAAACGGTGACAATTAAAACATCTAGAGTCGTAAAGTATGGTATACATTGAAAGAGCAAAATGCTCTCAAAGGTATAAATCATGTTTTGAATCAACCAGAACTACACAACACATAAGAGACTTTGAAGCTTATAAAACTTGAAAAAAGGCTAATTCCACTGCACATGAAATAATAGTTAGTTTTGTAGTTGATTACCTCATACATGAGTGTGAGAAATTCTCAATTGCGCATGCTATATGGGCACATCTGTGAGCAGCATATAGGGGTATATTTGTGACCTGTATCTAATACTTGACTATCAAATTTGACACTTACAAAAAGCGTCATGATCAAAATATCAAACAATACCTTAGGGTGATATCAAACATGATAGCTCAATTCAAAAGTGCTGGTCATGTTCTCTCAGATGAGCAACAATTTCAAGCAGTGATCCATTTTTTTTAATAATTGGGAACATTTGAAGGTTAACTTGACCCATAATGATAGTATCAAAGCCTTCTCTGATGTTTCCCGCCATGTTTAACTTGAAGATGAGTGGCATGGTGCTGCTAAAACTACTTCTAATGCCTTTGTGGCAGAGTCAAGTGGTACAAAGTCTTCAGGCTTCAAGCGCAAGAAGAATTGAAAGAAAAATGGGAAAAACAAAGAGACTGGAGAAAGACCCTCTAACAAAAGGAAGAAGCCAAATTCCAAAGAGGAAAAATGGTTTTACAAGAAGAGAGACAAGAGCAAAACGAAGACTACAATTGCCAAGTTCCAGAGCATTTTGCTCGTGAATGTACCGAGCCGAAAAAGGTAGCATTTCTAAACACATCTCTGAGTGCTACATATGTGTCAAACACTTTTTTACTAACTGAATCTTATCTTATGTGGATTGTAGACTCAGGATCCATCGACCACATAAGTCGATATCGAGAAGTGATTGTGGAGTTTCGCTGAGTTTCACCTAGATCTAGGTGGATCTATGTAGGAAATAATGATAGGCACTTACAAAGTGGACTTGCGTGGTGGACGATCTTTATATGCTCCTGAGATTTGACTAAACTTATATGTCTATTTTTTTAAATATTGGTTTTGGTTTGTTTTTTAGTCGCAATGGTATTAGAATAACTCTAGCAAATGTTTTATATGGTTTTGGACTTTGTTATGATCATTTTATCATTTTAGATAGTAATTCTTCAACTTATGATTATTATATTGATCGTTGTGTAATGGCGTCTTTTTCAAGTAACAATGAAATTGATGTTATTACATGACATGCAAAATTAAGTCATATATGGAAAGATCGAATAAACAGGTTGGCAAAGGAAGGACATTTAGGTTCTTTCTCCAAAATTGATATGCCAACTTGTGAAAATTGTCTTGCTGAAAAGATTACATGTAAATCATTCGGGAAGGCTAAAAAGGCTAAGTTTCCACTTCAATTAATCCATTCTGATATTTGTGGTCCAATAAATGTGAGGGCAAGGTCTGGTGCCACATATTTCATTACATTTGTTGACGATTTCATGCGCTTTGGTTATGTCTATTTGATTTCTCATAAATCTGAAGCACTTGAGTGCTTCAAAAGATATATGAATAAAGTTGAAAATTAATTAGATAAAAGCATAAAGGCTTTAAGAACCAATAGAGGACGTGAATATTTGTCAAAACAATTTGAAGAATTATGTACTGAAAAGGGCATTATCAGACAGTTAACTACTCCTTATACACCTCAACATAATGGTGTAGCTGAAAGAAGGAATATAGCATTATTGGACATGACAAGATCAATAATGGCGCTGGCAAATTTGTCTATCTCTTTCTGGGGAGATGCATTATTGACTGCGGCACACATATTGAATAAAGTGCCTGCTTTTCATTGTGTGGGACCTCAAAAAGTTAAATCAACTTTTCATTGGCATACCCTTTTGACCTTTAACTGTTTCTTGAAGTTTTAATAAGTGTTGCTACTTTAGCATGTCACTAATAGCCATGAATAATTTGGCAGTGCAATGCGTGTCTAGGAAAGAAATTGAATTAAAATCGATAGATTCGAGTATAAAGAAAAGACGATTAAATTAAAATAATGTAACTTGTATACACAAGCCGGCTATGACACTAATCATATAGATGTCGAGTGTGATTGTGTATATAAAGTTAAACATGAACTCGAGTTCATCTCTTTAAGAGGATAAGGGATCATATAAGTAACTACTAAGGTAGTGAATGAAGTCTGTGATGTTGTGAATTATGGTTTCTTCATATAAGTAGCGAATTCTTTCCACATATGATTGAATTTCTATGACGGGCTTGTAAAACCTTATTGGTAAGATTTTGATGCTCATAGGTCGCACGAACTATTTGTCGTATGAATTGTGTGTCTAGTTGATGATAAATCGGCTTGGGTATTGTTCACTATATGCGAAGTGGGAGATGTAAGGTTTTTTTGGGTGGATCGCCCATGTGGATAGAACCGATTTGACCCGACCAGGTCCGAATTTTTTGAAAAGAGATAAGTACAAAACATAAATTTAAAAAATGGGTGGGAGCAGTTACTAAAAAAAAGAGAAAAAAAGAGAAAACGTTTAGACATCTAAGAACAAGACATTTAGTTTGTGAAATCAAACTTTGTTTCCTTGAGATACAAAGTCAGATTTGGAGCAAGTCTTCATTTCATGAATTTCATTTTGTTGCAACAATCAAGTACATGAATCTTGTACTAAATATTATTAAACTCTTATAGTTTTCTTTACAAAAAAAAAGAATTCTGTTTCTTCTATTTTAAAACTATCGCTCCCTGCCATCGCAAGTCCACCATTGAATTTCACTATAAAAAATTTACAATCTATTTTTACCTTAACCCTTTTGAACATTTCATTTATTTTTCTTTCTTCTTACATCGCTATTATTCGTCTATCCACTTTAAATCACTTATATATTATTACATAAGTTATTTTTTGCTTTTATAATATGATTTATTATATTCACTAAAAAATGATAGTATCCTTGAACATGTCCAATAAAATTAATCTTTTATTTTTTCATTCTATTGAATGTCTTTTTTTTAGCTAACTTTTAATTCTTTAAAAGGTGAAGATTGTTCATCGAACACAATTTTTTGCAAAAAAAAAAAATAAAAAAAATAAGAAGAAAAAAAATGAGGAAAATCAGAAAAAAATCACTAACAAGGTGAGAAAATAATGGTGGACAAAGGATGATTTCTATTGAGAAAAGAAATGGGGAGGGTTGGGTATGTTGATGGAGGTGTACAAAAGATTTTTTATTTTTTATTTCTGGAGAGGGGGAGGGGGAGGGGGAGGAGAGAGGGGAGAGAGGTTTATATTCGAGGATTTTAAACACAACAATTAAAAATGTTAGAAAAAATTTAATGTTTCTATTCTTCATTATCTTTATGGAATTTATTATTCACATCTTATTTTTATTTTTGAAACGTTGGTAGATTAAAGCATTGACATTTTTTCCCTTTGCTATATATACCCCTCTCTTATTGTAGGTAATAAAGTGAGAAACAAAATAATAATTTCTTCATCTTCTCTTTTTTCTTTGCTAGTTTTTGTTATTATAAAAACTTTGTTGTTCCTGCTTTATTGTTGAATTCCGGTGAATACATTTTATTGATGAAATATCTTTAAGAACAACTTACACGCCTCAAGCTTTTGAGAATATTCTAATTTTTTTCATAATATACAACAAGATTTCCAACAATCTTGAGAATATCTATATTTTTGTTGTCATAGATCACGAAAAACTCAAACTTGTTTTATTGAAGAAAGTCTCAATTTTGATTTTGATACTTTGTGGTGTATTAAGGAGTATACTGTAAAAGATTAATGACGTGATTGGGTGGACATACGTTGATTGCTTTGACGGTAAGTTTTGGTTGTCCCGTAAATTTTTTGATAATGGTGGTTCTACTCTTATCATATTTCAACAATAATTATTTTCACCAAATTATTCAACCTTTGAAATTATACAGATGAGGTATGTGTTGACACTCAATTTTGATCCTTCACAACATGAATTAATTATTAATTTTTTAATTTCAAACAATTTAAAATAATCGTCTTTGAAAAATCAAAATCAAAATCAAAATATTTTAATTACTTTCTAAGTAGTTTTGCTATTTTAGAAAGAAACATGTATTTTTATATTCATATATATATGCACAACATTCAAAGTTTTACAATTTTTTAGAAAATCGTCTAAAAATAGTGTTTAAATTAATACGTATTTTATTTCCCTTGAAATTGTTTAATTTGTAGTTAATATTTAATTATTCTAGTATTTTGCTTAATAAGATAATTATTTTATATTGTTTAAATCTTAAGAAGCTCGTAACTAATTCGAATGTGTCTCAGATCGTATCAAGGGACCTGGTCCCTTCACCTATTTCTTTGGACTTCAAGACCGAATTTTGTCCAAACTCAGACTCGAAATCTGGCCCCAAATCACCCAAATTCGGCCCAATTTTTCTTTTCCTCACATATGTAAAACAAATAAAAGTATACCCAATTCCCACCCACGCGCCTCACTCTCTCAGTTTTTCCTCTCTCGTACCTCAGAAAGACCGCACCAACACAACCTATGCCACCCTGTCCTCTTTCCACTTCGTCTTTTTCACTGTCACCCAGAACCAACTCGAACAACCCTAAATTGACCAAAACGACGACGCCTCATCTCTAGCACTCATCCTCATTTTCGTACGTTCAACGTGCTGGGCACGAGAGGAAGGTATAGAAACCTTCGAGAAAGTATCCGAGTGTCTTAATCTTGTTCCTCAATGGTCCTTTAATCCAATCAAACGCCCCAATTCAAATTTCTCTAAGAAACCATTTGAATTCTAACAAATTGGTATATTCCAGCTTATTGGAGTCTTATCCGCTCGAAATTTGAACTATTTCAGCTCATCCCATATCGATTTGGAGCCGAGAATTCCCCCAATTTATTCTATAAATAACCCTCTCATTCTGTTGAGAGGTTCGGATTGGAGTTGGATTTTGAGGGCAAGAACATTGTTCTCGCTAAGACAAACCCACGAAGGTTAACCTCAAGTTTTCGGCTTCTTTTCGTTCATCGGAGTCTATTTTTGGTGGTGGAATTGTCTTCAGCAGCTCGAGTTCAAGTTCGCATCTCCGAAGAAGGTAAAATTTTCCCTTTTCCATTCTTTATTCGTTCAGTTAAATAACTTAAATTTCTTTGCTTTTAGGCTCAAATTTAGTATTTTTCCTTTTCTGTCAATGTGGTCCTTTATAATGTTTTCAATCTAATGTAAACGCTATTGTGTTGATCTTGTTGTTATAAGAAACATATCTTACATTCGATTTGCGGGATTATATCTCAAATTCGATATTGGTTTGCATCTTTCTGTTGAAATTGTGAATTGAGATTCATTTGTTTAGCATCTTGTTGCGCCTAGTACATGCACTTGTTTACAGTAGCATTGATATGAGGTTACTTTGACCACTTATTTTGCTCCTTATAGAATTAAGTTTTGCCTTTCTCCCTGAGTTTTCTCTATTACAATTTCTTGTTAGTTTAATTTCTTGATTTTTTTAGATGCTGCCTTATTTTTATTTTTTGCTCTGTTTGTCTGCCTAATGAATATTGAATTGGTCTCAATAACAACTTTAGTTACTGGTTTGCTGCTCTACTGATTTGAATCAACCTCGTTAATGTCCTCGCTTGAGTAGTTATTTGGATATTGTCTTTAGTCCCTGCCTTAATTTCTTTAAGATTCATATCTATGTGTTACATTACAATGTGATTTTGCTCTCATTTAAGTTGAAGTTCTAAATTATAGTATTTCTCAAAGTCATGGTTATACTTCCTTTCATGTCTGTTTGAGTTTATCACATTCGTTTTGTACGTCTTAAATTCTTCTATATCTAATGTGTTTTTTGGATAGCTGCTTAGGTTTCTGAATGATCTAATCTATGTATGATCTGCTGCCTCTGTTCTCGCTCATAAATGATCCTCTTAGTTATCTAATTTTGATCACTGTTCCTTTACTCATTATATGGAATGCATTTTCTTTGTTATCTTGTCATAAATTGCTCCTAAGTGCTACATCACAGCTTTTTCCAAACATTAACATGGTTAATTTCCTACTTTGTGGTAAATATTTTGCACGAAATGAGCTTATCTGGATGAATAGGATTATTTAAGATTCGATTTTAACAAAGGGATTGTTCAGTTACTCCTTTGTTTTCTCTTAAAATTTATCACTATTACTTTGTTACTTAGCTTTAATTAATCTAGATTTGGATTCAATCTTTAATGGAAAGCCTTAGATAAATTTGTGGCTGTTTTGACTGTCTTGAATGTGATTTTGGTTGAAGCTCGTCTAGGTTTTTTAAAACGCATGGATTACTGTGAAGTCTTAAAGACCTGACATCGTTTGAACATGTTTATGGCTCTCATCATTCTGCATAGTCCTTTAGGTCATACGTGTTTTTCTGTTTGAATATCTGGAATTGTCATTTGAAACTCTCTAATCATAGGCGTTGGAATTTAAGTCTTCAAATCTGTTTGTGTAGAGTTTATTTCTTCTCTGTTAAGTTGATCTAAAGGAGTCTTTTTCAATAAAAATCCATTTTCTCATATACTATTTGAGTAATTGAGTTAAATACTATGCATTACGCCTACCTCATCTTGTTGAAAATTAAACTTGCTGATGGATTACTCTCCTAATTTGATGGTGTTCTATTTTTATTTGAGTTTTCATAACATATTCTATAGTCCTTATAGAAAAATCAATTGGAAGCTACAGGTGAGCATGTTTGTTAGTTAAAGTTAATTTTCATTTTAGGTTCTGTTAACCGGCATTTATGAAGAATATTTTTTTATATATATTTTTTCTCCTTTTGAGTTAAATGTTGATTTGTGTTTAGTTTAGTCCTCCTTGGTTCATTTGGTAATTATGTTCTCTATGTTATTGTATGAAATCTCTTGGCCGAGTCCATTGGACTCCCCTTTGCATTTCGGAATGGGCCGTGGGGGCCCAAATTTTCTTTAGAGTCAACCTCGTCAATTGGAAGCAAGTATGAGGATTGCAGAAAGGGAAGCTAATATCGCCGGCCAAAGGTCAAAGGTCAAAATTCACAGCTTGAATAAATGGGTCAAAGATTCCAAATAATTGAGTTCCCTAATCTCGGTTATTCTAAACCCATTTTTAGTTTAAGTCTTTGTTTCGATTGTAATTAGTTATTTATTTTGATTGTAATTTAGATATCTTTATTTGTTTATGGTTGTAATTATTTTAATTCGAATTATATTAATTTAACTTAAATGAATCTTCAATTGAAGTTACCATTTTTGAAATTCAAAGACACTTTAATTCGATTATCAATTTTTGAATGATTATCTACTATTGTTCATCACTTTTTCAAATTATCTTTAAAATGAACTCAAAGCTCTTTTCCTTCAAATTCACATTTTCTTGTTACTTTATTTTAAAATAGGCAAATGTTTTCAAGTCTAGCCAAATAATTGATTTGACGGATAACACTTTAAGTGCTAATATCTTTTTAAAGTGGAAATGAGAATTTCGTACTTGTTTTTTGAATTTTGAAAGATTTTTTTCTGTTTTAAATATTTTGAAATCAATTTAAGGATTTTTGATTTTCCTTTAAAAATTAAGTGGCGACTCCATATTATTTTTAAAAGTTGAAAGAAGTATTAAGACTTTGATTATTTTTGAATATTCTCAAATAGTTCTCTTTACCCTTTACCTTTTTTCAACAAAACAGTATGTAATTCTACTATAATCTCTATTTTTTATGAAAAAAAGAAATGGTTACAATTTCAAATTTCTTTATAAAACCTTCAGAAAAAAGAGTTAGAAAAATTGACAATCCGGCTAAGCTAAAAAATAATTTAATAGAGCAGAGAATATTATTATTGCAGTCATTTTCCAAGTAAATATTATGGTTTGTGCGAGTGATTGGGTAATAGACTCTGGTGCTATTAGGTATATTGTGTCAACAAAAATAATTTTGTGTCTTACACCCAAGTCAATAAAGGAGAAGAACTTGTATATCTTGGTGATTAAATGTCGCAATCCAAAAATCGAGCTCATTTTGACACACATCCTAAAATTCAACCTGATGTGTAAGCTGAACAATAAATCACACACGAGACTCCTAAAAAAGAAGTCAGGCACAAATGCAAAGAAAAGAAGTATGACGAAGAATTTTTCAAAATCTGATGCCATAAGTATAAAGAACATCTTATACAACTTTTGAGTATGAAGTACATCACAAGTCTTCGAATAGAAATAAAAACTGAAATAGTAGATGGAACTGATGGTGATCCGAAACACAGGATCTCACCATTACTGATCAACCAACGTGAGGGATATCTTGACAAAAGTCTACATCAAAAATGATACAGAAGTAGGGGTGAGTACAATCCACATGTATTCAATAGGTTTGACCAACTGAGTATAAGAAATTAATTAAACTTATGAAATAAACTAAGAAACGCTGCAAAAAAGTCCCACTCCGACATCGATGACCCCAATTTATAAAGAACGGCGTAAGTAAAGTAAACACATAAGATCAAAACAATATCACGTATCATCATAAAAGTCAAATAACTCAAAGATCAATGCAATGAGATGATCTAATGATGAGGTGGTACGATAGAATCAAGGTTGTTACACATGTTGCATACACCTTGTCAAGCAAAGGCTTCCAGACAAGGACTCATGGGGACTCGCAATCCATATACCAATCACACAATATTAATGTCTCATCAACTTTTCACCTAACTCGTGGTAAAGGATATAGAAAATTGTCATTTTCTATCTCAAAAAGAATTCTCACATTTCTTAACTTTCCAAGAACAATGATATGATGAATGAGGATAAATGGATCACAACACATATAACATGGAGGCAACAATCAACTCAACATGTATCAAAAGGTTCAAAGTTCTCAAAACTCAATCAAATCATGATATACACCCTCATATGAAAAATAGTGGGAAAAAGTTCATTTGAAATAAGTGTTCACTCTGTTAGAAAGCGTTTCATTTACTAAAAATGTGATCAAAACCACAACTCAACCCCTCACTCGAGCATTACAAGTCAAATAGTGTTACAAACCTCTATCATAGGCAAATCATGAATCACATGCTCATAAAGCAAATAGAATAACAAATAAGGCCCCACACGGGCTAAACCGCATAAATAAGCTCCACACGGGCAACACAATATAATCAATCCCCCACATGGGCATCACAATATAATCAACAATCCCAAATTATGTTACGATCTCATCCCAAAGTGTATAAAATAAGAACGATCAATTACCCAATCTCAGTCTCAAAGAAGGATAGCCAATCCTATTTTGAAGGCCGAAAACTTCACCCGAACACTCTAACGGAGCTTTAACCTCAAATACTAACTCTAAAATGATCATCAACTATCAAAAATGGAAAGAATTCATCAAAAAAAGTTTAACGATACCCATATTGCAAGGTTTAAGAACCTAGGTCAAAATCGTCCAAAAACTACTTTGAAAACATTCAAGGGTAAAACTGAAATTTTACTTGAAAATCAGGTTCTACACATCAAGAGGAGTTCTTGGTTGAAAAATCCATTAAAATCAAGTAGAAATCAATTTCAAAATCATGAAACTACTAATTTTGAAATTTGGGAGAAAAACACCAAAACCCACATTGAAATCTAGATTTTGAATTTTTTTGGAAGATGAAAACATTAGGAAATGATTTAGAAATGACGAAGAGACTTAGAAAATGATTTAGAAATGATGAAGAGACTTACTCCAATGAATTTCCTCAAATTGCTTCAAAAATTGTCAATCCTAAGCTCCAATTGAGTAATAATGGTGGAAATGAGAAAAAGAAGGAAAAAACCCCAAATATGGGTTATTTTTAGCCAAAAGAGTCTGTTGTCCAGTCAACTTGCACCAACACCTCTCAAAAGATATTTTTGGCCCTTAAAACTCATTCGAAATCCTATAAGCATGAGTTAATAGAGAAAATTGATGATAAAACATGTTTCGGAGAAAATGGACTCGTCAAATTTCTGAAAAAAATTATTATGACCAAAATACCCCCACAAACCTCTCTTAGGCCTAAAACTCAACTTTTAGCCTAAATACTCAAAACGAACTCTAAGGTCTCAGGGCTCTAACAAATCATTTTACTAAACTAATCTCGACCTTTCGCACGTAATAGAACTGACAGAATCACCATTTGACGCTTTGATCTTGAAGTATTGACCAAAGTCAATTATTTTATAAATTTTATCCAAAGTCTCAAAATCTCTCCCGATCGCATCGGGGACCACACAAACCATGAAACTACTAAGGAGAAGGGGGGAAATGGTCATTTCACATAAAAAAATAATTTCTCAAAAACTAAGACAATACACTATCCACCACTAAAACATATGTTCGTCCTTGAACAAAAGTAAAGTAAAGTACTTGAAGGAGGGAAAATCTTAGGGTATCTGTGACTCATGTTGAACTCCACCTCCTACGTAGCCTCCTCAACAGACTGGTGCCTCAACTGCACCTTTACTGAATCAATATGCTTTGATCACAATTGTCTAGTC
Organism: Solanum dulcamara; assembly: GCF_947179165.1. Classification (NCBI taxonomy): domain Eukaryota; kingdom Viridiplantae; phylum Streptophyta; class Magnoliopsida; order Solanales; family Solanaceae; genus Solanum; species Solanum dulcamara. The sequence continues at coordinate 22,480,374 of NC_077246.1, read as the reverse complement.
TGTTTATCCAAGATAGCAACATACTCATCCTTAAAGGACAAATCCTGATCCAAAGTAACTGAGTCCCACAGAATCACATGAGAATCATCATACTAGTATCGCTTAAGCATTGATACATAAAACATGAGATGCACTGCTGAAAGATTTGAAGGCAAGGCCAATTTATAGGTACCTCCCCATACCTCTCTAAAATCTCAAAAAGGCCAATAAAACTCAGACTGAGCTTTTCTTTCTTCCCAAACCTCATCACACCCTTAGTGGGTGACACCTTGAGCAATACCCTCTCACCAATAGCAAAGGACACATCACGAACACGCCTATTTGCATAGTTTTTCTACCTACTCTAGGCAGTCACAAGGCAGTACTGAATCAACCTCACCTTATTCATGGAGTCTCTCAACAAATTGGTACCCCAAGGTCATACTCTAAAAGAATCAAACCATCCCACGGTAGATCTATACCTCCTTCCATACAAAGCCTCAAATAGTGGCATCTAAATATTGGAATAGTAGTTGTTATTATAAGCAAGCTCCACAAAAGGTAGAGATTTGTCCCAATGACCACCAAAGTCCATGACACAAGCTCGAAGCATGTCCTCAAACACCTGAATAGTCCGCTATGACTTACCATCGGTCTAAGGATGAAAGGTAGTACTAAACTCAAGCTTGGTACCCATTTATTCTTGCATAGAACTCCAAAAATGAGAGGTAAACTGCGTACCTCTATCAGACACAATAGAGATAGGTACTCCATATAACCGAACAATCTCATTAATGTAGATCCTAGCCAACTGCTTCGCATTATTGCTAGTCTTCACCAGAATGAAATGAGCCAATTTCATCAATCAATCCACAATCACCCAAACTTAATCATACTTACCCAAAGTCAAGGGTAATCTAGTCACAAAGTCCATAGTAATATTCTCCTGCTTCCACTTGGAAATGGTATCCTTTGCACAAAATCACCCGATTTTTAATGTTCATACTTCACTTCACTTGTTGGTAATTTAAGCACTTTGTCACAAAGTCCATGATGTCCTTCTTCATACCACACCAACTATAATGTTATTTCAAGTCATGAAACATCTTTACTGCCTTTGGATGAATAGAATACTTTGAACAATGAGACTCTTCCAATATTATACACACCCAATCACCAATCTTTGACACAGAAATACAACCATTAATCTTTAAAACTCTCTCGGGATCAAGGGAAACGACTCAGCTTCATCTTTCAACACTTTGTCCCAAATTATTTTCAACTTGTCATCAACAAACTGGTGGGCACAAATTTGATCCAGTAAGATAGACCTAGCCTCAACGAATGCCAAAACACTGTGAGGTATCCAAATATCAAGCCGAACCAATTGTCTAGCCAATGACTGAACCTTCACGATCTAAAAATCGAGGTCATGATGACACACATTCCAGAACCTAACCTGATGTGTAAGCCAAATAATAATTCACCCATAAGACTCCCAAAGTGGAAGTCAGGCCATAAATGAAAAAAAGAAGTATAATAAAGAATTTTCCAAAATTCAGTGTCATAAATATAAAGAGCATGTAATACAACTTTTGAGTATGAAGTACATCACAAGTCTCCAAATAGAAATAAAAAAATAGTAGATGGAACTGATGATGACCCAAAACACAAGATCTCATCATCACTCCAAACTTAAATCTCGAAAGCTAAATATTATCAACCACCGTGAGGGATACCTTGATTAGAGTCTACATAAAAAATAACATAAAAGTAGGGGTGAGTACGATCCACATGTACTTAGTAGGTTTGATCGACTGAGTATAAAGAATTAATCAAACTTATAAAATAAACTAAGGAAATCTTCCATCTGCATACAAAAAAAATTCTCTCTGACATCGGTGCTACCAATTTATAAAGAACAATGTGAGTAAAGTAAACACATAAGATCAAAACAATATCACATAGCTTCATATAAGTCAAATAACTCAAAGATCAATGCACTGCAATGAGATGATACAATGATGGATGGTACGATAGAATCAAGATTGTCGTACAACATATCGTATACACCCTGTCAAGCTAAGACTTCCAGAAAAGGACCCATGTGGGACTCACAATCCATATACCAGTCACGCAATCTTAATAACTCATCAATGTGCCACCTAACTCATGGTAAAGGATATAGAAAAGTGTGTTATTTTCTATCTCAAAAAGAATTTTCACATTTCTTAACTTCCTAAGAACAATGATATGATGAATGAGGACAGATATATCACAACACATATAACATAGAGGCAACAATCAACTCAATTTGTATCAAAAGGTTCAAAGTTGTCAAACCAAATCATGATATACTCCTTCATATGAAAAATAGTGGGAAAAAGTTCATTTGAAATAAGTGTTCACCTGTAACACCCCATACTATTTTAACTTAGATGAATTCCAAGAACCAAGAGAAAATTTTGAGGAAAGTGAACAGTCAGGGGTATACAACCCATCTCTATGGCCCATAGAGTATTCTACCAGCAATAGAAAGGGACTCATAGAACCCCCAACACTTAACCAAAATTTCAATCTTTAAGGTCCCTTTTACGAGCCTTGTTACGATCCATAGAAAGTCTTATGACCTGTAGGGTCGATTGTGAAGTTGAGAGACACATTCCTCAGACTTTATTGGGTCCTATGACCCATAAGATTTGGGTCCTACGACCCATAATAATTACTACGGACTGTAGGACTGTCGACAGACCTCATGCTTTAGGTTCCAATTGACTTCTACAAGTGACCTCCTTCGATTCACTGAAGGGTCTACAACCCGTAAAGAGGGTCCGTTAGACCCAAAGCACCTTGAACCAATGAGGTCCAATTTTGGACCAAAGATTCTACCACCGACTTTCTACGGTTCGTAGAAAATCCCATAGATGGCCCAAAGTCAATTTTAAGTGGGGGTAATTATGAATTTTTCCATCTTTCTCAAACTAAATCTAGCCATTTTGAGACTAAAATTAGTCACTTATTATTACCTAACATGCATTTTCTCTCATAAATACTTAGAATATTTTTTAGAGCAAGGATTGGGGAGAAGAGGAGAAGCTAAGGTTCAAGTGTTATTGCTAAGATCTTCGAGTTTTGCTTAGATAATCATCATTATAGGTATGTAAGTCTATCATAATGATGAAATGAGTTATCCTCATGCCCTACATCTTTATTCAGTCAAGATTGAGTTTGAGTTTGAGTTCCATTAAATTGAGTTCTTGAGTTATCTATAATTTTTTTTATTCTGTTCTTAATTTATATGAGTAAATTGTGATGATTTACATGGTTTGGTTTCCTTGAATTGTCGTTTATTTAAATTCACATGAACCATAGTTGAGTATATTTTCATTGTTTATATTTTATGCATTGATTTGAGTTAAAGAATGATATATTCCCTATCCTAATTGAGAAAGAAGCTTTGAGCATAATTTAATAATTGAGTTGTGAAGCTCTTATTTCACTGATTTTAAGCATGATTTTCATCAATTCTAAATAGGTTAAAGTATTGAACCTAAATAGTATTTTGAGCATGAGTTGAGAAAGAAGTTTGACAAGCATGAGATTAAGTCCTAAGAAGTTTAAAGAAGCATTTTGAGTTCTTACTCATAGTTCATTGTGAGCATATCATTTCATATTTTTGGAAATAGTATTGAGCACTGAATTAGATAAGAGTCAAATATCTCTAGTTCCATCAACTATGTGGCCAACGTAGGATAGGATCGTACCAAAAGTTGGGTCACTCCTCATTGCCTCTAAGAAGACTCATACGTTGGATCCATAAGTTAACGTTTGTCCTATATCTTGACACAATATAAGATAACTCTGACAATGTGGTCAAAATGTTGTATCATCACGAGGCTCAAAGTCATGATTGTCGGTTAGAGAAACGTCGAAGAAAGTAAAGTTATATTATTCAAAAAATGCTTTTATTGCACATTTTATGTTGAGTAAGTTAAACTGATTGTTTACTATACAACTACAGTCCTTTGCATATTAGTTATTTTAGACTTTAGTTCAGCTTACTTTTTTGCTTTCTGCCATATTACATATTTTACATTTCATATACTGACATCATTCGACGCTGCATCTTTTCATGATGAAAACACATGTGTTATAGATCATCAACAGATGTATCATTGAGGATCATTTTTCATCAGCTCTTGGTGAGACTTCCTTACACTCGGAGGAACTCTTGAGTTATTTATTTTTAGTCTTTATTTTACTAGTTTGAGGTAGCGTGGCGCTGTCCTGGTACCTATTTTAGAGTCAGTCTTAGAGACTTCATAGACTAGTCAGACAGAGTTTGGGTTTCATTTAAACTTATTCATCCGAGATTAATTGAGATTATTATTCAAATCTATGTTTTAAAACTATTCATTTATTATATATTTGAGTACTGACTTTTAATTAAGAAAGTTAAGTTGCATTTACTTATTGTGTGCATCTGAGTTACTTTAACAATTAAAGTCTTCCTCTTAGTGAGTTAGCCAGGCCAAGGATTTTCTTGAAAATAAATAATAATTTTTGAGTGCCGGCCATGCCTAGTGGGTAACTCACGGCGTGACATCATCCTTTTGGAAAATGCTTCATTACTCAAAATGCGATCAAAACCCCAACTCAACCCCTCACTCAGGCATTACAAGTCAAATAGTATTACAAGCTTCTTTCACATGCAAATCATAAATCACATGCACACAAAGCAAATAGAATAAAAAATAAGGCCCTTACAAGAGCTAAACCGCACAAACAAGCATCCACTCGGGCAACACAATATAGTCAAGCCTCCAAATGGGCATGAAAAAATAATCAACAATACCAAATCATATTACGATCCCATCCTAAATCCTATGACATAAGAAACAATCAATTGCCCAATCCCAGACTCAAAGAAGAATAGTCAAATCTACTTCGAAGGCTGAAAACTTCACCCGCACACTCTAGTGGAGCTTTAACCTCAAATACTGACGTTGAAATGATCCCCAACTATCTATAATAGAAAGAATTCATCAAAAGGAGTTCAACGGTACCCATATTATAAGTTTTAAGAACTTGGGTCAAAATCGTCCAAAAATTATCTTGAAAACTAAATAGGTAAAATGGGAATTTTACTTGAAAATTACGTTCTATACATCAAGAGGAGTTTGTAATTAAAAAAATTATTAAAATTGAGTAGAAATCAAGTTCAAAACCATGAAATTACTAGTTTTAAAATTTGGGAGAAAAACCCTAAAACCCACATTGAAATCTTGATTGTGTCACGACCCGAGCATAGAGCCAAGACGTGACACAGCGATTGGGAACCCGAAGGATCCCAACCAAGCCATCTTAGTATACATCGCATACATAAGGTAAATGAACATAATAATATAAGCGAAAGAATTAACTAGACATAGAAGTAAAAAGAGAAGTAAATCCAATTCAAACGTCCAACATGGACTACATTATCTTTCAGCGTCTAAACATGCCTCTATACTAGACGTGATAGAGGCATAGGTCAAGCTCTTAACTCACCCGAATCATAAAATATGTCAAAGTAACATATGAAAGAAAGTCCCATCCTCGATGAATAAGGACTCACCAATAACAACTCAAAAATTCTAAGTCAACTCTAGCCACGAATGTGAGGAGCGTGAGTATCATCAGTCCCTACATTATGAGAAAATATAGGTAAAAGAAGCGTTAGTACATAGATGGTTCTAAATATGTGAGATATGCATGAACAAGTAATAGAATGTGAACAATATAACGTAAGATTCATGACCAATCATAAATTAATATGAATAAGGTTTAAAAGCATTTGAAAGTACATGACAACTTATGGTCAATGCATCATAAATCTCCATAGTAAAACTTACATCTTTGCATATAACTTGTGTGGGATAAGACCTTTAACCGACATCTAAGATCATGCGAGCTATAACATAGAATCCGATGTAACTCCCACATCGAGAAAAGAGAGGCTACTTGCCAAGGTAGACTCCGTGAGAACATATTTAACATTATGAGTTATATGTGGATCCACTAGTTAGGCCAGTAGGCAACCTACAGTGGCTACGTAGTTTGAGACTTTAGATTGCTACTAGGATTTCCTTGGATATCTAACTACGTTACCGAATCAAACCCCCCCTAAGAGTCCTCTCAGTGCTTAGATAATATTCCAATAGAATTCATTAGAAATATTAAAATATCATCATTAACATCATCATGAAAATAGTCATTAGAATAGCTCATTAACTTGGTGATTCATAAGAATCCAGAACTTTGGTGAGAACTGTCCTTATCACCATCTAAATATAATTATATGAGAATTGTACTTATCACACCATAATTACTTTCTTGGATCATTATTATAACTTTCATAATTCAATCATAAATCTCAACTTCATTCACAAAATCTTTCTTTGAAAATTATTGAACTTCATAATTATAATTCATATAACTCATCATTGAAAATAGCTTCATGCATAGACATTCATAATTCAACTTCAATCATGCAATTGATGTAGAATCATGCTTATAATGATCATTGATAACAATTAAAAATGTAATTGAAGCAGCCCAATGCAATTCATCAAACTAGGGTTAGAAAACCAATTAAATTTAAAGAGATCTTTGAGAAAAACCTTGGAACTCCATGGGTGAAATGAATCCATGGTTCAATCCCCACATACCTTGGTGAATTAACTAAGAATTTGAAGAAGAACCTTCTTGTTCTTTAAATCCTAGCTTGGAATTGTAGGAAGAACTTGAGAGAATTAATTTGTCTTGCCTTGGGGAAATTTATAGAATGATTTACAATAGAAGGAAATTTGAAGGGTTGGGTATTTATACGTTTTGAACTTGGCCCAAAAGATGTCAAGATACATTGAGCCGAACTTTGGAAAAAGACCCTTATACCGTTCATTAAATCCAAAAGTTGAACTTATGAATCGACTTCTACGAGTCGTAGAACACTTTACGACTTGTCAACTTGAGTCATCCTACAGTTTTGAGAAAAACCCTGAAATCCTAAGTCTCTGAAATTTCATTACGACTTATTGTTACAAGTTGTCAACAAGATTATGAGTCATAGACCCTTATCATCCTGCAGGTTTGAAAACCTATAAATTTGAGCCTTTGATCTATCTTTACGGTTGATAGTATGACTTGTCAAGGTGTCTATGAGTTGTAATCTTAACTCGTATACCTTTACTCTCCTTCAACCTTTCTCTTTCACCCAATACTCTCCCTATGAGTCACTCCTACGACTCGTAGGTTCAGTCGTACATTCGAGGTCAGTTCAATTTTCTAAGAATTTTTGTTTTGTCCCAACTTTCTGACTTTCTAAGTCTTATAATATCTCCTCCTTGGGAACATTCATCCTCGAATTAGATTCAACTAGCATAGAAAGGACACAGAAAGAGGATTGATTCATAATGACATATGGAAATGGATAGAACATGAGAATTTCAAACTTAACATAAAACATGACATAAAAATAAATCTTTATGAACATTCATGCATATGAATGACATAGAAAGAACTGAATACGTAAGAGCCCAATCAATTTGAATAAGAACAACTTACTACCTTAGGGTTGAATAGAGGGAAAGAGATACGGGTATCATCTCATCATATCTGCCTCCACTTCCCTTGTTGCACTCTCTGCTTGTTGATTTATCCACAATACCTTGACGGACGCAACCTCTTTGTTTTTTAGCCTCTCTTGGCGGTCTAAGATCTCCACCAGAACCTCCTTATAAGTCAAATTCTCTTCAACACCCACGTCGTCCCATGACACAATAGAATTCAGATTACCCACAAACTTCCTCAACATGGACACATAAAACACTGGATAAACAATAGCTAACTCAAATGTCAAATCTAACTCATGAATATATAACTTAGCATAGTCTTCGGTAGACACACCATGAATTAAGCGATTCTGCTAGTTTTCCATGTGTGTTAGCCTACGGATTTTTAGGTGCCGGAGTCTGGGTCGAACTTTCTAAGATAATTTCATAGTAGCATCCATAACGACCTGGTGAATGACTCTAGTTGCCCTAGCGGTACTTTAGAGAGGTTTAGGATTATTTTATAGGCGATGCAGCAGAATTAGAAGATTTTGCTAATTTTTCGTGTGTGTTAGCCCACAAATATTTTAGGTGGCGAGGTGCGGGTTGAACTTTAATGGATTCTTCAATAGTAGAATCGTAACGACTTGGGAACAACTTCAGTAGCTCCAGCGGCGCTTTAGAAGGGGTTTAGAAACATTTTATTGGCGACGCAACAGTAATTAGGTAATTTTGCTTGTTTTTCGCGTGTGTAAGCCTACAGATTTTTACTTACCGGGGTTAGGGTCGAACTTTCCTGGATTCTTCCATAGTAGCATCCGCAACGACTTAGGGAATGACTATAGTAGCTCCAACGATGATTTAGAGGGGTTTAAGAGTATTTTATTGGCAATATAACAGGAATTAGGCAATTTTGTCAATTTTTCGTGTGTGTTAGCCCACAGATTTTTAGGTGCCAGGGGTTCGGGTTGAACTTTCATTGATTCTTCCATAAAAGCATTTATAACGACCTGGGAAATGACTCTAGTAGCCTCGATTGGCCCACGAATTTTTAGGTGTCGGGGGTTTGGGTCAAACTTTCTAGGATACTTCTATACTAGCATCCGTAATGACCTGGTGAACGACTCTAGTTGCCCTGGCAGTGCTTTAGAGGGTTTTAGGATCATTTTATAGGCGACGCAGCAGGAATTAGGCAATTTTGTTAATTTTTTGTATGTGTTATCCCACAATTTTTTTAGATGCCAGGGTTTGGGTCGAAATTTCTTAGATTATTCTATAGTAGCATCCGTAACAATCTGAAAATGACTCTAGTAGCCTCGGCGGTGCTTTAGAAAGGGTTTAGGAACATTTTATTGGTGATGCAACAGAAATTAGGCGATTTTGCCAGTTTTTTATGTGTGTTAGCCTAAAGATTTTTACGTACCGGGGGTTTGGGTCAAACTTTCTTAGATTCTTCCATAATAGCATCCGTAACGATCTGGAGAACGACTCTAATAGTCTCGACGACGCATTAGAGGGGTTTAAGAATATTTTATTAGCGATACAACAGGAATTAGGCGATTTTGCCAGTTTTTCGTGTGTGTTAGCCCATGGATTTTTAGGTGCCACATATATATACCAAGGATAACATCAAAATTGGTCGTATAATGCTCAACTACATCACATGAAGTAACTTTGTAAAAAATCGAAATCGGACAATTTCTATAGACCCTCTTACCCAAACCGACACACCTATGGGAGTGTAAATGAAAAAAAGGCTCCAACAATATTTTGGGGCTACCATCAAACCTCATGGCCTCATACAAAAGACAAATTTGCATTCGGATTAAGTAAGGAATAAACATCATAGTGAAAGACCCATAACATACTATTAACAACATAAGGAGTCTCTTCCTCCTCTTGCCAAGCATGAACAGTATAAAACCGATTATTGCATTGACCACCCTTTGGTTGAGCTTGAGAACCTTGTTGAACTTGACCTCCGTGAGCAACCTGACCTTGAGGATGATCATACTTAACCCTACACTCCTTGGCATGATGACCTGGCTTTCCACATCGATAACACGCATTTAAAACCGCTAGACACTCTCCTCTATGGTCCTTTCTGTACTTCTTGCATATGGGGTAACTTGGCCAATTGGGACACCTTCTTAAAGCTTAGGGTTGGGCACCCAATCCTTGTCAAACCTTGGAGTAGTAACATTTGAAGAACCATAACCGGAATACCTTTGGGGAAAATAAGGACGCCCACCACTTCCGGACCTAGCATAAGAGGAATCACCACCATCGGTGCTTGCCCTTTTGAACTCCCTAGTTTTCTCCCTTAGCTTTTCATCCTCTATTTGCTCTGCATGGGTTTCCCAAATCAACATGGATGTCTTATATTTCTTAGACACCAATTCCAACACTCCCAACATGAACTTACTCATATGAGCTCTTGGGTCGGCAACCATGAATTGAGCATACTTTGACAATTGGGTGAGCTTGAGGGCATACTCCCTCACACTTATATGCCCTTGCTTTAGGTTGATGAACTCTTGTATATTGGCCTACCTCAACTCTAATAGGAAAAAGCAATCAAGAAAAACCCCTTCGAATTCCTCCCAAATTACGGGATCCGCCTCCCTACACCTTTCACTCTTCCATTGATCAAACCAAATCAGAGCAACACCTTTCAATTAATATGTAGAAAACTCCTCCCTCTAAACCAGCTAATCTCCATTATCTAAACAGTCTTGTGGATACTCTCAATAAAATCTTGTGGATCCTCATCCACCTTAGAACCCCAAAACTGCAGATGATTCATCTTCATAAAGTCACGAAACCTTTCACCGCAAACCCACATTTGGGTTCACGAGAGCAACCACCTTACGATTGGCTTGTACTATCATAACTTGAGCAAGCATTTGAAAACCCACTCAAAACTCGACATTAATCAGTTGGTCATTCAAGGGATCATTTGGAACGTATTTCTTCTCTTCAATAATGTTTCTTCGAATGGGGTATCTTCATGGAGGAATTTTTGAAAATTACAAAGAACAAGCATTAGAGAGAAAGACGTAGAGTACCACTTTGAACGATATAGATCATGAAAGACGTGAGATTTTCCTACGATGCCTCATAGCCTCCTATTCATAGAAGTGGTGCACTTCACACCGATGTACAAGCCTCTACTTGACGTGGCATGTTGGACTCCTTAGGACATTCCTAAACCTTATGCTCTGATACCAAGATTGTCATGACCCGAGCCTAGGGCCTCGACTTGACACGGTAATCAAAACCTCGAAGGATTCCAACTAAGCCATCTTAGCATAATCGCATACATAAGGTAAATGAACATAATAAAATAATCGAAAGAATCAACTAAACATAGAAGTAAAAAGGGAAGTAAACCAAACTCAAATGTCCAACATGGACTACATTGTCTTTTAACGTCTAAATATGCCTCTATACTAGACATGATGGAGGCATATACAAGCTTCTAACTTACCCAAATCATAAAAAATGTCAAAGTAACATATGAAATAAAGTCCCATCCTCAATAAATGAGAACTCACCAATAACAACTCAAGAATGCAAAATCAACTCTAGCTACGAATGTGAGGGGCGTGAATATCGCCCTTCCCTACATTATGAGACAATGTAGGCAAAATATGTGTTAGTACATAGAAGGTACAAAGCATGTGAAATATATATAAACAAGTAATAAGACATGAACAGTATGATATAGGATGGATGACCAATCATAAATGAACATGAATAAGGCTTAAAAGAATTTGAAAGCACATGGGAACTTATGGTCAATGTATCATAAAACTTCATAGTAAAACTTACATCTTTGCATATAACTTGTGTGGGATAAGATATTTAACCGATATCTAGGACCATGCGAGCTATAAAATGGAATTCGAAACTAATATAAAGAAATACAAGGCTTGTATAACAAGATAACCACAAAGAACTGGTATCAGTCGGTAGTTGAGCTACAAAACTAATATAAAGAAATACAAGGCTTATATAGATACAATAACAATACTGGTAATACAAACTGTCTCCGAATATAAAATAAAGACTAGTCCATGCTAACATTGAGGGAGATAAGCAAACCTGAATGCAAGGAGCTCACCCATTTCTTCATAACCCAAGAGCTGCTCCGTACGATATCTAAATCAGCAAAGAAGACCCATATCATGATCTGTAGGGTGCAAAAGTGTAGTATGAGTACCAACAAGTGGCACTTAGTAGGCATCGACCGACTGAGCTCCAAAGATAAAGCAATTATAAATAACATATAAGCAAGGAGTATATATCACAAGTAACTAACAAGAATAATATGAAAACCTCCAATAAGAAACATCTGCTATAAGAAAGAGAGAAGATAGGAAACTAATTAGGAAACTAAGGACGTACCTGGTGGCGTTATCCTAAGACCTAAACACAATAACCCACTATGAAGGAAGATAACTAAGTGACAACCTACTAACAAAACTAAACACATATATCACATAAAGACCCAAAGTACCATATCACTAAATCCCTGGACAAAATATAAACAAATAAGACCAAGGGTAATAACTACCTTCAAACAAGAGACCACCCTTTATACAACCACGAGTTCGCAAATAGTAAGACAATACCTCCCGAGCCCCTATGTGCCTAGAAAGTTCACTCACAAATAGGTAAACCCGCACAGCATCCCATACTACCGCCAGGTCCAAACAACTATATTGGTGATAGGCAATGCATATATGAATGAAAGTCATGCAATAAAACAAATAATACCAACTATACCAAGTAACTCATACCAAGATATACGCACCTACTTCCAGTCCTGGTCAGGAAGTAGGACCTATGCGCCTCTATGGGATCGCCATAGGGGGTTCGGGAAGGCACCTATATACTGCCTAGTTCTGTCATGACCCAAAATGGGTTATGAGCAGCACCCACACTAAACCTCCTAACTGGGAAAACCAATTATACAAACCCCAACTTATAAAATATGACAATAACACGGAAGCTCAATTTATGAGAATAAGAAGTAATTAAACCACTAAAGTCTATTAGATACATTTTTCCAAAACCTGAAAGTCATCACTTCAAAGATATCTAATTCTAAAATACTATGTCTGAAAATATCAAATATCAGAATAAATAAATAACTTTATGTGTCCTAAAACTAAGGACATCATACCATGCCCGAAAGAATCCAACACGAGCTAGAATGAATATTTCACCCTGAAACCTGATGTGCTGGACACTGTCTAGAGTTGAGCTCGAGTCGAAGTCGATGGAACACTCGCTGCACTCCATAAAAAAACAAAAAAAAATACAAGTAGGGGTCATTACGAGACAACATATACTGAGTAGGTATCATCGGCCGAATCAAAATAGAAATCAATATGCATAAATTAATAGCGGAAAATCAACCATAGCACTTAACAAGTGAAAACCACCAAGATCAAGATCAAGTGACAACACAATGAACAAATACATAACTATTCAACAATGTTAAGATCACATATAAGGATTCAGGCCTCCACATCACGCTCTTTTGGGAAATAAGTAATTGGAGATTAGGTAGCATTAAATCATTTTAATTTGCTTTCCTTTAATATTATCGTATCGAAATGTGACACCCGATCCAAATATAATTAATTTATCATTTTTATTATCACTTTTTACTTTATTAACAATATTTCATCAAGCCTTCTTTATTCAAGGCACCATTTTTGATAGGGCAAGTTCAAAATTATGAATTTCACGGTCTTGAGATTTCAGACCAATCACAACAACATACCAACCATCCAAACCATAATAATTAAATTCATAGTAAACTTTACACATTACTCAATGACTATCAATCGCTATTAAGAGTCTATCTATGATATAGAATAAATCATAACCTACCTCAATCGAAAAATCCAAATCAAGCAAGTTAATTCACAATTTTTTTCCTTTCTTCAACGCCTCACGTTTCCAATCGATCAAGTATACAATATTCGTAACCAAACGAATCCGTAGACACCAATAGTATATATATGTTTAATCTAGACACAACAACTCACCCAACTCTTTAATCAACCCTTAAAACTCAAATCTAGGGTCAAGCCTCAATTCCTACAATATCATGACTCTAATGGTATTCATATAATATAATACAACTAATATTTAACTACTTATCTCAATATATCAAAGCTTGGATTATAATATGATAATAATATACAAAATCTGCACACTAGAAGTTAGACACAAAGAACGTTACTGCCAAACTATCCAATAACCATAATTCATTAACCTTACACATATACTATCGCCATTACCCCATGATTGGCTGTCAATTACTTGGCCAATTATTTTGCCAATTCGCCACCAAAAATTGGTCAAAAAAAGAGAAAACTTGCTAGTTGCTATTCACATTTTAAATTTCATTCTATTTCAAAGCCATAATATAATATTAATAAATTTTTCTTTCTTTCACAATCCAAGCATTTCAATAATAATGATATGATCCTATCCATATTCATAATTAGAAAAAGTAAGCCAAGTTAAAAATTCTTACCTGAAGTAATAGCACTCCCCTCGTCGGTGCCGCAGCTAGAGAATTCTCATCGAACTCTCTTTGTATTTATTTATTTATTTCCTCTTAAATTCTGATCCAGCAGTGCCAACCCTACTAACAAATTTTATTAAATATGGAATAAGTGGTATAATATATTAACTAACTTATTAATTTAACCTATCAATTAAATTAATTATCTAAAGTTATCACTCAAATAAATAACTGTAGTTAACAAATAGTCCAAAATACCTATTAAAAATTTACGAATTGACGAAAAACAATTCTGCCAACCACTATAATATCAATCAAGTCATCTAAAATAGTCTAAACAAGGCCAAACTAAGGCATAATTAATAAGCTTACCAAGTAGACGGAAAATCTCATAAAGACAAACAAGCCTAAGGCTCATACCGGAACAACGAGATAATAATTTAGGAGTCAAGCCTAACTCATCACATACAATCCAAACCACAAGAAAATTATACTAAACAATACCTCTTGAAGTTCAATCAAAGAATAGGAGACCGTAGCCAACCTTGAAGCCGAACACGCGAGCTCCAAGTCCACTTTTCAATAGCTTTTCACTTCAAACACGACTCCAAATACTTCTACGCTATAAAAATATTGTTCACCTCATCAATACGAACGTTTTGATACTAAAAATGTATTTTTTAGAGACGGACCCAAAATTGGGTCTAAAACAAGATTGTGGGATCCGCAATAGGAATCTCAAAAACAACTCCATGAAAATATTCTACATACAATATTGAGGTTGTACCCCATAATGGGGCACAAATAGATGCTCAAAACAACCTAAATTAGCCCAACATTTAGAAACTCCATTAAGTCCCTAACTAAGCTTTGGCAGCCCTTTTGGGTAAGAAATTACCTTAAACCGACGATGTTCATACTTCCCCGAACACGCCAACATGTAGCCATGATCAACACAAACCCATCGGACTTAGAATCGCCAAAAAATGGAGCTCCCTAGCTCCCAAAATCGAAGAATGAAAATGGAAGTCAAGGATGGTTTGCCTCTAGTCTTTAATTAAAAGACCAGACAATAAAGCATCGCGATCACGGCCTTTGGCCTCGCGATCATGAAGATCACCGAGCCTGTGTATCATAATCGTGGCCTTTAGCCTCATGATTGCGAAGGCTACTTAGCCAGTGCATCGCGATTGCGACCACAAGTACTTGCACCAGCTCAAACTTGAGCTTTGAGCAAGCTCCAATGGGGTGCTCGAGATTCGTTTGGAATCCTATACGCGCAGACGGACTATGCCACCCCACCAAAAATGACGTTCTAGACTCAGTAGCGCAGTAAAAAATTCTATTTGAGGTCGTCTCAACAAAATATGGGTCCTACACCCAAACATAATTTTTTCCAATTCTACAAAGAGTTTCAAAATTAGACAAGAAGCCTTGGGACATGAATGAAAGGTCGTTCTAAACCAAATTTGATATTTCAGAGCTAACCATGCAAAAAAAAATTCAATTCGAGTGCGTTTACCAATAATGTTGACCAAAATCAACTTTAGGCTAAAGCTTAAAGGCTAAATCATCAATTGGCCTTAAACAAATACCAATTGCCTCGATACTCGTACCGATCATTCTAGTAGCCTAATTTGGCCATTTTGGACCTGACGAAGCCGTTGAAATTCTATTTTGAGGTCATTTTCCTAGAATTTTGACCGAAGTCAACCATTCAAACTCCAAGAGCACCAAAACAAGGAAACGACCATAAAACCCAAACAAACGACTAGGAAACCGAACTGTCAGTGTCAGTAAGTCATAAATGACTTGGAGACGCTACAAAAAGTCTCTAAATACTGAAAATATTAGAAAAGATAAAAATGACCTTGAGGGTCATTATAATATCCACTACTAAAAGGACTTTTGTTCTCGAAAGTCAAAAAGGACATAAAAGAACCCAAGGGAACGCAAAGATTAGAAGTTAGGCCTGCAACCTCCGCCAGACCTACAGGCACCTCCTCGGGTCGGGCAAAGATAACCCAGAACTCAAGCCAAGGTGAAAACTCTTAATTTCACTTTTCTTCTTCATAACTCATCCAACTTTCAATTCCTCTCTTTTGATACTGACTTCCACCCAACAAGAACAAACTCAGTAAGCGCAACAGACTAACCCGAGATAAACCAATTCACATTGGTATCTTAGAATTTGGCAACCAACAGATAAGAGAAGATGGTAAATAACTCCCAAATCGAATTATTTACTTTATACTCCCAACTCAACACTCTTTAGTCATCATCGGTATCCTACCCATCCTAAACCATAGTAACAGCTCCCAACATCTTCAGAACATTACTAGATAACTACGAAGGAAATAAAAGCACCACTGGAACATCGATGAGCGACAAAAACTCAAAATAAACAACTCTGTTGATACATTCAAGTAACTAAATATTTCATAATTAGGAAACTAAATTTATAGTTATAACCTGAATTTTCCAACAAAATAGACCTATTTCTATTTAAACCATGATCCTGAGCAAGTGCATAAATATACTCTTGAAAGATAAGTGGATATAGGGAGTTGTGTTATTGTGAGCTATCTGCTGTAAATATCTGTGGATTTCATCCATTTGAAATTCTCTTTGAACCAAAGATGGAAGATTTTGAGGGTTATCAAATGATACATAGTGCGATATAATTAAAATAAAGTATTGTAGTAAGAATAGATAAGGGCACACGCCCAAAGTTCTAACCCAATGACTCCCATAATCCATGACTTTAGTCTGAAATCTATCATTCAAAATTGAAAGGGCTACTCCTAGGGGCAACCAAATCCACGGGTAGAACATTGAGACCAACTCCAATGTCACTCTACTGCCAACAAAACTCCTAGAAAAGTTAAGCTGACAAGTAGCGAGTAAATAGATCAACCCACCAAAAGTAAATCAAATAAAGTTGAACCATGGCAAGTTATGCCATAAGAATGCTGCCAGCTAATTACATTGACACGTGCAAAACCTTGCACTCAGAATAAGAAACCAAGAGATGATCCAACGAATTACTTTGACTCTATCCTGGAAGAGAGTCATTTAAGAAATTCCATTTGTCCATGGAAGCAAAGGTCTGAATTAGTCAAAGCACGCCACAACAGAAGACCCAATTCAATAATCTGACTCTTTGAACCATAGACACACCCGTTGTAGTTTACCAGCAAAACAAAGGCAGAACACGAAATCACCGAGATTGAAGGTAGTCTTGGTTGTAAGGTAAAACAAGCTTGTGACTAAAATTTTCAAGGCGTATTAAGCAACCACCTAAAAGTCCAAAAGTCATAAGAGCACACCAAGGCAATTCTGATAAATCAAGACACATTAATATGAATGTTCTTGCTCAACAATCCTCCATTCCTGCTAACTGTTAGTTGGTTACAACCATAAGAAGAACACCATTTCCATGAACCCAATGGAACCTTCTTTACATGACACTTCAAGGTAAAACATCACCATACTTATAAAGTTGTCATAACAAATATTAGGCAAGTAATCAAGCTACACAAGCACGCTCACATAAGTCCAAGTAAAAAGTTACCAGAATCACAAGATGAATCTAATAAGTCAAGTAATCACCGATGGGTACGAAGACCAAAACACCCAAGCATTACAAGCACGAAAGGTCCTAAAAATAAAATTTATGCAATTTTGATTGGTACCTAGAGTCTCATCTTCTGTCTGACCTGCAGAAACATGGGATGGAATGCGTCTGGCCTCAAACTGGATACCTGAACCACTAACCTCAACACTCGGGGAACCACCTCTAATTGACTGTCCCTGAGAACTACGAACCCGATCCTGCCGAGCCCATCACCTGCGATGTGTGACTATAGGACACACCCTAGCCAGATGCCTAAACTTACCACACATATAGTACTTTCCACCAAATGCAGCCTACTGTGATGAACCAACTGAATTAGTATGATCCCCAAAACCTGAATGCCCGAATAGCAATCCCTGAGAAGTCTGTTGTGAACTCTGTCCACTATGGGTACTATAACCTGTCACAGGACTGCCTGGAACCTGAGGTGATCTAGCCATAGATTAGGTAGGTCTAGAGTAAAGCTAACCCTCATAAGAATAATGCCTACGTCAGAGCGGGGTTTTACCTCTATTACGCCGACAGAGAGATTTCCTATCTCCACCTCTGTAAGTCCCCATATATGCATGCTCGATAGACATCATATAACTGATTGCCCGGGGAAAAGTAGACCCCACTACTATCAAGTGTTATGATATTAGGCGGAGGGGCAAATTCAATCCATTAATAAACCCCTGAATGCACTTTTGCTCAATAGGAAACAAGGGGGGAGTCTGTCCGGTCCACTAGACAAACTCAATCATATACTTAGAAATTGGCGAAAAGCCTTGTTTAGGACAAAAGGATTCAACTCTAGGATGAGAACCACTCGATACACCCAAAACTACTCCTGCCTGTGGTGTATGCTCATCTAGATGCAGAATCTCCAATGCTGGATCCAAAGGAGCCGAAATGTTCATATATACTGCCAAAGCTTGGGTAGTATGGGTTGGTTCTCCAGCCATGCCCATCGAAAAACTCATGCTATCCATCTAAGGAGGAATGAATTCCAAAAAATATTTAGAATTTGCTCAAAGGAATTTCACACGATCAGAAATCAAGAATGGAGTTTCCCTAAAACGCTCTATAGCCTCCCGAAGATAAGATACGGACGTCTTCGCACCGATCTACAGGACTCTTCTAGGCACGTGCTCTTATACCGATGATACCAATGAAACTAAGCTCTAATACCACTTTATCATGATCCGATTTTTCAAATTATGATGACACCTACTATTAACCCATTAGTAGGTAAGACTAAACCCACATTCTGAAATCGTAGGCAACGGATCATCAAAAGCAAAAGAAAAAAAGCAGAGAATAATGATGATAATAAGAATAAGAAATAATGAATAGGAAAAATATAACAAGATAACCCCAAAGACCTGGTATCAGTCGGTAGTTGAGCTACTAAACTAATATAAGGAAATACAAGGCTTATATAGATACAATAACAATAATGGTAATATAAACTGTCTCCAAATACAAAATAAAGACTATTTCAAGCCAACATAGAGGGAGATAAGCAACCCTGAATGCCAAGAGCTCACCTAATTGTTCAAAAAACAAGAGCTACTCCGTACGATATCCAAATCAACAAAGAAGACCCATACCATAATCTACAGAGTGTAGAAGTTTAGTATGAGTAACAATAAGTGCCACTCAGTAAACATAGGCCAATTGAGCTCCAAAGATAAAGAAAGTATAAATAACATGTAAGCAAGAAGTATATATCACAAGTAACTAACAAGAATAATATGGAAATCTGTAATAAGAAAGAGAGAAGATAGGAAATAAAGAAGGAAAATGAGGACGTACCTAGTGACGCCAGCCCATGACCTAAACACGACAACTCACTACGAAGAAGGACAACTAAGTGATAACCTACTAATAAAACTAAACATAGATATCACATAAAGGCCCAAAGGACCGTATCACCAAATCCCTGCAAAAATGATAGATAAATAAGAACAAGGGCAGTAACTACCTTCAAACAAGAGACCACCCTTTATACAGCCATAAGTTCAAAAATAGAAAGACAATACCTTCCTAGCCCCTGTGTATACAAGAAGTTCACTCACAAATAGGTAAGCCCGCATGGCATCCCATACTACCAATAAGTACCAATAACTATGCTGGTGATATGCAATGCATATATGAATAAAAGCCATGCAATAAACCCAGTAATACCATCTGTACCAAGTACCTCATACCAAGATATATACACCTACTTCCAGTCCCGACCAGAAAGTATGACCTATGCGCCTCTATGGGCTCGCCATTTGGGCTTAGAAACGCCCCTATATACCGCCTAGTCTCGATCAAGATCTTATATCAATCTATGTCTAATCATAAAATCCACTCTGTCGTGATGATCGGAGGTAAATAGTCAAATTAGTATAAAAAAAGGTAGGAAATCTCTACGACCGAGCCAATATCATAAAATAAGCGCATCCTCAATACCTCGATCAATATAATAAAATGAGTGCATCCTCGATGCCTCAACTCCATTGAAAAAATTATTGTAAGAAACGTAGTACGACCCCCATTCAAAAATTAGTATAAAAGAGTTTGGGTTACAAATAAGCTTTCTCAAATCAATGCCAAAAACCAATGCATGCACCGGGATCGACTATATCCAAAAAAAATAATGATCTAATGCAATATATGCCATCACGAGCACCCAAACAACATGCACAATCACATACAATAATGACTCCACAAGCACCTTACACTCTAGAGCATAAAAATAGGACTAACAAATGCAACCGACCTCAAATCAAGGCCTAAAGATCCTTTCTACGCCTCTAACTCAATCACAAGGCCCAAAAGGAAACTCAACCCTAACTGGGTAACAAGAAGGAGGAAATGAGGAAACAGGTGGTCAACTAGTCAATCAATACCTCCAGATCCATCTGAGAAATACACCTCGAGATTCATAACCACAAGTAGCCCCGCCAAATGGAAACAAGAAAGCATAGAGGATTCTAGCTCTAAATCTAGAAATGGGATCCAAATATAATTCACAAACCTAACTGGGTGAGAACAACTACACCGGCTTCAAAATAGGTGTTATAATAGTGAAGGATACTAAGACTCATAACTTTCAGCCAATAAAGGCTACATCAACTAAGTTTCATCCCAAAAATCAATTCTAAGGAAAACAATTCCGCCAACCACCATAACATTAACCAAGTCACCTAAATTAGGCTAAACAAGGCCAAACTAAGGCATAATAAATAAGCTTACCAACTAGACCAGAAATCTCATAAAGGCAAACAAGCCTAAGGCTCATATCGAAATAAGGAGATAATAATTCAGGAGTTAAGTCTAACCCGTCACATACAATCCAAACCACAAGTAAATTATACTTAACAATACCTCTAGAAGCTAAATAGAAGAATCAGATAAGGTAGCCTACCTCGAAGTCGAATTGCACGCTTCAAGTCCACTCTTCAGTGGGTTTTCGTTCCAAACACGACTCTAAATGCCTCCACGCTATCAAAAATATTGATCACCTCATCAATACGAATATTTTTACACTAAAATGTATTTTTTGGAGATGAATCCAAAATTGGTCTAAAATGAGATTGTGGGAAATGGAAATCCTAAAAAATGATTACGTAAAAATATGTTACACGCATTATTGAGCTTGTACCCCAAAATGGGTCACTAATTAAAGCTCAAAATAACCTAAATCAGCCCAATATTTAGAAACTCCATTAAAGTCCTAACTAAGCTTTGGCAACCCATTTGGGCAAGAACTTACCCCAATCCAACGATACTCACACTTCCTCAAATATGCCAACATGTATCCACGATCAACACAAACCCACCAAACTTGAAATCGCCAAAAATAGAGCTCTCTAGCTCCCAAAATCAAAGAATGAAAATGGGAGTTGGGGTTGGTTTGCCTCTGGTCTTTAATTAAAAGACTAGACAACAAAGCATCGCAATCGCGACCTTTTGCCACGTGATCGCAAAGGTCACTAAGCTTGTGCATCGTAATCGTGGCTTTTGGCCTCGCGATCATGAAGACTACTGAGCCTGCGCATCGCGATTGCCACCACATGCCTCGTGAAAGCGGTGAGCAATGATGCTTGCACCAGCAGGTGCTATACCAGCTCAAACTTAAGCTTTGAGCAAGCTTCGATATGGTGCTCGGGATTCATTCAGAATCCCATGCGTACAGACTATGGCACCCCACCAAAAATAATATTTCAAACTCAATGGAGCAGTCAAAATTTCCATCTGAGGTCATCTCGACAAAATATGGGTCCACACCCAAGCATAAATTTTGCCAATTCTACAAAGAGTCTCAAAATGAGACCGAAAGCCTCGAGACACGAATGAAAGGTCATTCTAGACCAAACTCGACATTCTGGAGCTAACCGCACTAACAAAATTTCAATCTGAGTAATTTTACCAAGAATATTTACTAAATTCAACCTTAGGATAAATCTTAAAGGCTAAAATACCAAACGGCCTCAAACTCGTACCGATTGCCAAATAAATCAATCATGTTAATAAGATACTTTTATGATTATTTTATAATATTGGATTGGTATCTATTATAGCATTTCCTAATGATGTTGACTATGTTTTCATGAATTTTGTTATGATAAAGACTAAGCATTGAGAGGACTTTAAGGTGGGGATCGGTCTGGAAGCTCAAGTAACAACCCAATAGAATCCTGGTAGCGATCTTTAGTCCCTAACTATATTGTCCGCGTAGGTTTGTCAATATGGACTAACTAGTGGATCCACAAATAGCTCAATGTTAAAGAAGGTTCTCACGGAGTATACCTTGGCAAAGTATTCTCTCTCTTATCAATATGGGAGTTACATCGGATTTCATGTTATAACTTGCATGATCTTATATGTCAGTTGCAGGTCCTGTCACACACAAAGGTTTATGATATGGTTTAAGTTCTCTTGATGTTTATGATGCATTGACCACATGATTATGATATTCAAATATTTTCAAGTTTTACTCATATTTTTAAGATATTTTTCATGCATCCCATGTTTATATTACTTATGTCCTACTATTATTGTTCATGCACTCTTCTCATATACTTAGTGCATTTCATGTATTAACACATACTTTTGCCTATATTATATCATAGTGTAAGGTCTGACGATCATCACGCACCTCACGCTCGCGGCTAGAGTTGAGCTTTATTCTCTTATTGTTAATGAATCTTTATTATTTGAGGATGAGACATTTACCTTTATATTGTTCCTTGTGACTTTATCTTTTAGTTTTGGGCAAGCTAGGAGCTTGCCTTATGCCCTATCTAGACTAGTAGAGGCATGCTAGATGTTCATGGAGTTTAGGTTGTTTTCCCATTTGAGGTTTACTCTCTTTTATTAATACTATTCATGTTGAGATTTCCCTTCCACATCTATGTTTTAGCATTATTGTTTTCTTTACGTTATATATGCTAACGTATAGAATGCTAAGAAGAAAGGTTGGAGTTCTTCGAGATCCCTATCATCGTGTCACCTAGGGCCTACCTTGGATCGTGATATATTTGTACTAAATGTTATGAATGAAAATATTAGTACTTTTGCTTATTTGATTGATTCTTTTGACTTATTCCAGACATGTTAATTTATCTTACATTAAGAAAATATATTTTGAAGACCTTGTTGCAAATGTTAATGTTTCAAACATTGATAAATGTGAAATTTATGGTAAAGCTAAACAATTTACACAGTTTATGCTTCTGTTTTTAGAGAAACTAATTTATTGATTTTAGAACATATTGATTTAAGAGACTTGAAACAGACTATCACTAGAGGTAGTAAAAAAATATGCCATATTTATCGATGACTTTTCTAGATATATGACAGTATATTGATTGAGAAACAAAAGATAAGGCATTTGAAATATTTTTTATTATATAAATTAGAAGTAGAAAAATAGTCGAATAGGAAGATCACAAGAGTAAGATTTGATAGAGGTGGCAAGTATATTTTGTTTAATAATTTTTGCAAAAAAAAGAAGTTATTCATTAAATTACTCCTCTATACTCACCTGAATCGAACGGAGTAGGTGAAAAGAAAAACTGGACTTTAAAAGAAATGAAGAACTGTGCTTGTTAGTTCATGTGCACCTAATATTATTTGGGGTAAAGCTATTTAGTCAGCTTGTCATTTACAAAAGAGAATTCCATACAAGAAAATTGAAAAAATCTCTTATGCCCCGTCTAGACTAGTAGAGGCATGGTTAGACTATCATGAGTATGTAGCTCTGACTATTCGGATATATTATTGAGTTTCATCCTTATGCGAGCTTCTACTCTAAGACTTATCTTCCGCTTATGGTTTTATTGATGTTTTATTTACCTTATGAATGTTCACGTATGATATGCTAAGAGGTTTGGTTTGAGTCCGTCAAGATTTTAATCGTCGTGTCATGCCTAGCGCTCAGATTGGGTCGTAATAAATTTGGTATCAAAGTACAATGTTCAACGTGTCCTAAGGAGTCTAATATGTTGCGTTAAGTAGAGTCTTGTTCATTTGTGTGAAACATGTCATATCTATGAATAGAAGGTTTTGAGGCATTTAGGAAACTTTACTTCTTTCATCATTTGTATGTCATGCGATATAGTTGAACTATAATATTTTTCCGTCTAACTCTTTATCTTTGCGATTATAGAATTATGCCTCCACAAAGAATTACCATAAGAAGAAATATTGAGAAGGAGCAACAAGCTCCAAATGACCCTTTGAATGTGCAAGACCTCAGAAGTTGGAAAAGTCGAATAATGGAGTTTAAAGGAGTTTCCCAAAAAATCACAAATTTTGTGCACCAGATGCCCTTAATAGGACCAATCCACAAGGTGTGAACCCACGGCCCATAATGGGCTTCGTGGTGAAGCCTTAGAAACTTGGGAAATAGGGGAGAGGACTACGAGAGGGACTACAGGTCGTGGTTAGTACCAATGAATGTAGACCCTTTTGTGGAGTCGATCCCTAAGATCCCTGAACAATAATGAGAACCACTATAGTGTCCACGGTCCGTGGTGCCCTCTGTGGTGGCAACCTCCCCCAAGTCAGAGTTCACCCTCAGGATCACGACCACTACCATAGGCCGTAGTGAGGTTCACGGGCCATGGTGGTCCTTCCATGTAGGTGTCCTTTTGTCCACAAAGCAGGACAGAGTGCGACCCCTAAGAAATTGGGGGTTCTCGCTCATCTCTTGGGGGTCCATCTCATAACTTTTTCTCTTCCATTAGCATAGCCAAATTTGGCTGGCAGTCTTGAAGCGAAGAAGAATTCTTTAACTATTTAATGTCGGCATCTTGTTACCTTAACTCCCTTCTCCCGGGATGAAGTGGGGTTAAAGCAGCCAACAACGTATCCCCCTTTACTTAGAAGGGCTTGAAAGGCTAGACAGTTTGTTTTCCTTTCCTGTCCAGTATTTCAGTTAAGTTAGGGGTATTTTGGTCTTTTTCCTATTGACTCATTAATGAATGTGGACGGTTTTTAGGAGTTTATCCTATCCTATTAATAAACTTATTCCCTCCTAACTCTCTCATTTTTACCCTAACACCTAAAATCATAAAATCTTCTCTCTAAAGTACCCTTTCACTGGTCATCTTCTTTCTTAAGCAAACTCCTAGAGAAATCAAGGTCAAGACTACAATTCATTGCAATTTAGGGCTTCTAAAGTCTAAGATATATGGGAATTCATCCATGATCTCTTTCATCCATGGAGTCCCAATATATTCTCAAATTCTCTTGTATGAATTCTTCTTTCAAGCCCTAGTTTTCCTGAATTTGCATTGGGTCTTCTTAACTATGATTTATCTTATGATTATTGATTAAATTATGCACAATTCACATTACATTGCATGATTTCAAGTTAAATTTTAATGACCCATGCCATATGATATTTTGAAGTATGTTTTCAATGAATTATGATCATAAATTTTAAGGGATTCAATAAATATTTATGAATAATTATCAAAGCTTATGAATGACTAATGAAAAGTTATGAATGATGTTTCAAGCAAGTATCTATAGTGTGAAAGTTAATTCTCACACACTCATGTTAAAAGAGATGAAAAGACATTCTCACCAACCGATGAATTCTTATGAATCAAGCATGTTAATGAACTACTCTTATGAATATTTTATGATGAGGATTGATATCTTTTATTATCTTTCCTAATGATGTTAATGACTATGTTTACATGAATTCTGTTGAGATAATGATTAAGCATCGAGAGAACTTTAAGGTGGGATTTGATCCAATAGCCAAAGTAGGTACCCAAGAAAATCCTAGTAGCAATCTTTAATCCCTAACTACGTTGTCCGCATAGGTTTATGATGACAATATGGCCTACCTAGTGGATCCACATATAGCTGATTATGATGTACTTATGGAATCTACCTTGGAAAATTAGCCTCTCCCTTCTCAATGTAGGAGTTATATCGAATTATATGCTATAGCTCGCATGGTCTTATATGTCGGTTAAAGGTCCTATCCTACACCAAAGTATATGAAAAGGTATAAGGTTCTTATGATGATGTTTTAATACATTGACCACATGATTACAACAACAACAACAACAACGACCCAGTGAAATCCCACATCGTGGGGTCTAGGGAGGGTAGAGTGTACGCAGACCTAACTCTTATCAATGTAGGACGGCTGTTTCCGAAAGACCCTCAGCTCAATATAAGCATAGAAAAAGGTCAGACAAGAATATTAGAGTAAATAAGTAGATGACGAAAATGGACCAAACAATAGTATAATCAAAGCACACAAAGAATAGTATATATTATTAGATAATAACATAAATACCATAAATATCATAAATAGCATAAATCAGAGTATAAGAAATCATAGTGCGTTAACACGCCTACGAATAAGATAGAATAAAACCACTATGTACTAGCCTTCTACCCTAATGTGTGTCCTCCACACCCTCCTATTTAAGGTCATATCCTCAGTAAGTCGTAAATACACCATGTCCTGTCTGATCACCTCTCCCCAATATTTCTTCGGCCTACTCCTACCTCTTCTGAAACCATCCATGGTCAACCTCTCACATCTTCGCACTGGTGCATTTGGGACTCTCCTCTTCACATGTCCAAACCATCTTAGTCGCGTTTCCCGCATCTTGTCTTCCACCGAGGCCACTCCTACCTTTTCTCGAATAGCCTCATTTCTAATCTTATCGCTCTTGGTATGCCCACACATCCATCTCAACATTCTCATCTCGGCAACCTTCATCTTTTGCATGTGGGAGACCTTAATTGACCACATGATTATGATGTTTTAATGTATTGACCACATGATTATGATGTTTTAATATTTTCAAGGTTTTACTCATGTTTTAAGATATTGGTCATACATCCCATTATCAAATTGATTATGTCCTATTTTCAATATTTATGCTCACTTCTCACATACTTAGTGTATTTCAGGTGTTAACGCATACTTTTACCTATATTATATCATAATATAGGCCTCGACGATCACGCTTATCCTTTCATTCATGGCTAAAGCTTATTACTATTTTCCAAGGACGCCACAGTTTACTTTTTCTTATGTTCTTATGACTTTTTATTGTTTATGTTGCATGAGTTATGAGCTTTTCCTATGCCCCCATCTAGTCTAGTAGAGGTGTGTTGGATGTCATGGAGTCTATGTTGTTGTTTTATTTCAAGTTTGAGACTATTTTTGTTAAGACTTTATTTTTAGATTTATGTCTAAGTCTTATTGATTTTATTACCTTATGTATGCTCATGTATGATATACTAAGAGGCTTAGTTAGGTCCTTTGGGTTCTAATCGCCATGTCACACCTAGAGTCTTTGGGTCGCAACAAAATGAGCAAGTCTCTCATGCAAATTTTTGAGTCGCGCATCAAGTTTCCCGAGCCATAGCCGCTCAAGCTAATAGGGAAGTGGTAGCTCCCGTGAACCCAAATATGGGTAGGGCAGCTAGCCGAGTTTGTGACTTCACCTGTATGAACCATTTTCCAGTTTTATGGTTCTAAGGTGGATGAGGATCTATAAGAGTTCATTGAGGGTATTGGTAGAATTATGGATATCATAGGCATTGGCCAAGTGGAGAAGGCGGACTTGACGGCGTATCAACTTAAGGACTGACACAAGTATGGTTTGATCAATGAAAAGGTAAAAGAGCTTTAAGCATGGGCCTCATTAATTGGAAAGAGTTCAAGGGTGCTATCCTAGATCGTCTTTTTCCATTGGAGTTGAGGGAAGATAAAGTGCACGAGTTCATCAATTTGAGGTAAGGTAATATGAGTGTATGGGAGTATGCTCTTAAATTTACAAAATTGTCAAAATATACTCTATTCATAGTTGCCAATCTAAGAGCTTGTATGAGCAAGTTCGTTTCAGGCGTGTCAGACTTGGTAGTCAAGAAGTATAGAACTACCATACTAATCAAGCAAATGGACATATCTAGGCTCAAGACACATACCAAACAAATTGAGGAGGAGAAGATGAAGGAGAGGTCTAGAAGAGAGTCTAAGAAGGCTTGAACCAATGGTGATGAGTTTTCATATTGCAAGTGCGGAAGTGGTGGTCGTCCACAATTTTGTCAAAAGTACTCCGATCAAAAAATTTCTAATACTCTGGCTCCAAAGTTCAACAAGAATAGGGTGTCCAACCCTAAGGTTCAAGGAGGAATTTCGAGTGGCCAAGTCATTCTTTCGTGCAAGAAGTATGGAAGAAACCATAGAAGAGAATGCTTGGCAGGATCAAGTGCATGTTATATGAGTGGTAAGGTGAGTCATCATATGAAGGATTGTAGAGGTGGTGCTCGACCCCAGGCTCAGACACAGGCTACAGGTCGATGCTACAACAAGGTCCGGTGGCAGTCAACGCCAAAATCAATTTTATGCTTTCCAAAATAGGTAGAATTTGGAGGAGTCCCTAGATATTGTGACTAGTATGTTGAAAGTCTTTGAGTTTGATGTTTATGCATTTTTAGATTCGGGTGCTACTCTATTATTTGTTACTTCTTATAAAAGGGCAGCCCGGTACACTAAAGCTCCCGCTATGCGCAGGGTCCGAAGAAGGGCCCGACCACAAGGGTCTATTGTACGCAGCCTTACCTTGCATTTCTGCCAGAGGCTGTTTCCAGGCTTGAACCCGTGACCTCCTGGTCACATGGCAGTAACTTTACCAGTTACTCCAAGGCTCCCCTTCTTATTTGTTACTTCTTATCTTGCTATGAAATTTGTTGTTAGTTTAGAGATCTTGTTAGAGCCTTTCTCGGTCTATACTCTTGTCAATTATTCAGTTATGGCTAAAAGAGTCTATAGAAATTGCCCAGTCTCAATTTTTCATAAAGTCACCTTAATTGATATGGTAGAGCTTAATATGAACGATTTTCATGTTATCCTTGATATGGATTAGTTTTATGCATGTTATGCTTCTATATGTTGTAGAACCCGTGTGGTTAAGTTTCAATTTCCTAATAACCTATTCCTAGAATAGAAACATAGTAATTCTATGTTTAAGGATCAATTCATCTCTTGCCATAAAGCTCAAAAAATTATTTCCAAATGTTGCATTTATCACCTAGTGCAAGTTAGGGATATGAATTCTAAAGCTCCTACTCTTAAGTCAGTTTCAGTTGTTAATGAGTTGCCAAAAGTCATTTTTGATAGTCTCTTTAGTATCCCTCCCAAAAAGGAAATGAACTTTGGCATTGATCTTCTTTCCGAGACCTAACCTATCTCTATTTTTTCTTACTGAATGGCCTCAATGGAACTTAAAGAATTAGAGGATCAGTTGGAAGACTTGTTGGATAAGGGTTTTATTAGGCTAAGTATCTCTCTATGGGGTGATATGATTCTCTTTGTTAGGAAGTAGAATGGTTCTCTTCGTATGTGTATTAATTTTCAGCTATTGAACAAAGTCATGATTAAGAATACGTATCTCATTTCAAGGATTTATGACTTGTTTGATCAAATTCAAGGTATAAGTTATTTTTTAAAGATTGATCTTCAATCGGTTTATCATCAACTCCGAATAAGGGAATGTGACAATCCGAAGACGGCTTTTAGAACTCGATATGATCACTATGAATTCTTGGTTATGTCTTTTGGACTAACGAATGCTCCTACAGCTTTTATGGATTTGCTGAACAGGGTGCTCAAGTAGTATCTAGATATGTTCGTTATTGTGTTCATTGATAATATATTGATCTATTCTCAGAGTAAGAAAGAGCACGCCAATCATTCGAGGATTGTCTTGTCAATTCTCAAGGATCTTCAATTATTTTCCAAGATTAGTAAGTGTGAGTTTTGATTGAGGTCGGTTGTTTTTCTTAGCCATATTATTTCTGATGAAGGTATTATGGTAGATTTTAAGAAAATTGAAGTGGTTAAGAATTGGCCTAGACCTTTGTCTCTTTCTGATATTCAAAGTTTCTTGGGCTTAGCCGATTATTCTAGACAGTTTGTAGAAAGATTCTCTTACATTGCATCACCCTTGACTACTTTGACTCAAAAGAATATGAAATTTCAATGGTCCAAGGCATGTTAGAAAATTTTTCAAGAGTTGAAAGATAGGCTTACTTCCGCTCCAGTGTTGACTTTGCTAGAAGAGACTGATGGGTTTGTTGTGTATTGTGATGATTCAAGGGTTGGTCTTGGTTATATTTTGATGCAAAATGGTAATGCGATAGCCTATACTTCTAGGCAACTCAAGGTGAATGAGAAGAACTATCTAACTCATAAATTGGAGTTAGTGGTGGTTGTGTTTGCTTTGAAGATATAGAGACACTATCTCTATGATGTCCATGTTGATGTGTTCACTAACCATAAGAGTTTGTAATATGTGTTCAACCAAATGGATTTGAACCTTCGACAACGGAGGTGGCTTGAGTTGTTGAAGGATTATGATATAAGTGTGTTGTACTATTCAGGTAAACTGAACGTGATTGCCGATGCTATTAGTAGATTATCCATAAATAGTGTTGCCTACATTGAGGATGAAAAAAGTTAGTTCGTAATGTTCATAGGCTATCCCGTTTGAGTATTCGCTTGGTTGATTCGGAGGATGGGGGTGTTGTTGTGAAAAATGGTTCCAAATAGTCTATTATGGCGGATGTTAAGGAAAAGCAAGACAATGATCTAATTTTAGTTGAGTTGAAGAAATTGATTGTCGAAAAAGCCATTGAGGCTTTCTCCCAAAGTGGAGATGATGTGCTTAGATATCAAGGTCGATTGTGTGTTCCTGATATTAATGGCTTAAGAGAAATGATATTATTCGAATCTCATACTTCATGGTATTCTATTCATCTGGATTCCACAAAGATGTATAGATATTTGAGGAAAGTGTATTGATCTAATAGCATGAAGAGGAATATTGCAGAGTTTGTGGCCAAATATCCTAATTGTCAAAAAATGAAGGTTGAGCATAAAAAAATGGGAGGTTTAGCTCAAGATACTAAAATTCCTAATTGGAAGTGGGAAGATATGAATATGAACTTTATTACGGGTTTGCCTCGTACTCATAGGCAACATGATTTGATTTGGATGGTTGTTGACCGAATAACTAAGTCGATGCATTTTCTTCATGTTAAAACTTCCTATTCAGTCGATGACAATGCTAGACTGTATATTCGTGAGTTTGTTAAGCTTCATGTTGTTCAGTTATCTATCATTTCATATCGAGGTACTCAATTCACATTCCAGTTTTAGAGGTTTTTCCAAAAGGGTCTTGGTACTTAAGTTAAGCTTAACACAACTTTTCACCCTCAGACAGATAGTCAAGTCGAGCATACCGTTCAGACTTTAGAAGATATTTTAAGAGTGTGTGTGATTGACTTAAAGGGTAATTGGGATGATCATTTATCATTGATTGAGTTTTTTTATAATAATAATTATCATTCCAGTATCCAGATGGTTGCATTTAAGGCCTCATCTGGTAGGAGGTGTAGGTCTCTTATTGGTTGGTTTAAAGTTGGTGAAGTTGATTTGATAGGATCCGAGTTGGTGCATGAGGCCATGGATGAGGTTAGACTCATTAAAGAAAGATTAAAGACAGCCCAGAGCCGATAAAAATCCTATTTAGATGTGAAAAGAAGAGAATTTGAGTTTGAGATCAATGGTTATTTTTATTTGGAAATCTCACCCATAAAGGGTGTGATGTGTTTTGGCAAGAAGGAGAAGTTTTGTCCCCGATATGTAGTCCCATA
This sequence comes from Solanum dulcamara, assembly GCF_947179165.1. Lineage (NCBI taxonomy): Eukaryota > Viridiplantae > Streptophyta > Magnoliopsida > Solanales > Solanaceae > Solanum > Solanum dulcamara. Next base: position 22,448,435 of record NC_077246.1, on the reverse strand, counting down.
CTAGATTTTGAGGCGGTTGGCAAGGTGGCATATGGGTTGGATTTACCTTTGAAATTGGCAACGGTGCATCTGGTGTTTCATGTTTTATTATTGAAGAAGTCTGTGGGTGATCCTAGCTCTATTATGCCTTTGTACAACATGGGTGTGAAGAAGAGCTTATCCTTTGAGGAGGTTCAGGTTGAGATTCTAGATTGACAAGTTTGAAGGTTAAGGAACAAGGAAGTAGCTTCCATTAAGGTGTTATGGAGAAACCAAGAGGTTGAGGGTGCTACATGGGAGGTTGAGGCTGATATGATGACATAATATCCTCATCTCTTTCCTTCCATTCCTTGTTGATGTATTGAGTTCATTCATGATTCACTCCTTCAAATTTATGTGTTCAGTCATTCTGATGTTTTCATATGTATGCATGTTCATGAAATGAGTTTTAATGTCATTTTTTAGCTTGGGATTGAATATTCCATGTTTTATGCATTTTCGATATGTTTTGCATTCATGTTGGGCTGCTATATTTCTTTTCGCACTCTATTCATGCTAGTTGGTCTCATTCGAGGACGAATGTTACCAAAGGAGAGATATTGTAAGGCCCTAAAATTTGAAATATTGGAAAAAAAGTTGAAATGAAATTCTCTGAAAAAGCTGCAGTGGTAATATCTACGAGGTCCTATACAGATCGTGTAGGGCTTCACGGCCCGTGGAGACCATTCGTGAAAGGGCTCAAGAAATGGAAATTTGAGGGTCTGTGTTCACGGACCCTTGTACAGTCCGTGCTAGGCTCTATGGGTCGTATAAATGCACGTGCAAGAAGGGCTTCAGGAAAGACTTGGGGAGTACTTTCCACGAGCCAGTTCATGACTTATGGTGACCTATAAGACCCGTCATTGTGCCCATATAAGTCACCCCTCAGGAAGCCCATATCACCTCTATTCCTATGGATCCCTGTATGGTCCTTCGCATGTTGTATGACCCGTAGTGGCCTTTGTATGGGTCACTCTTTAAGAATCCAAATCCCATCCCCATCATAGATCCTTGTACGGTCCATGGGTATAGTGTATGGCCGGTCAAGGACATTCGTGAAGGGTGCCCGTTCAGTTATTTTTAATGGGTGTTTTGGTTTTTTCTTTTAATTGTGACTTGAACGGTTTTGGGGGTAAATTCTCAATCTATTAACTAATCCAAACCCTCATAAATCCCTCATTCTCTTTCATTAACCCAAAACGCAAATCTCTCAAATTCATCTTCCTCAAGCAAGGTTTTAAGGAACTCCAAGTTCAAGTCTTCAAATTCAAAGAGTATTTAGGGATTTAATTGACCAAGGTATAAGGGAATTCATCCATGGACCCTTTCATCTATGGAGTCATAAGGTTCTTCTTCAATTCTCTTTTATGAATTTTCTTCTAGCCCTAATTCTTATGAAAGTGCATTGAGTCTATTCAACTATGGTTTATTTCAATATCATTGATCTAATTATGCATGATTCAAGTTTCAGTTACATGTTTTCAATTGATTTCTATGGACCCATGCCTTATGCTATTTTCAAGTATAAATTTTATGGAATTATGATCATGAATGACAAAGAATTTTATCTATAAATTACGAATGATTATCAATGCTTTATGAATGATTAAGTAATAATGAATGACTCATGAAAGTAATGAATGATGTTTTCAATGATGTTCAAGCAAGTATCTAAGGTTGTGAAAGGATTTCTCACACACCCATGTATAAGGTGAAATATTTTCTCACCTACTCACGGATTCATAAAGATGAAAAGTTTTCTCATTCTTGTATGAATCATCATGTTAATGAGCTACTCTTATAATTATTTTATGATGAGGAATGGTACTTATTATTGCCTTTCCTACTGATGTTAATGACTATAATTTATGAATTACGTTGGGATACTGACTAAGCACCTAAAGGACTTTGAGGTGGGGTTCAGTCCCGAAGCTTAAGAAGTGACCCAAGGGAGTCCTAGTAGCAACCTCTAGTCCCAAACTATGTTTTCCCCATAGATTTGCCTTTATGGCCTAGCTAGTGAATCTACATATAGCTCATGATGTTTAAGATATTCTCACAGAGTCTACCTGGCAAGTAGTCTCTCCTTTTGGTGTGGGAGTAACCCCGAATTTCATATTATAGCTCGCATGGTCTTATATATCGGTTAAAGGTTATACCCCACAAAAGATCTATGTTTTCTCTTTATGATCCCTTATGATAAGTTCAATGATGCATTGACTACATGTTATGACATATGATTTCAAATTTCATTCTTTAATTGATTCTTGGTCTTGCATCACATTATGCTTATCATGCTATCATGTCTACATTAAGCATATTTTTCTTATACTTAGTACATTTCATGTACTAACACATACTTTTTGCCTGCATTATATCATAATGTAAGGTCCGATACTCATCGCGCTAACCCTCCCGCTCTTGGGTAAAGTTGGTTTATTGCTATTACTACTTGATTGGTGAGTCCTCATGTTTCTAGGGTGCAACCAACATTAATTTACTTTCCTTCATTATGACGTTATCTTTCTTTTCTTTGAGTGAGCTAGGGCTTGTCTTATGCCCCCATCTAGACTAGTAAAGGCGTGATTAGACTATCATGAGCATGTAGCTCCGACTATTCGAACATATTATTAAATTTCTTCCTTATGCGAGATTCTACTTTGAGACTTATCTTCCGCTTATGGTTTCATTGATGTTTTATTTACCTTATGAATGCTCATGTATGATATGCTAAAAGGCTTGGTTGGAGTCCTTCAAAATTTTAATCGACGTGTCACGCCTAGGGCCTAGCTTGGACCGTGACAGCTTATTGCTAAAGGATTTACTGGGGAAAAAATATTGAATATTTTGATACTTATGCTTCAATGAGTAGAATTTGCTTTGACATTTATTCACTAAATGGATGCTAAAACTTTATTTTTAAATGGTGATTTAGAGGAGAAAATTTATATGGAGCAACTTCAAAGTTGTGTAATAGCAGGTCAAGAAAATATATTTTGTAAATTAACTAAGTTCTTATATGATCTAAAACAAGCTCCCAAATAATAAAAGGTTAAATTTAATCAATTTTTGTTAAATAATGATTTTACATCTATTGAAATAGATAAATATGTTTATACAAAACTTGTTGATGATCGTTGTGTAATTATACCTTTATATGGATGACATGCCTATTTTTAGTTCTAATCTTGATGTCATACTTATAACCAATTTTTTTTTGTTTTCTAATTTTGACATAAAACACATGGAAAAAGCAAATGTCACTTTGGATATGAAATAAGCCATGATGATTTGATTTTAAGTCAAGCTGATTATGAGAGAAAAATTCTAATTTTTTTTGTGTATCTGTGAGCACTCCTTTTGATGCTAATAGCCAATTGACAAAAGAATCTTGGAGAAACTATTTCTCAGAATAAATATGCTTATATAATTGATGGTCTAATGCATTAGATGAATTTTACTAGACCTGATATAATCTATGGTGCATGTTGATTGAGTAGATATACTCGTAATCTTAGTAATGATCATTGAAATACATTGATAAGATTTTAAAATATTTGAGAGGTACCATGAACTATGATATTAAATATAGTGAATTTTTCTTTGTATTAGAAGGTTACAATGATGCTAACTGAATTTTTGATTCAAATGAGACAAAATTCACTTGTGGTTATGTGTTTATCCTTGGTGGTGGTGTCATAATATGAAAATCAACCAAACTAATCATAATTACTAGATCAACTATGAAATTTGAATTTGTTGCATTAAAGGTAATTGTTAATGAACTGAATGGTTGAGAAACTTCTTAGCGCGTATTTCAATTGAAATAAAATCAACACCTTCTGTATTGATACATTGTGATTGTCAAGCAGCGATAACTATAGTGAAAGTTAAATCTTTTAATAAAAAAATAGACATATACGTTTGAGACATAACGTGATAAAGCATATGCTGAGAGATGAAATAATTTTCATCAATTATGTGAAGTCAGAAATGAATTTGGCCGATCCTCTAATTAAATCTTTACAAAGGAGAGTGATATCTGAAACATTAAGGGGAATGAACTTTGTTAATTTGGGAAAATCGTCAATGATGGTAATCCAACCTATGTGATTGGAGATCCCATTAATTAGGTTCATATGGATAATAACAAATCGGTAGTTGATTAAGAGGTGCACTATAAACATGTTCTTTTCTATAGTGTGTGAACATAGTGCAACAGTACTGCAAGGTAAAGTGAAGTTGATTGACATCTTAATCCAATTCATATCCTTTATAGATGTTGTATTGCTCTATAGAATACACTTAATGAATGAACCTAAATGAGTGTGGAGTGGGACCATTTTTATAAATTGTGATAAATTTTTAGAGCACTCATGAATAGCAGGCACGTGCATAGCCTAGTAGCTCAAAATCGCAACAAACAACAAAATGGGTGAAGGCATAATGTGATATATAAGACGCTGAATTTACAAAAGAATTTTTGATTCATAGAAGTTCTAAACTTCACCAATAATTCTGCAAGTGTAATCTTATTTTATCTAGATTTGATTCATAGTCTAAAGACATCAGAATCTATATTTTATTCTCATTGTGGAAACCCAACATATTTTTAAAATTTTTTTTAATCTTTTTTTTTTAGATAAGTAGGGAATTGTTAGGAAAAACAATTACAATTAGAAACTTATCTCAAAAAAATGCACTATTTTTTGGTCAAAATATCATTGTTGTCCAACGCTCCTATTATTTATTGCCTTTATGGCGTTATTATCCATACTTTTTTTTTGGAACGTTACTAGATGGAAGATTTGACATTTTCTTTTCCTTTGCTATATATGCCCCTCTCTTATTGGAGGCAGTAAAGTGAGAAACCAAAATCACAATTTCTTTATCTTCTCTTCTTTTTTGGTTGGGTTTTATTGTTATAATTTTTTTGTTGTTTCTGCTCCTAATTTATACTAGAAGACTTGTTGAATCTAGGGGGATACACCTTATCAGTGAAATATTCTTAAGGACAGTGACTATATGCCTCAAGCTTTTGAAAATATGACAATGACTATACGCCTCAAACTTTTGAAAATATGACAGTGACTATACGCCTCAAGCTTTTGAAAATATTTTATTATTTTCGTGATCGTACAACAAGATTTTCAACAAAAAGAAGAATAACAACAAAAAAATCGCTAAGAAAAGAAAAATTGATGATACTGCACCCCAAATTTTTTGGAGGAAGATGGATCCTTGTTGGTGATTTTCTTATTGACATATATGGTGGATCTTTATTTGAATAATTGACATCACCAGTAAAAGACCATCAGTTTTGACTTTAATATTGCAACTTGTGACTATTGAAATTTGTAGGTGTCTCTTTTTTGAAGAAAAAAAGATCTATAGTCACTTTTGTATATATCAACAAACATAATTGAATCTATTGATAAATGTGAATCAAAAATGCTTAACATGAAATAACTAATATTACTACTTTTCAAATAATATACTATAAAAATCTTATAATCAACCTTCAATTAACTAGATTATGACAATATATGAACTTTTACATATCACATGGTATTTGAAAACTTAACAACTTTATAGAAAATAAAATTCTTGTGTATTGCATATTGTAAGAGAAGAGAAGGACAACTTGCAAAATAATTCTTGCAGAAACAAAAATAACAACTCCCTTTTAAAAGGATTATGATTGTAACTATTATAAAAAAATATTTTCAAATTTAATTTTAAGAAGAAATTTTTTCCATTCAACCAGAGTTTTTTATGTGCATTTTAAAAATAATAAATAGAGGTGATACATCAAATCACTCTTGAATTTGGCAGCAAAACTTACTTTAACACTTTAACTTTACTAGCGTTTATTTACCTCCCTATCTAGTTTGAAGTGAATAAATATACCGCCCTAAGAATACATCATCAGTCTCACAGTGACAAGTGTATTACACACGCGCCACATCATTGCCACGTTAGAACCACATAAGCACCACGTCAGAGCAACATTGAAAATTATTTAAATTTTAATTTTTTATTTTGTAATTCATTTCTTCCTTCCTTTTTTCATGATTTTTTCTTTTCCTAATATTTTTAAACACTAATTAATTCCTAATTAGTTTAAGAAAAATTAGGTCATTAACTGTGAATTTTTCTTCCAATTCTTATATATTTATATACTAATTAAGTTCTAATTCATAACTAATTCAAGAAAAACACAAATTTATTTATATGAATTTCACAAAAAAAATAATCTTTTTTTCTACTCATCACTTGCGCCGCCATTACCAATCATCAATTCTGTAACACTGAAGATCGTTTGGCAAAACCTCATGAGAAGTCTTTATTTTTAAAAAATATCAAAGCATTTGTAAAAAATCAAATTTTCAAAATAAAGAGTAAAGAACATTGTGTGGATCTTGAAGTTTATGTGAATTTCTATTTTTGCGTTGTTTAATGAGAAAGTGTACGTTATGTGTGGTGTGTGGTTTGAAGAAAGAGAAAGGGGATGGGGTGGGGGTAGGGTGGGGTTGGGGAGCTTGAGGAAGGAGAGATAGGCAGGTAGATTGGTGGTGAGGTTTTGAAGAAAGAGCAAAGGCGTAGGGAGGGGGGTTGAAGAAGAAGGAGGTGGGTGGGGGCAGTGTTGATGGTGGATGGGGGTATGTTTATTTTTTATTTTTATTATATAATATATATATTAGTGAGATCATTTTTTTTATTAAAAATAATAATTTTACGCGCCTTCAGATTTTTTAATTTTTTTTTGCCACGTCATACGTTGGGGTGATATTAAATTCATATGACATGAGATCAAGGGGGTAAATAAACTCGCGTAAAGTTGAAGTGCTAAAGTAAATTATGTTGCCAAGTTCAGGGGGATTTGATGTATTATTTTAATAAATATAATAATTATTTTTTAAAAGGGATAATTTAGTAATTTAACATTTAAGTTACGTAATTACTAAAATACTACTATTTAAACACATTCAATTGAGTATACCTTTTATATTTATTTATCTATTATTGTATTAAAATCAAACACCTTTTCACATTGAAGAATTGTGATTTTTTCGAAGGGTTATAACTTTTCTAATAAGAAACAATAAACACATATTCATATTATCCTTTGTTGACTATAAATAAAAGAATTTTTCAAAAATAGCAAAGACTTGAAACATAACTAGGCTTCTTAGTTACAGTTTGCCTAATTACGTTTCATAGCTATAGTTTGAGTTGCTATGTCAATTTTTGTTTGTATATCTTGTTGCATTATACAATTTGAGCTTTTCTATTTGTATATCTCGCTACATTATACAAATTGAATTTTTAAAAAGACTGTATATATAAATACAAATTTTCTTTAAAGATTTGTATATGAATCCCTAAATTCGCTTTGTATTCAAATACAAACCTTTAGATATTTGTATATGAGCCGCCACATATTTTTATATGAGCCCCGAAATATACAAATACAAAAAATAATAATACAAATTTGCTTTTGAAATTTGTATATGAACCCCTAAATTCCCTTCTAGATTTGTAATGAGCCCCCCGAATTTGTATAATAACAAATTTCATTAAACTATAGCCGCGATTCGTAGTTATGTGAAATTATAGTTGTATTAAATAATACACTAGTAATGTTTGCAAATTCGCATAATTTTTTCCTATAAATAAAATGATTTTCTCTCATTTATAAAACATACTACCTTAAAAGAAGAAACTTTTTAACTTGAATATTAAATTATTATAATATCTTAACTAAAAACACTCACTAACTTGAATGTTAAATTATGATAATACCTCAACTAAAAACACCTAATTTAATATAACTTATACATTTATATTTATTATTTATCCATATTCTATTAAAAGAGTCATTTTTTCACATTGAAGGATTGTGAATGAGCATTTTAGCGACACTATTGATTGATTGTAAATATATCACATGTATATAATTTTGATACACGTCCAACGCATATATCAAGAAATTATCTATTTAAAAGCATGAAAAAACATAAATGAAAAAATTGTACGCTAAACTAGCTACTACTATATAGAGAAGGCTAGAAGCAGACACCTCATGATCGATGAGTCTGCTTTTAGCCGAGACCATTTATGTAATTATTTTTTTTAGCTTATTTATCTTATTTATATAAGAAGGATAAAAGCACACCTTATAGCCAAGAGTATTTATGTATTTTTTGTATTTTTTATTTTAATTAATTTATCTTTTTGAATAATTAAATACTGTGTAAATAATCCTACAAATAACGATATAATAATTTTAAATTAGCTCTTAAAATTTTATTTATGTCACATAAATTGAGACAAAAGAAATAACATATAGTAATGAAAATGACTTAAAAAAATAATATAAATCACAATAATTATCAACTCGCAATATTTTAAAAATATATAAAAATTGATTGATTTTTGAAATTCTACCTACGCCACATAAATTGGGATTTTAAATATTTAAAAATCATATATATATATTTTTTTGATGATTCTTCAAATCGTAATTGTGTCGCATGCCTTGAAAGTGAAAAAAATAACCTATAACTAGTACTAGTCGTAATTAACCCTCCCCCACCAAAAAAAAAAAGAAAAGAAAAGAAGAGAACTTTATTTCTGATACGGTAAACTAGGGAAAGGAAAACGGCGTATGAGCATGGACCCCCAAATCTAAAGCCCTAAAACCAAAAACGAGATAGAAGTAATCGAATCACTTTACTCATCTCTAGTGTTGATAAAACGAAAACCCTACTGGGTTTTGGGTGATCAATCATAGGTGTCTTGTTTGCTGAGTTGCAATGGGAGCGAGTCGAAAGCTACAGGGTGAAATTGATCGAGTTCTGAAGAAAGTGCAAGAAGGCGTTGATGTCTTCGATAGCATATGGAACAAGGTTCTTTTTTCCGTTTCAGTAGCCCACATTTGATCAAACTTTCTTTTATTCACCATTCTTTTCCCTTTTTCTTCAGGTTTATGACACGGATAATGCCAACCAGAAGGAAAAATTTGAAGCGGATTTAAAAAAGGAGATAAAAAAGCTTCAGAGGTATAGAGACCAAATTAAAACATGGATTCAATCAAGCGAAATCAAAGATAAAAAGGTAAAAATTTCACCTGTTTTCTTTCTGTAAGCAGACAATTCAATTATTCCTTGTTAGCTAGATTCATGTTCTTTCAATTTTCACATAGCATGGCATTATTACGTGTGCAGTTTCAGACCAACAAAGTATTTCTTCTGGAAATGCTTGAATCACTTTCATTCATTAAAGACCCATTTTCTGCATGTGCAGTGTCAAGCATTTAACCCGTCATTGATAAGAGTACTTAGTAATAAAACATCCAAGGGTGTGCCTAGTGGTGACTGAAGTAAGTTGAGAACCCTGAGGTCTTTAGGTTCAAATCCTAGAACAGAGCAAAAATATTCACATGTCCAAGTTTTGGCGGAGAGAATTACCCTCTAACTTTGCTAGCGAGGTACCTCATTGAATTAGTCGAGGTGGGCACAAGCTAGTCACGCTCCACGGTTATAGAAAAATGATTACTTAGTCACAACCAATTGAGATCTGCAAGTGTCTTGTCTAAAAGAATGCTGAATTTCACAAATTCCTCAATTTAAGTTGATTGACATCAAAATAATAGAATGATACGGACTTAATTATTTTTCTAAGGAAAAAAAAGTTACACGAACTACAATGAAAGAAAAAATGTATAGAAGTCTCCAGATAAGATTACAAAAAGTCCCGGAGAACCAAGTTAAAGCTAAAATGTTCAGCAAGTATAAGCTACTTGAGAAACCTAGACTGTTGTGATCATTCAGTTTTGCTGTTCTTGATCTTTAACTTTGAAAGAATAAGGCCTGACTGTATGTGAGAAGATACTGTCCACGGGCTGGCCTGTATGAAATGCTTGGGTCATAGTCTATAACTTTATATCATGTCAGTTCTAGAAATAGTGACGATTACGATCCTATTTGTCAGCCTCTGAAGTTTGAGTGATCCTTTTTTTAGTTTCCAAGTTTAGGTGATCTTTAGACTTGTTTTTAGTTGAAAATTTCAAGGACTGCATCACAGGGTCAACCTTTAGTTTCTACCTTGGCATGGGAACTTCTGGCCCACTACTCTTTCCTACCATCTGGAAATGCTCATTTAATTGAGGCCCCTGTTAGACTTTGTGTTTATTTCTGTTTTATTACCATACTTGAGTGAGACGTGAGTTTTTTATGTTGGTGATAGAGATGGTTTTAGAGAGAGCACGTCCCATGTAGTTGTTGATTGTTCTGCAGGCATTTGTTTAATCAAATTTCATGGGCAAAATAAATCTACTTATTATGCCGCCTCTTTAGAAGGAGAGGGGAAGTGGTGCAGTTGTCTGCATGGGAAGGAAGTTGCAAGAGGTGTGTAGTAGTGAGAATTGATGGAGAAAGGGGAAGGACAAGAAGAGAAAATGCTAACATAGAATAAAATGCTACCACTGAAGGGAACTAGTTAGACTTGGGAGAAAGCAAGAAAGTGAAAATGTTCCGTTCTTGGTGCAGACAAAAGCATGGTACTTAAGGGGAGAAACGTAGAGGGCAGCCTTATCATCTGCCGAGTTCTGAATCGCGGGCCACAAGCCCTGGTAGATTTCTCTCTTTATTTTTTTCCCAAAAGTGAAGCTGTTCTGTATAGGTAATTGAAATGGAACTGTTACTAATTTTCTAGTACATGTTGGCATAATTAGTTTGTGAATGACTCTTAGAGAGGTTTTAGCTGGGTGTTTATTTTTCAAGTTGTACTTCTTCTTCTTCTCCATATTAGATGCCTTATTTGATTGAGCATGGTTCTTAAGATTAGAGTTGAAGTTATATATGATGAAGATGGATTCATATTGTGAACAAATTTTTATTTGATGATATGAACTTCTACTGATACACTCTTTTATAGTATATAGCTATGCCTTCTATTCTTTTTCTTTTTGTAGGTTAGTAATGGCTTATTGGCATTAGTTTGAAAAAAGTAATGGCTTTCTGCCAGACAATAGAAAGTGGTTGAAATTTCTTAGTTCTGACTTTTGAGTTGATGGCTGCCCTTTTCACATCAATGCATTCATTTGCCTTCTGTGTGATCATAAATACTTTTTTTACATCAACAAAACCACGGAAATTTATTTTACCTCTTCTGGTTTTACTTATTTACATAGGTAAGTGCATCATATGAGCAAGCGTTGATGGATGCTCGTAAGCTTATTGAGCGTGAAATGGAGCGATTCAAAATCTGTGAGAAAGAAACTAAGACCAAAGCATTTTCAAAAGAAGGCTTGGGCCAACAGCCTAAGACGGTAAGCGTTGCTCTGCAATTTTGAGGTCACCAGTTTCTAGGTCTGGATATTTTATTTTGCTTTGTGTTTTTTCATTTCCATGCTAGAAGTCAATAGGTACCATCTGAAAGAAATTCTTAAGAAGTGACTAACTATTTCGAGTATTGTCCACATTCCTAATTCCAAATATGCACATTTAAAAGCTTAATACTAATGTTTTCTTAGAGAAAGATTTATAGAAATGATATTTTCTTAGAGAAAGGATTAAGCATTAAAGAGGAAATTTAAGGACTAAGGCCTCATTTGTTTGAACTTAATGAAAGTCTTAATGTTAATCATTTAGGCCTCAGTTGATATGTCTGGTTCTTTTTTAGGTCTAAATCTTAGAGCCCGTTTGGATTGGCTTCAAAAAAATGACTTTTAGGCCAAAAATGACTTTTAGGTCAAAAAGAAAAAAGTAGGGGGGACTAACTTTTAACTTTTGACTTTTGTTTGTAAAATTTAACTTATTTTGAGCACTTTTTTTGATTTGCCAAACACTTTCAAAAGTTAATAAATAAAAGTTGATTTGACCAACTTTTAAGTCAATCCAAACAGGCTCTTAATCACTTAAGTGTTTTTTTAACAAATATACAACCACTAATCGGTCTGAAGATCCAAATGATTAAGATCTATAATAAAGTCTTAATATCATGAAGGTGTTTATTCAAGAATTTCTACAAAGATGACAGTTCAACTCCATTCACTTCCACAACTAACCGTCGCTGCTGAACCTCCATTATCAACTACCACCTCCAACCACCCACTACTACCATCCTTAGCCTCAACCATCACTGCCACCAATTACCATGGTCGTCCTTCACTACCATTAGCCACCGTTTAAAATCATCACAATTAACCACCATTACAATCACCAATCACTACCAAGAGTCATCACCATCAACAACCACTATGTGTCGTCAACCACCGTCATCATTCACCACCACCATTAGCTATCACTATCATTCACTTTAATTCTTAGTTGCCACTCCAACTACCATAGTTAATCACTAATGTTAGCCACCATCACCACTAGCTACTACCCACAACCATCACCATCACCCAACACAATCCCCAATCAACACCCACAACCATAACCACCTCCAACTGCCATATAATTTTTTTTATAAATATTTTATTGATATAGTATTAGATTAATTTAGTAATTTGTTTGAATGTTATATTTTTTGAATTTTCAAATAAAGACAAGTTCTATATATTCAGATATTGAGAAAAAAATAATCTTAATTATTTAGTGTTCAAAAATCTTAATTTTCAGATGTGTACTCAGATTCAAAAATATAAATCTTAATGCACATCTTTGATATTCAGATGTGTATTCAGATTCAAACGTTTTAATGTTAATTAAAAACAAATGAGGCCTAATACTTCCACCTAACATAAACAATGCTATTGTCAAAAAAGTAATAATACTTCCACCTAAAATAGTTGCTTTTCTAATAACAAATTACGTAAATCAATAGTTCAAACTGCACTCAAAGGTAGGGCATTTCCCCTTTTTATAGGAACTTATGTACCTGAAAGAGTGGTATCTCCAATTATAGACTAGTTTGTACTATTCTCACAATAGTTAATCAAATTTTCTAGTATTCTCGAGAACAGTACATCAATTGTTTTTCATCTAACATCAATGATGCCTTTTATGATCCGTTTATGAAGCTTAGTGAAAGGGAGGTCAAACTGATGCTTCTTCTTGTAATTTTAGTTCTACCATTTGCTTTGTTCCATTATATTTTAGTCCATGTATGGGTCCACTATCAACTTCGCATTGATGGCGTTGTACCATTTTGGTTGTAAATGTATTACTTCTGACTTTTTGTTTCATTTTGTTGTTCCATACTTATCAGGACCCAAAGGAGAAGGCTAAGTCAGAGACAAGAGATTGGTTGAATAATGTGGTATGATTTTCAAATGTTTTATAGGTTCAAAAATTTCCCTTACATATCATTGTGAGATATTTACACCTAATTGGGTCTCTTTCCATGTGTTTATCTTCCAAGGGTAGACCTAGAACAACTTCTCTTTCCATCTGTCTGTCTTCCAAGGGTAAAGACTCATAATTTAATTTTCAAGTAAGAGAATTTTTTATTAAAAAATAGCACCCAGAGGGTGCAATGGATGATTAGTAGTGAGTACAACCCCAACAATATGCGTCTTTGTATAGTAGCTACACGTCAAAAGAATCGAGGGAATTGACCTTCCTATCTACTTCCGGTACATTTTCATTTGATACCAAAAGGCTAACTGGCTAGGAGAGTTAACCATCTATGCTGTAAGGTACCAATAATTTTCCTTCCCGCCTTCTAAGTATCTCACTATCTCTAGTATCTCTGATTTCTTTCTTCCACACAGTCAACCATATAGCCTCTTGTATAGTGTTCAACAACATTTTGTCACCTTTTTGTAGTCCTCTTCTATTCCAACATTGTAATAGGCCTATAGGAGATTCTGGCATGCACTATTTGACTTCAAGCAAAATAAAAAGTGTACCAGATCTGGGTTGAATTCTGCAGTGGATAAAAAATGCTTCACGTCTTCATAATCTTCACACATTACGCATCTGTTGCAAAAAGTCATACCTCTTCTTTATAAACTGTGATGGGTCAAGCAAGCCCTGCCCACTAGCCATGAAAAACACTTCTACTTTATAAGGTGCTTTGTTTCTCCATATCAATTTTCATGGCCATATTTGTTCATGTTGTCTACTTTGAGACAAAACTTGATACTCATACTTACCGGGACAAAACCATCCTTACGTACGTTCCGTACTATCCTATTTGGTTCTAATTGGTATCTTTGGAAGCTATCTATCATCTGCAGAAAGCTCCTCATTTCCTCCATTCCCCATCATTATCTTTCACGGAGGCATCATGAAAAGGGTATGGAACTGATCTTTAAGGGGTCTATGCACTAATCATCTTTATTTCAAAAAATAAAGTTTTTCTATCACCTATTTTTATGTAAATGTGTTCTACTAACATAATCCACAAGTTTCTGATACATTTCCAATTGTCAGCTCTGTACAGGCTGCCTTGGGTTGCTACTTAAAAAACAGGAATGCCTTCTATCTGTACATCTCTCAATCACTTGCCTTCGTAGTGCCTTCTCCTTGCAAAATCTGCATAATACTTCATAAGGAAACTGGTGCCATGTGCCCTTAGATTTCAGACTTCCAATCCATCTTCCTTCTTACCGTTAATCACCATTTCCCTCTTAACCAGTTTGAACGACCTTATCGTTGTTCCTTGTTACAACTTACAAAAAATTCCTCCTTAGTTTATCAGTTCTCTTCTCCTTTTTTTTTCTTTTGATGAGTAATAAAGAATTATTATTGATGTGAAACAAGCCAGCATTAAGGAAATGCTGGGGCAAAAGTACATCCCAAGGAGAACTTATTGTGTAAAGAACTAAGAAAGTCAACAATATCTTCCCGCTCTAAAACATATGCTGTAGTATTGTTGCACCAGAGACTAGACAAACTATACACTTGAGCTTTGGATTAATAATATTGTCCTTGTTGTCTTCAAAAACTCTTCACATTTCTTTCTCTCCATATGACCCACCATTACCACCCTAGGAATGGTTTTCCAGACATCTTTGGAAGATTTTGTAAGGTCCAATCTATGCCGCGATAACAAAAGTTCCACTGTATCTTACTTACCAATTGTCAAAAATAAAATAAAATTTCCACTGTATGTTTAGGCATACACCATCAGATTCCCAGAACATTAAAACAGAAATGCCAAATCTGTTGAGAGAAGCTGCAGTGGAGAAATATATGGTTATAATCTTCCACCCCCTCTTCACATATAACACATCTGTTGCAAAGAGTAATGCCTCTCTTTTTAAGATTATCCAGGGAGGCATTTTCTATGTGCCACTATCCAGGAAAAACATTTAACTTTGTAAGGAGCTTTATTCTTCCAAATAGACTTCCATGGCCAAGAGATAAGAGAGGGAGTACTGTTTGTCAGGATTGTAGAATAACTTTTCACACAAAAGATTCCACTATTTTTGGGTTTCCAAGATAGGGAATCTTGAAGAGAGTTCAATGGCGATAGATAGTTAAGATTTAAGAAGATCCATCAGGCTCAAGATATCTCCGATTTCACAATCATTGAGATTTCTCCTAAAGTGAATGAACCATCCTTGGTTAGACCCCTATGTTTGGTATAGGAAACAGATACATAATGTAGACGCAACATATTGTTTAGAACCTACCTTCCTCCTAAAGGCAAGTAGTTTCCAATTTGCCCGTTCCTTTCCACACATATCTATTACTCTTTCCCAAATACTGTGTTCGTCGTGATAGACATCAAATGTGAATATTTAGTTGACGATTGGCCTACATTTCATCCTAGTGAATCTGACAACTATTGAATGTTGTACACCTTGTTCGCAGAAAAAATCTAACTCTCACATAATTTATGTTTAGACTTGATATTGCCTCAAAGAGCAATAAGATTGTCTTCAATTGTTGTATTTGTCCAATGCTTACACCCATAGTGAGAGTGTCATTGCATAAAGCAAGAGATAGATCATCATTGCTCCTTGTCCTCTAATTTCTGTATTAAAGCCCTTTACCCAATCCAGTTGCGAAGTCTGAACCATCCTATTAAGACATTCCACGACTAAGATAAATAATACGAGACATAGGGGATTGCTTTCCTTAGACCCTTATGAGAAAGAAAAAATTCAATTGGCTTCTCATGTATCAAGATAAAGAATTTTATTGTGGGTATACAATTTTATCCACTTCCTCGATTTATCTCTGTACTCATTAGGCTCCTTAGGAAACCTAAATGAAAAGTGAAATGAAATATGTAGTAATGCTAGACAAAATGCTTTTGATCAACACTCCCCCCCTCCCCCCCGTGACAAGTACCGGTTTTGCCATCCACTAGTCCCTTCTACACTATTTGTATCACTGGATTCCACACTGCAAGATCTTTGCTTGAAGTACCCAAAGGTGTTCCCGGATAAGTAATAGGTAAAACACCCACCTTGCAATTCAACACCTGTACCATCTCTTCAATGTTATTACCTACTCTCGCTGTAGTGATCTCACATTTTCTGAAATTGATCTCAAGGCCTGACAAAACTTGGAACCATATAAGAATTTGTCTCAAATAGGACAAATAATCTAGCTGGGACACCTCTTGATCACCAAAGACCAATGTGTCATTTGCGAATAAAAGATATGTAATTGTCACGTTGTTGTGCCCTCTGAAAGAAGGATTGAAACCCTTCAAAAAATCTCCACTAACCGCCCTGCCCATCATTTTCTTCAAAGCTTTCATTACCAAAATGAATAACATAGGAGATAACGGAGCTCATTGTCTCAAGCCCCTCAAACTCCTTAAGAAACTGCAAGAACTCTTGTTCATCAATACAAAACATCTTGCAGTAGAAATGCAAAACAAAATCCATCTCCACTTGTCCCGAAAACCCATCTTCGTCATATTGAAATCCAAGAATTCTCAATTCACGTGATCATAAGCTTTCTCAAGGTCCAACTTACATAAAATCCCCAACTCACCTTTTTCTTTCTGGAATCAACCACTTCATTAGCCACCAGAGCAACATTCCGTTTTTGTCTTCCTTCAACAAAAGCATTCTGAAAATGGACATCATCCAGTCCAGAACCTTCTTTAGTCTATTATAAAATGCCTTAGAGATAATCTTTGAAATGGAGGCTTGCTTCCGGTGTGCTATGTGATAAGAAGGTGCCACCACAACTTAAGGGCAAGTTCTACAAAGTGGTGGTTAGATCGGCTATGTTATATGGGGCGGAGTGTTAGCCGGTTAAGGTCTCTCACATTCAAAAGATGAAAGTTGCCGATATGAGAATGTTGAGATGGATGTGTGGGCATACCAGGAGCGACAGGATTAGAAACGAGGCTATTCGGGACAAGGTAGGAGTGGCCTCGGTGGAAGACAAGATGCGGAAAATGCGACTGAGATGGTTTGGGCATGTGAAGAGGAGAGACACAGATGCCCTAGTGCGGAGGTGTGAGAGGTTGACCATGGATGGTTTCAGGAGAGGTAGGGGTAGGTCGAAGAAATATTGGGGAGAGGTGATTAGACAGGACATGGCGCAGCTGCAGCTGATCGAGGACATGACCCTAGATAGGAGGGTGTGGAGGACCCACATTAGGGTAGAAGGCTAGTACATAGTCTCGTTATTCCTCATTAGTAGGCGCATTAGTACGCTATAATTTCTTGTGCTCTGATTTCTGTTATTATCTATTACTTTCTGTACTTTGATTACTCTATTTTATCCATGTTGTTCTCGTTATTTGCTTTCTCATATATGCCTTATCTAACCTCTTTTATGCTTTTATGCTTTTATTGAGTCGAGGGTCTTTCGGAAACAGCCGTTCTACCTTGGTAGGAGTCAGGTCTGCGTACACTTTACCCTCCCCAGACCCCACGTTGTGGGATTTCACTGGGTTGTTGTTGTTAGAGATAATCTTGAAAAATGTTTCCCACCAGACTATTAGGTCTAAAATTCTTTATACTAGTCGCTCCTTCCTTCCTTTGGTACAACGGTAATAAAAGAGGCATTATGACTTTTCTCGAACTCCTAATTTCTTGGAATTCCACAATGGTCTCCATCAACTAACCTTGAACTTTCCCCTAGCTTTTTTCTCGAAATCCCAGTTTCTTCGAATTCTGATAGTTTTGTCTTGGTGGTATAATAACTTTCAATTTTTTTTTGGGGCAGGTTGGGGAGCTCGAAAGTCAAATTGACAATTTCGAGGCTGAATTGGAAGGACTTTCAGTTAAAAAAGGGAAGCAGAGGCCCCCAAGATTGGTAAGAGGATGTAAAATTAAGTGTGTATCATGCATATGGTTTATCGTGATTGATTAAAGGTCACTTCTTTTATGTTTTCTCTAGGTACATTTGGAAACATCCATTGTTCGGCACAAGGCTCATATAATGAAGTTGGAGTTAATTTTAAGATTACTGGATAATGATGAATTGAGTCCTGAGCAAGTCAACGATGTCAAGGATTTCCTCGACGATTATGTGGAACGAAATCAGGTATACTATTCTTTACAATTTATTCCTCATGTGTCTGGTGTAGGTTATTTTGAAGAAATCAATTATAATTATCACTTTAACCTCTTAAATTAAATGGAATTCTGGAGTGCTGTGCTTTCTCTTTCTCTTCACTTTTTTCTGTCTATTCACTTCTGATGTGTTCTTAGGATTGCTCTTGAAGTAATGTCATCTTTTTGGCATGTAATGTTACCATTTGCTTGGACTGTATTTTTGCAGGAGGATTTTGATGAATTCAGTGATGTTGATGAGCTCTATAGCACTTTACCACTGGATAAGGTGGAGTCTCTTGAAGATCTGGTTACCATCGGTCCACCTGCTCTTGTCAAGGTAATATACATCCAAATCATCATTTCTTCTAATTTCTTTTTCTACTTAACTTATTTATTTATCGTTCATTGTTTATGTTTTGACTGATATATTTGTCTGTTTTGCTATACCAAAATAATTTGTGGTCATTTTCTTAATTCTAATGTATGGGTGTAGGATCATTTTGATCTTTAATGCATGCCATTCCTGAACACAATTCTTCTTAATGTTTAAGCCAGAACCCTAAAAATAAAGGAAAGCACAGAAGACGTTGTTATGGTGAAAAAACCAAAACAAATGTAGGAAGCGCTCAAATTAGCCTGATAGAGAGAAGTGAGAAACAGAGAAGTCTGTATCATCTGCTAGCATTTTAGCCCCTAAATCAGTCCAAAGTCTGGTGATTTGCCATTGTTGTGCTTGGTTATCAAAGACGTTGGTCAGCTGTGCATTTACTATTCGTGTGGGTTTTCTTGATGTGCTGGATTTTGGTTTCAAAGATCGGGTGTTTACTTCTAGGGTGAGCACGAGATCTTCAATCTGCTAAATTCTGGGAAACATGGAATGTTAATTGATAGGTATAAGAAGTGGATATGATGTGATTCCTTACTCAGTGAGTTGCTTTGAATCTGTTAACCTGAAGATTTTGCTGGCTTATTAATTGGCAGTTCCCAATTGAATTAGGCATTGGTTGTCTAGGGATGGCAAAATCAAACCCCACCCGTTTAAGTTTGGGTGGGTTGTTGACCTACACATTTATTAGCTCAACCCATTTCAACCCATTTTTAATGGGTTGATATGTAAACCAAATGGACTCATGAGAAATCTTATCAAAATATTTTTAATTTGATATGTTTTATATAGCCATAATAAAGATTTTTTTATTAGGTACTAAAATATTTTAAAAGAACAAATAAAACAATTAAAACTTGGTAAAAATTGGGTTGGGTCTTGACCCGTTTATGACCCAAACAAATTTAGGTTGGGTTGGGTCGGATCTTGACCCGTTTATTGCCTTGACCCATTACGACCTGCCTAAATTTAACCCAACCCGCCCAATTACCACCCTTTATGTTGGTCACTAGGAGGCCCAAATCCCAATGTCCTTTTTGTGTATGTAAATTACTATTTGTTTCTATTACCTTCGACAATCGACAAGTCAGTTTTGGACGTATATTAGGAATTTCTACGGGCTCAAGTGAAGATTTTGCAGATTAGGGTTTTTGTTTGTGATTTGTAGATCTTGACGGGCTGAGGTTTTGTGGTTGATTGCAAGTTGAGGATTTCACCAGAGCTATCATGCTTTTTATTTCTCACGTGATCAATTGGTCGAACATAACAAGACTTCAACATTTTCTGTCATATTTGTAGATTTGGACTTAAATTGTCCACTTTTTATAAATATTACAAGACCGTTTGTGTTCATGGTATACATCAAGGACCAAAATATTCGTACCCTTATATGTTAGGGACCATTTTGATTTTTTCTCTTTAACCTATAAATCAACTTATCACAAGAGATTAAACCTATAAATCAACTTATTAAAAGAGATTAAACCTATAAATCCTCACCTTTTGGTCCAGGATAGTCTTCTGTTGTTCTGGATCAGAAAAATCACATTCGAGTAAATAATGTACGTTTTACTTTGGAGTGCTCATCATGCTAAATAACATTCCACTTTGTCCATTAAATCGGGGGGATGGCGTTGTCTATTTGTTATGGGTAGTGGAAAGCATGATGGGGGTAATATACTTGACAAGATATTTAGAATTGGGGTGTAGGTCCAAGAGCTTCATACTTGAATAGGTTTTAAGTGAGATACAATGCATGTTGATGGTGGCTGGCCTATAAAAAAAGAAAAAAGAAAGACGATGCTCATTTCGCTGTTTGATAATTGATGTCTATGCAACATTATATGTAGCTGCTGGTTGTGATGGAGTGCTTTGTTCAATCTAGCAAATTTAAAAGGTTAGAATAAAGAATGATTATAAAGAATATAAGAAGTTAGATGGGTCTAACAGTAAGGGATGATATGAAACATAACTGGTACAATATTTACTTCAAAACATAAACTCCTCATTACTAATTTAGTATATGCATATCTAGTAAAACATGTTGTTTTGGGGATAAAAGAAAATATGGGATCGGAGTCTAATTCTCAATCGGGAAAAAGATCCACATTAGAGCTAGAGGAATAACATTCCACGTGTTGTGCCACCTTCTCCTAGCTCCACTCTTCCATCTGAACGTCAACTCTTTCACGGATCTTGGCATTACCCAGGTGATGCCAAACCATGTAAACATATTCCTCCTATAACCTCGTGGCTGTTTTGCAATATAACAGAATATGATCCTCGTCCTCACCAGTCTCCTTACATAGGAAACACCAGCTCATGTAGACAACCTTTCGCTTCCTAAGGTTCTCTGTTGTCAAAATCACCTCTCGAGTAGCTAACCACGTGCGGAAGCACACTTTCCTCGACACCTTTGGTATCCATACTGCACCATATGGAAAAATATCCTCCAGCCTCACCAAAACCTTCTCATAGAAAGACTTGACAAAAAACACAGTGTTATTTTCCCAACTCCCAACTCAAAGCATCGAGTCTGTCGACCGGTTCACATGCGTTTGGAGTAAATCTAGCAATCTCTGAAGGCAGTCACCTCCTGGTCCCAGAGAAAACCTCAAATCCCAAAAAGTTCCATCCCCTTATGTCCCCCTAACTTGCTTAACATATAATTCCCTTTGATACATTACTAGGAATTCATTCTTAAGCACCAAACTTCCATACCACCTTTGCTCCCAGAAACTAACTCTGCCCCCTCCTCAACCCTAAAACATCCCACCCCTTCATTATATTCCTTCCCTACACCACACTCGAAAGGCATAGTGATCACTTTTTTTCTCCATCCCCTTCCATTTTCCCGCTATCACCCCTCTCCATAAAGCTTCTACCTCCACCCCAAATCTTCACAACCATTTGCCCAAAAGAGTTTTGTTGAAAGTTTTCAGCTCTTTAACCCCAAGTCTTCCCCATCGTTTAGGAGGTGTCACAGACTCCCGTCGAACTAAGTAAAACTTCTTTGCTCGGTCCGCCACATCCCAAAGAAAATCTCTTTGCAACCTCTCCATTATCTATACCCTGGGAAGGTGCGTTGAACAGGGACACGTGATGTGTAGGGATACTCGATAGCATGCTCTTGATAAATATTTCTTTGCCTTTGGACAAGTATCTTTTTTGCCAACCTGCCAACCCCTACTCTACCCCTTCTCTACCTCTCTGAATGACCGGATTCCAAATGGTGAGATCCTTGTTCCATGCGTCCAATGGTAATCCTATGTAGGTAGTAGGGAGAGTCCCCTGCACGACAAAACTTGGGAAAGCATGTCCATATTATCCATTGCACCAGCAAGTATGATCTCATATTTATTGAGGTTAATTTTAAACCCTGAAACCACCTGGAACCAAGTTAACACTTGTCCAAGCTGGATCCCATCAACATCACAAAACACCAAAGTTTTGTATCCGATACAAGTGTAGAACAAAAGTTTAGAAGCTCCATCGCGTGAATTTTAAGATTCAAGGATATGGATCCGAGTGTGGATACCGGTGCTAGGATACTATTAATAAATATTTAAGAATAATATATATGGCTATTAATTATTTAAAATTGTTGAAAAAAAACTTTTTTTCCGATTAAAAGGTGTTTTAAATCCATTAATATTAATTAAGTTAAATGAAAAATGTCTACGTAATTGCAAATTGCTAATATAATATAATACAGAACAGTTTAAACAGAGAAAAATAATTATTTTTTTTTTTAAAAAATTGGTTATCATTCTCTATTTATGCTTCTTGAACTTTGTTAATAACTCAAAAGCAAAAAGTATTTGTGGCAGAAATAATTGTGTCTTTACTAACTAGAGCTCTAAAGGATCAAGTATTTGTGGTACAATTTAAATTCGTTGTAAACACTTAAATATTTCATTTATAAGTTATCTTGTACAAACGCAAAGTGTTCTAGTACTTTATGTGACTATATATGAGATAAACCAAAAATCAAACCAAATACACAATTATTCTATATTTCTTGGGAATAGGATTAGTCAAAAGCACCCAAGATAGGTTGACTAAATCTAGTGCAGATCCCACACCACACCCAAATTGTGTTGGATGACACGAGTTCAGAGAAATTTCGAAGGATCTGGCAACATAGATCAAAACTCTTTGACTAAGTTAGAGCTGTAAATCCCTAAAGCTTGCCTTAGCTATTATTGGAAAGGGAAGAGACTAGGTTCTTCAGACACTTTACCTTTATTAAAAAAGAGGGAAGAGACGAGGTAAGCCTAAATTACATTGATGGAAGTTGTCTCCTTAAATCTCTTGAAATAAATAGGAATTTAACTAAGATCATTACACAATATAAGCAAAGGTTCTATATAACTATATAAGCTATTCCGACTACCTGGGATTTTGGCTTAGTTGTTGTTATTAGGTCTGAGTATAGATAAGTGTGAGATTCGGATAACCTTCAGTTATAGAGAAACTTTAAGTCCTTAAAACACAAATATTTTACCACTATTGGTTTGAGTTGAGACCGAATAGAGTGAACTAGATATAGGTGATTCACCTTGGCAGCCATGAGTTATTTGGCTAGAGACGTAATTGTGGTTTATGAAAGTAGCAGTTTCTTTTTCTAGTATCTTTTGGAATTCAAGTAGAGGAAAGAAACTCTTTGCCCATGTATGTAGGGATGGGCCATACAGCCTTTGCAGTAGCTGTAACTTCTTTTTGGTTTTCCAGGGTGTCACTGTTTCCAGTGCGGTTTTGAGTGTGAAAACTTCTCTGGCCTCTCCACCTGCTCAAGCATCGGTATGGTTCACTTCTCTTTCCTTTTCTTTTCTCCCTTTGGCCACGTGGGCTTTTAGATGGGAAGATTTGACCGTAGTCTGTTACACATCTTTCTTTCCAATGCTTCTAAGGCTGGCGGTGTTTAAATGGAAGGCTAGAAATACAGTTCTGATTTGTTGCTATTTCCTTAAAGCTTGATACAATAATTTTTTTCACGTACAGTAGTTTACTTGGTACTCATTTTTTTTTTGAGAAAGGTAACTTGTATTATCAACAGAGGAATACTCCAGGAGTTGTCCAGTAATACGTACAAAACAAGGATCACAGAAGTGTAAAACTAGCCTCCTATAATCTCGTCAGTAATCAAAAATACTAGGAATATCTTCATCTTGAGGATATTCATGCTTGCACCAAAAATAGAAAAGAACCATACTATTCATCTTCATTTTCTCAATAGAGCAGCTCTTGTTTTCAAAACATCTGTGGTTCCCTTCTAGCCAAATAGTCCACCAAATGCAAACTGGGACAATCTTCCATATCTCTCTGTGCCCAGACTGATTTCCATCCCTGTTCTAACAGGCTAAAGCTTCCTTTATATTCCTTGGCATAGTCCAGCTAATGCCACTAAGATTGATGAAGACCTGCCAAAGTTTCTTAGTCTCTCTACAGTGTGGAAAGAGATGATTTATTGTCTCTGCCTCACATTCACAAAAAGAGTATCTAGAGCACAATTGTAAGCCTCTTTTCATGAGGTTATCATGAGTTAGTGCAGCCTGCTTGGCCAGAAGCCAGGAGAAACAGGCTATCTTGAATGGAACCTGGACTTTCCATATCATCTTCCATGGCCAACCTCTTTTCTGTAGGCCTGATGTCTGAAACTTCCTGTAAGCTGATCCAACTGAAAATCTCCCTTGTTTGTCTGGAATCCAGACTAGTTGATCCTCACCGTTGTTGAGATCCTTGCATTGCTCAAAAGTGTTTAGGAATCCATCCATTTTACTCACCTCCCAATCATTCAATGGTCTTCTGAATCTAAAGTTCCACCCCTGGTCATCTCTCATCTCTTTGACAGTGACCTTTTCCTGGAGACTCAAAAGAAAAAGATCAGGGAAACTGTTTTTTAGAGATTCTTGTCCCACCCAGCTTTCCTCCCAGAACAAGGTCTTCCTTCCATTACCCACCTTTATCTTACAATCATGTATCAATTTTGGCCACAAATTCCTTATTGATCTCCACAGAGCAGTACCATATGGTTGTGAAGTGGCTTTGCTGATCCACCAGTTTTCCATGCCATATCTTGTCCTGATTGTCTCCTTCCACAGGGATTGTTCTTGAGAAGCAAACCTCCACAACCATTTCATTAGTAGGTTGCTATTCTGAACCTTCAGATTCCTTGTTCCCAATCTCCCTTCTTTCTTGCTAGCTATGACTTCATCCCATTTAACCAAATGGATCTTGTGGTTGTTTTGGTCACATTTACCTTGCCACAGGAAATTTCTTCTAATGGTGTCCAATCTGTCTCACACACTAGCTGGCATAGGGAATAAGGACATCATATAGGTAGGTAAAGCATCTAGGACACTGTTTATGAGAGTAGCTCTACCACCCAAGGACAAATATTGACTTTTCCAGCTAACAAGCTTCTTCTCACATTTCTCCAACACATTGTTCCATATTCCCTTTGATTTGCTCTTGTCCCCCAATGGCATGCCAAGATATACAGTAGGTAATTCTCTAATTTTCCCTCTCAAAATGTCTACCAAACATTCTATCCTAGGTACCTCATTTACTGGGTAAATGAAGATTTTACTCCAATTAATGTGAATGACGGAGGTTGCTTCAAACAAAATCAAGATGACTCTTAAATATTTCAGTTGATTATTGTCTGCATCACAGAAAATTGAAGTGTCATCTGCATATTGAAGTTGAATAATTGCCAGACCTTGTCTGTCGTCCATATTAGCATTAAAACCCCTTATCCAACTGTTTGTTTGAGCTGTCCTTAACATATCATTAAGTCCCTCCATTGCCAGTATAAAAAGGAAAGGGGATAAGGGGTCCCCTTGTCTCAAGCCTCTCTCTGAATTGAAGAAACCAAAGGGTGATCCATTGATCAACACTGATAATTTCACATTAGTAGTGCAGAATTTGATCCAGTTTATTCACTTCTCACCAAAGTCCATATTCTCCATAGTTTTCCAGATGAAGCCCCCTGTGTAAGTGATCATAGGCTTTCTCTATGTCCAGCTTACATAGGCTTTTTTTTTTTGTGAAACTGGTAATGTTTACTTGGTACTCTTTGTTTTGTTTTTATATGCATTTTTGAATTGATTTTCCTCTTCTGCATTTGTTCCAATTTTGTCGTTCACTTCTTGGAAGTTTTATTTCGTTAGATGCTTAGGGCAATGGATGTCCTTTGGAAAATTTTCCAATATAATTGGGGGATTATGAGTGCAGTTCTTCTATTAGTCTTTGAAATTTTCAAAAATAAATAAATTCTTCTATTAATCTTTGAATCTTAAGCGGAGAACAGATTTTTCAGAAATAATTCATATTATATCTGTTTCTGTCCATTTAATCAAAATATGATGAATCATTTTATTTGTCATGAGAATGGGTTGGAAAGAAAGTGATGCATCTGTTAAAGAACTTATTTCAGGCTAACACAACATGAAAGAAAAGCAGCTTAACCACTTCCCATTGTGAAAAGATATGTTGTCCGTTTTTTTCATGAAAGTTTCTTGCATCATCTAGGTCCACCGATTATCTACTGGAAAACTAGTTACTTACAATGTGTTAGATGTATCAATTCGTACAACTTGTAGCGTGTTTTGGACGGACAAATCTTAGTTAATGCATTGAACTTTTCAGAAGCTCAACAATTGATGTACCTTCTCTTATAGGGTTTTCTTTCTTGTTCAAAGATTTTATATTAAGTTTTTAGAAGTTTGATCTCTTTCATCTAAAGGGAGGATCGTTTTGAGAAAGTAATAATTTTGTTGATTAGAATACCATGTACAAGTAGTATAAAACTAAGTTGCACGAACTATTAACTTTCGGTGCTACACCCGTGTCGACATGACATGGATGTGGGATCCATACCGGATATGGTCATTCAACTTTGGATACTTGGACCAAAATTGATTGAGAAGTTCGAGAAAAATACAATGATTCCTAAAATCAAAACAAAAGCTAGGCTTAAATCATAATTTAGACATGTTTTTCTATCGTTAAAAGATATTTGTACAAAAAAGTATGCAACTAGAAGGTGCTTTAAGGATATTTACAGGAACATCATTGCTGAATGTGCAATGAACTCAAGAAGTCTATCACGACCTCTCTATATCATTTTCCATAGCCATGTTACACCAAAAAATAATAGGAGATGCATTTGAACTTAATAATAATTACATATTCAGTCATGCTCTCAAAGATTCGTGCATTTTTTGACTTTCAAATAGCCCATCAAAATTTGGCATATTTTACAACTCTAGTTTTAGCCTAATCCATATTTAGATCTGTACGCCCGAATGTTATAATTCAAATCATGAAGGATCCGACACTAGCTCAGCATGACCCACACATGTATCAAGACACCCGAGTCTGAGCAACTTAGGTATTAAATTAGCAAAAAATAGAAAGTTATTCCTCAAGTGTATGAAATATTTTCCACCCCTTCAAAAGCTTTTCTATTCCTTACCAAAAAGGTCCTGTTCCTCTCCTTCCAAAGATCCCATATGAGAGCTAATATATCTACATTCCATTTCCTGCATTTCCTCTCCTCCTCCTAGTGGCCCATCTGTTTAGCATGTTCTTCTATGTTCCTGACATTCACATTGTGCACACTGTATGCCTAATCAGCTCAGAACTTTACACAACTAGGTAGCATCTTGACAATGCAGTGTGAAATGGTCGATGTCTTCTCTCTAGCGTCTCCACATGATCTTCATCCCCTTCAGTTGGGTTGTTCTTTAGTTTCAATTTCTTTTCTAGCTTATCATAAAAACTCATGATTCCTAAATTATGTGATTTAAATATTATTGCTTTTGTACTATGAGAAGGGTCGCAAACATTTTCAAAGAAGTGACTCCTTTGTCGTCCTTCTAATATTGTGATGACATCCTTCCAACCATTCATGGTTGAAGATAAACTGAAGCCTAAAGACAAATATTCTCGCGTAGATACAGAAGATTTTTGCTTTCTTATCTTTGTTTTATACTATTGCAGTTAATGATATTCGTCCTACTACCTTGTAAAAGAGAACGATATGCATCCTACATCTTACTAATTATGGTTGAAATGACTCTCTAGTCTAACAACAAATGTTTCTCCCTTTTATACGTCTGAGAACATGCAAACGTTTCAAGGAAATATAATGCCTTTGTCATCTTTTTATATTATGAAGATCTGTGTCCTACAATTCATTGCTGAAGACACTGAAACCTAAAGTAAAAAGTGCATGTTTTTTGGAAAATTGATAAATATATATATACTCCCTCTGTCCCATTTTATGTGGCACCCTTTCCTTTTTAGTCTGTCCCAAAAAGAATTTCACCGCACTATAATTAGAAACAATCTAACTTTAGAATTCTCCTATTACCCTTAATGAAATGATTTACAACTATACAAATATCTAAGGATTGTTTTAGATCACAAGTTTCAAAAGTCTTCTCTTTTTCTTAAATACCGTTGTGACATAAAATGTGACGGAGAGAGTATATATATATTTGATAACTGTGATGTTTGGGTCAGTTTGCGTGCACCTCGACTAATACCACGGTATACCTGACACCTTCTACCAACAACAAGTACTAGGTAACTGTCCACCAAGGTTAGTACAGATGAAAAAATTGATATGTTTTAAGTATCGTAATGTATTAAGAGACAATTTCCCTGCAGGGAGGAACGTCAACTTTTAAAAGTTTTGTGAGGAGGTTTTGCATGTGTATATTGGTTCTTATGATGCCAATTCCTCAAATTGACTATTTTCTTTTTTTGAAACTGGTAAATACAATTCCTCACTGACCATTCAAACCCCCAATACACAAATACTTTACCTCTGGGATCTCTAGCCCTCTTTCCCTTTCTCACCATAGCTCTTTACACAACTGGTAAATTATCTTTGAAGACACCATTATCCACCTTTCTCATGTTAACGCAATACACATTATTTTCTTGGTTTGGTAGTAAAGTTCGAGTCCCATTCTTTCCAAGTTTGTAGGGTTCCTTTGCTTACCTTGCCTTACCGATATAGAGAACTAATTTATTTTTTTGCTTTCCTGGTGTTTATAACATCTTCTACCTAAGTTGCTCGGACTCGGGGATGGGTGTCTTATAAGGGTGCGGATTTAGAGGTTGAATTCTTCATGATCTAAATTTAAGATTCGGGGTATGGATCTAGGTACGGATATGGGTGTGGAGATTCGGCTAAAAGTAATTCAAATAGCTAAAGATAGAGCTTTATATTTAAATTATTATGAGACACTATGTGGAAAACTAACAAAGTATTACACAACAACAACATACCCAGGGATCTGAGGAGGGTAGGATGTACACAGACCTTAGTCCTTACCCTATCTTTGATAACTCACAAGGTATTCTGAGGAGAATATATTTCATCAAGAGGAGAATTCCAGAAGGAGATAAGGAAAAGGACTGAGGTAGATATTTCCATATGCTAGGTGTTCCATTTTCTTCCATTTCACCTTTAGCTTTTGTCCTAATTTTTTCTGTCGATTTTGGTCAAATTACCCAGAAATCGGTTGACCAGATCTGGTTCTGATCCCATACACACACGTCGTGTTGATGGGGGTGCGGCACCAAAAGTGAAGAGTGTTAGCAACTCAGTCTTCTACTTCTCAAAGTTTTGCGAGGAGGTTTAGCATGTGTATATTTATTCTTATGATGCCAATTTCTCAAACTGACCATCTAAAACCCCCAACACAAATATTTTCCTCTAGGATCTCTTGCCCTCTTTCCTTGCTCACCATAGCTCTTTGACGCAACTGTTGACTTGTCCTTGAAAGCGCTAATATTCACCTTTTCCAACATTTCTGATGTTAACGCAAACAATTTATTTCTTGTTTCATTAGCAGGCAGTTGTTCAAGGCCCATTCTTTCCAAGTTTACATGGTTCCTTTGCTTCCTGATGTAGAAACCTAATTGATGGTCTGCTTTCCAGGTGGCTGTAACATCTTCAGCACAGCAAGCTGTTAGTGTTCAGGATCAGGCTGATGAAGCAGCATCACAGGACAGTAGCTCTGAAACAGTTGTTAGGACCCCACCTCCTAAAAGTAGTGCAGTTGTTACTTCTGCTCCCACAACGCCTGCTGGGAGTCATGCAACCCCGGGTAATAACCATGCTTCAACTCGAAAGCTTCTGATACATCAACTAATTTGTTTATTTGTTGGCTGAACTTCTGTATGTGGTTTCTTGGGACATGCAGGTGCTGCTGCTGCTGCTTTATCTCCAACTAGCATGTCAAATGCAGTAAAAGAAGACGATTTGACAAGTTTCCCAGGTCGAAAGTCTTCCCCTGTCCTTAGTGAAACTACTTTAAGGGGTGTTAGTAGAGGTGCTCTATCTAACCAACCCGTGGCTAGTATTGCACTTGGTTCTGCTGGTTCAGTTACTGGCAATGGAGGTCTAGGAGCTATTCCTGCTTCTGAAGTTACAAAGAGAAATATCTTAGTTTCAGAGGAGAGGCTTGGAAGTAGCAGCATGGGACAGCCTTTGGTATCCCCTCTGGCTAACAGAATGATGATGTCACAAACAGCTAAGGCTACAGATGGAATTGGTGTTACTGATGGGGCAAATCTCGGTGATGCTACAGTCATGACTGGTAGAGTTTTCTCTCCTTCTGTTGGTCCTGGTATGCAATGGAGGCCTGGTAGTTCCTTTCAGAATCAAAATGAAGCGGTATGTTTCCATTTTATCATTTATGCGAGCTCTGTGATCACCACTTAAATTTGTACCTGTTTATTTACTTATCACATGCTGCAAGTTTAAAATAAAAGTAATTAGCCTCTCAAGTAATAAGCATTTAATGACATATTTTTTTTTTTCAATTTCAAAAAAATATGTCATTAAATGCTGGCATATCCTTAAAACTATTCTTTACCTTGCTATCTGCTTTACTAGTTGAAAAATGCTTTAATTCTCTATCTTTATTCTTATGCAATTGGAGAGTGTTATATTTTAAAACTATGAGCACCTCATCCATGTTGAAATAGAATTCTTTTTGCCTAAATTGATGTGGGGTGCTGTCACGAAGACAATCTGTCTGAATATATGGACTGCTTTAAGAATTCTAAGAATATGTCATGGCATGATCTCAAGTGTGTTTAAAGTTTTTGTTTCCTTTTTTGTTTTGATAACACACTTTCAGGTGTGTGCAGTTACTGCGATTTATCTTTTCCTTAGGTTTCTACCTTTTTTTCCTAGACTATTATGTATTCAACTGCTTCAACAGGTATCGTTCCATTTTAATGTGTTTCTTGGACTTTCAGGGCCAATTCCGTGGTAGAACTGAAATTGCACCTGACCAGAGGGAGAAGTTTTTGCAACGATTTCAGCAAGTACAGCAGCAAGGTCAGAGTAATCTTCTTGGTGTACCTCCATTTAGTGGTGGAAACCTTAAGCAGTTCTCGTCCCAGCAACAGAATCCACTTTTGCCACAGGTGTTGTTTAATGTTTGTGCATGATATTTGTTTCTTTTGAGTTAGTTGGATTACCTTGTTTACCTTCATTACATAATTTTGTCACTTCAATAATATATTTTCCTTAACTTTTAGCACACCCCTTTTCACTGTGCTCCTTTTCTGTTGACGTCGACTCCCTTGTCTTATTATCTTTTGGTGAACTTTTTCTTTGTTAAAGGGCTGTTAGTTTTAATTAAAGATAATGACGGCTGTATCTGAATGCATATTATTAGTAAGATTCTGTGTTTGGATTTGAATGCAGAATGACTAGGACTGTTTGTTTTCTCAATAACTAAATGTTTATAGTTTATTGTTATCAAAACAATAATAAGTATAAAATCAAATAAAATAATTTATATATTATATCTAAAATTATTAATTTATCATCTCGTAAGGTGATAGTTGTCTGTCACTGGGTATGATGTTGTTGTTGTTAGGTGATACTTGTCTGGTTGAGTGGTGGGGGAGATGGTTGGCTGTGGTGGTTCACAATGATATTGGTGGTTGCACTGGAGGTGGTTGGTATGGTAGTGGTCAGTTGTGGTACGCGGTGGCGGTGTTTGGCAGTGATGGTGGAAGTGGTTGGTACTGGTAGCTGGTTGGCAGTGGTTGTGGCTGATTATGTCAGTTATACTGTGATGTGGTGACTGAGGGTGGTTGTGGATAGATTGTCTTTGTTAAAGTTCTTTAAATAGCTTTTTAATAATATTAAAGACTACGTTTAGAATTTGAATGATTCAGATACATTGAGACCCCTATAAATCTAAATAAAACAAATGCACTTAATGGTTTTTGATTCAGACCTTCATTATGTGAAAACAATTGGGGCGTAAGTATTGCTTTTAGATTCAGTGGACTTGTTTATATATGACAAAATCTTTAATGTTGAAAACAGAAGTACTGTTACTGTCAAACCCCTTGTATACAAGAATAAGGATTCTTCTAGATTTCATCCCATAGGTTCTACATTAGTTGAAAATATCAATGTTATTGCATTGTTTCAATACTGTAAGAATTTTCTAGTCTGGTACCGTAAGAGGAGGAAACAATCCATTTAAGCAAAAAGATGAAATATAATGATTTTTTTTGAGAATTTAAAGGGAATATAGTGATTTGCGATACAAACTCAAAAATCTGCTTCTGCCTTTGGGCTTATCACACTTTATTTCATGTTGCATTGGTTTCCTCCATACTTGTATGCTGGACACTTGGTTTGATTATGTGCTCTTACCTGATTCTATTGTTTCAGTTCAATTCTCAAAGCTCCTCTGTCTCTCCTCAACTTGGACTGGGAGTTGGGGTCCAAGCAGTTGGTATTAACAACATTGCCTCATCTGCGTCTTTGCAGCAGCAATCAGGTTTTAATGCACAACTTTTGGCGTCAATTTCTGTTATATGATTGCCTTCTGTTTTGAGCCTGTTTGGGCTGGGCTGAGTTGAAACAAAATTTAATTTGCGAGGCATGTCCGATTGGTTTCATTCGTTTCCTGCTTCTGTATAAAAAACAAGAGGATTTCCTTTTCTTATTTATAAAATTGAAATTGATCTTTTTTAAAATTTTGTTTTAAATAAGTAATCTTTTGTCTTGTACTCCCTCCATTTCAAAATAAATGAATTGTGAGGCCTTTTTTCATAGTTCATAATAAGTAAATTGTTCAAAATTCAAGAGGGTTGTTGGGAATTTCTTCCATTTTTGCCCCTCATTTACATTTTTAGGTGATAATTTCAAGAGAGTTAATAGTTCATATTTATGATTTTACTTTGAATTATTTATATTTTCAAGAATAGTTTGAGAATAACTAAAAGGGCAATAGTGGAAAGTGGTGTTCAATTTATGTTCGAAACTTTTTCTTAATGGGTGTGCATTGCCTCAACAATTCACTTATTTTGAAATGGAGGGAGTAGTTGTTTTGGTTTGTCTCGGATGATGAAAATCATGCAGAAAGTTCATCTTTGTACCTACTGTTTCTTTTATTTGCCTTCCATCTTGAATTCTTTATTTTGTTCTTTTTTTCTTCCAATTTGATATTTGCTGTTATCTTTCCCTACCTTCTTGATAATAAGAAACACACTAGTATTAGTTTATCAAGTAACCATATTTCTTTGTTTAAACCTCTTAATTATGTTCCTCGGAGAAAGGGAAGTAAGCTGATGATAGTAATGTGGAGAATACATTTGAAGATTGCTTCTAATCTGATTTTCCTGAAGGTTCTTATTTATAGAGACTTGACAAGTGTCTTTGGATTTTCATTATATTGTCAATTTCCAAGAGTGGATATATTAATATTAATAGTTGTATCATTACGTATTATCAATACTAGAAAATCTGTCAAAGTCGATGCATTTGCATATTTGTATGTTAAAAAACCAATGTTCACGTTGAATAAATTGCTGAAATTTAATTTAAAGTGAATGAAATGTCTTTTAGGCGGGATACTGATATAAACTTCAAAGATATCAGTAAGTTGTTAAAGTGTCCTTATTTGAGAGAATGAGGTTGTTATCTTTCCTTATGTGGTTTAGGGAAATTCTCACCTCATGAGCTAGCTAGTTGGCTTTTGGAGTTGAGTTAGGCCCATGACCCATTTTTTGATCATGGTATAGTATCTGTGCGAGACTCAACTCAATTCTTAGTTTATCCAATGCTGGGACACCATGTTATGTTGTTCACGGTCTAAATGTTCATTCCTCAGCTTTGGCGTGGTGTTAAGTATCCCACATTGGTTGAGGGATAATAATGGAAGAATTTATGACCATCTTTCACATCGTAAATAAATGAAACCTACCCTTCTGGAGTGAGATGAGTGGATTCTGAGAGAAGAGGTTTTGTTAGTATGGAACCTACCTCTCTGGAGTGAAGGATTGCCATCCTATAGCTGAGTGTTTTCGGTGCCTCTTTTTGATGGTTAATGTTGGAAATCCTCTCCCTGAATCACCTTTAATGGACATTCCAAAGGATTTGCTTGGCTGTCTTGCATGTGCAGACAAATAAAGTAAAAAAAGTATGGATAAAAATGAAGTCCATAAGGAGTGATAAACAAAACTTGATTATGGGAATCGATGGTTAGATCGATTACTTTAGTAGAACAACACCTAAAAAGTTTACTACCCTTGAACCTTTCTTGGAAGATGGGGATGCTGGGGTTTGCATTTGCTAGTTACT
Source organism: Solanum dulcamara (assembly GCF_947179165.1). NCBI lineage: Eukaryota > Viridiplantae > Streptophyta > Magnoliopsida > Solanales > Solanaceae > Solanum > Solanum dulcamara. The sequence goes on along the minus strand of NC_077246.1, from coordinate 22,413,953 downwards.
TGTGATTGTTATTTTTAATAAGATAATGTTAGTTGCTTGTGATGGTTAATGAATTAAGATCATAATTTTTTTCGTAGGCTATTCTCTTCTTTTGTCTTTAACTACTCCCTCCGTTTCAATTTGTTTGACATACTTCCTTTGTTAGTCCGTTTAGAAAAGATGACTCTGCCCCTTTTTAGCAGCTTTTTAATTTTAACTTTCCACATTACATGTTTAAGACCATAAGATTAAAGGACATTTTGGTACATTTGACCTATCTTTAATTTAAGACCACAAGATTCCAAGTCTTCTTTATTTTCTTATACTCCTTGCCAAGTCAAAATAGGCCAAACAACTTGAATAGGAGGGAGTATTTGATTTGTCACCATTGTCCAATTCTTTTGCTTTGCCAATTAGGAGAATAGAATCATTGTTAAGTTTGGATGAAGTAGGAGAGGCCGATTGTATTTTCTTCACTATCAATTGACTGATTAACATTTGCAGAGTCCTAGGAATGGGACTGTGTGGAGGGAGGAGATGATCGAAGTGGTCTATTTTCTTGATAATTGTAGTTGGAGTGACGTTACTAATAAGGGGAAATAGCTCGACTTGTAATGACGATCTTCTGTACCTAATGGACAACTGAAAAGAATCAAAGAAAAAGTTGTATCTTCTCTAGAATTTGAAGCAAAAGATAGTTGTATAACGTTCTTTGATACATGAATGCTTAAAATGCTTTTATAAATAAAATGGTCGCAGATGTAGGCCACTCAAAAGCTGATGAATTGCAGCAACAACAGATTTTGCTTGAGGATTCTTCTGCAGATTCTTCTGCAAACGCTGGGCTTGGGAAAAATCTTTTGAATGAGGATGATATGAAGGCTTCATATGGATTAGATACCGCAGTGAGTTGAATATCTTTAAGTGATCTGGCTTCCAATGTTAAATTGATGACCTTTATCTCATGTGATTGTTGATAGAGTGAAGATGGATATTTAATATTAGTTGATGACATGTTTATTCCCAACTTACTGTATTTTTATTGTCGCTTCAAATAATTTGTTATCAGTGATTCACAATAACATATCTTAGAGGCTTATTATTCGCTTTACATGAGAAAATGTGGTTGTCTGATATATTAATTGGAAAAGGGTCAAATATACCCCTATGCTATTAGAAATAGTTCAAATATACCCCTCCTCATACTTTTGGTTGAATTACCCCTCCCGTCATACTTTCAGTTCTATACCCCTCTCATTATACTTTGACACAAATTTGCCCTTAATTTTAATGGTGGGACACTGTTAAGCTCAGAATCAAATGACCCGTCCTCAATTTTATATATCATTTTTTTTAGAAACCCACCAGTTTAACCCTACCCGGCCTATTTTCTTTTCTTTTCATCTTCTTCCTCTCGTTTCAATACCCAAAGCTTCAAAGTTTGTTCTTTCGTGATGGATTTCATTTTGTTTTCCTTAAAGATTGGCAGCATTTACATTCAAGCACTAATAAATGAACAAAAAATCAGAAATATAACAGAAACCGTAGCTATCAGCTGCTTGCAGCTTGTCATAAGAAAACAATTTGCAAACACAAAAATATAAAACTGAGCCACATCCAAAGAACCTACATAATAAATTAAATTAATTGGCCTACAAGAAAGGTATATGTACACATAAATTGAACATGTTCGGAATAAAGGGGGTGGGGGGTGCCACAACAGAAGACCTCATATAACCTACTAAAGGATGATATTCATCTAAGGGGATTGTATTTCTATTTATTGATGACAAGTTCAAAAAATTGAAGAAGAAAATGAAATTTACCATGAAAGAACAAGTTTTGAAGCTTTGGGTAATGAAAAGAGAAAAAGAAGATGAAAAGTAAAGATTGTATTTAGTAAAATCTTAACCACCCCAGAAAAAAGATGCTAAGTTGGAAACTTTACAAGCATCGAAAGGGTGCTTAAACCCCTGCCCAGAACCCTATACAATTATATATTGCCAATTCAATCTACTAGCTCTCCTACTATTCCGTTCAAACCAAAAAAAGAACAAGCTAAAGACAATTCATCCTAATTTTCTGGATAGAACTGCTAGTGACTTCAAAATGTCTACCATTCTTTTCTTTCCACACTGTCCACCGAATTCAAGAAGGAATGATCTTCCACCAGTCCTCCTTCCCACCTCTATTCCCAATACTCCAATTGTTCAGCAGTGCCAAAGTAGAACTAGGTATTACTCAAAGTTATTTCCAAAATACAAAAGAACATGTGCCACAGATGCTAGTTGTCCTGCAATGTAGGAATAATTGTTCATACAAAAGTTGTGCTTTTCTTGGTTAGTAGCAAGAGAAGCTTCCTGTATCAAGAGAATCTAAGGAGAAGGGGATTCCAATTATGCTCTAGATGTCCTTTTTGTGGTTTAGAAACTAATAGCCATCTGTTTCTTCATTGTTCTGTTACTAGTCTTCTGTGGCAACTTTTTCTTAACATTGTGGGCCTCCAATGGTATATGCCTTCCAACATTAGTGACCTGTTAAAGAGTTGGAATTGCAATGGGGGTGTTGTCAGATAGAAGAAATGGTGGAGATTGGTTCCTGCTTGTATATGGTAGACAGTTGGGAAAGAAAGAAATTTAAGAATTTTTGAAGGAAGAAGTAGCTCTTTACAGAATTTTAAGATGAGGTGCTTTCTTCTTTTTCATTTTTGGTGTAGAGAATGTTTTGTAGAGGAGGCAGTATCCTAAGTAGATCTGATGGGTGCTCTGTAACCGTTAGGATTTCATAGTTGGATCTGCTGTCCTTTCTCTCTGTGTTTATGGTTTTGGCACTATCCTAGTGGCTTTTCTTTAGTAATCAAGTTACCATTCTCAAAAAAAAAAGTTGTTCATTGTTTTCACCCTCTTGGTCATACAAAAGACATTTTGAACAAATCTGAAGACCAGTTCTTTGTAGCTTATCTTGAATTAGGCAAGCTTTCCTAATCACGAACCAGAAAGAGAATGACACCTTTATAGGAATATTGACTTTCCAGACTTGTTTGTAAGGTCAATTCTCCTCTACAGGACCTCTTTGATTCAACTGCCAATACACTGACTTTACTGAGAAGGCCCCTTTACTGTTTAGTTTCCATCTGAGTCTGTCTGTAGATTCAGTGCATCCACCTAAAGTTCCCAATATTTGAAGCAGTGTGACGAAACTCTCTACTTCCTAGTCATTAATAGCTCTTCTAAAGATTAGATTCCACCCTTGTTGACTCCACCTTTGGTTGATCATGTCATGTTTGTGGAGACATTAAAATAAAGAATTAGAAACATAGACTTCAGATTGCTCTGCCCAATCTAGGAATCAGCCAAAAATCAGTTTTCTTCCATCTCCCACAATAATCTCCACGTTTTCCCAGTAGTCTTGCCATTGGTTTTTGATAGTTCTCCACACACTGCTACCATAGGGACTATTAACATCATTTGTGGTCCACTGGTTCAACATTTCCATATTTCTGTGATATGAATTTCCTCCAAAGTGCACTGTCCTCATTATTGAACCTCCAATGCCATTTTGTAGCAGACTTCTATTATGCAGAGTCAGGTTCTTTATCCCCAAACCGCCATATTTCTTGCTCAAGGTTATAGCCTCCCATTTAACTAGATTACTGCTTTTCTTCTCTTTGTAGCCTTGCCAAAGAAAGTCTCTTCTCAATCTGTCAATTTTTTTGACTCCTTTTGAGTAATGGAAAGATAGACAGTATGCAAGTAGGAAGAGCATCTAAAACTGAATTAATGAGAGTCAATCTCCACCTTGGGAAAGATATTGGGATTTCCACCTTGACAATTTTTGTCACACCTCTCTATAACCTCATTCCAGATTTCTATAGAATAATTTTTAGCCCCCAAAGGCATCTCCAAATAAATTGTAGGAAGAGCTCCCACCTGACAGCCAAGGTTACCTGCTAGATATTACAAATTTGGAACATCATTGACCGGATGAAGAAAGCTTTTTTGCCAGTTAACATGTAAACCTGATAAAGCTTCAAAAATAGTTAGGATGGCTCTGAGATATCTGATCTGTACCTCATCAGCTTCACAAAATACTTGAGAGTCATTGGCATACAAAAGATCAGATATTTCCATTCCTTCAATGGCATTTTGTTGAGATCCAAAGCCTTTGATCCAACTATTCAACTGTGTGACCTTAATCATATGATTAAGTCCTTCCATGATTATCAAGAATAGAAAAGGTGACAAAGGATAACCTTGTCTAAGCCCCCTTGGAGATTAATCAATACTGAGAATTTTACATTAGAAATGCAAAATCTTATCCAGTTTACCCATTTGTTACCAAATCCCACGTCTTTGAGGATTTTCAACAAGAACTCCCAATTGACATTTAGTAGAATTGGTTTGGCTACATGGGTCCATCATCTTTTAATTGAATGGTTGTGAAGGGATATTTCATCCTGCGAAGGTCATTATTAGAAGCCGAAAGTATAATTTAGGTGGTTGAGTGTTCCCTAACAGATAAGCTTCTTTCCTCAGGGTGGCTGAGGGAATGAAAGGAGGAATATGATTGAGGATTTAGAATAGGTAGTTCAAGTGATTGATAGGAAGTTGAGGATTCTGATCTCTCGCTCTCTCCTTTTTCTCCTCAATGCGTTTGGCTTGATATTAAACAAGCAATGTGGGCATGGTAAAGGATATGGTTAATGACTTGAGATTGATAAGCAATTAGGATTGCTAGGATGAAGTATGTCTCGGATTTGATGCTAATGAGGTTGTTTTAATGAGCACTGACTCAACTGATTTTTATTTAAATTATTACATTGATGCACCCATTTCCGTCTTTTTAAAAAAAAACTCTTTTCTTCTTTCTGTAGGCCAAATTAGTAGTCTGTTAGTCACTTGTAAAAGATTCTTAGATGCAGGGAGGAGTCACTGGCTCTGTTGCTGAAGCATCCCCTAGGCCAAGGGATACAGATCTATCTCCTGGGCAACCATTGCAATCCAGTCAGTCATCTGGAAGTCTTGGGGTTATTGGTCGAAGGAGTGTTGCTGACCTTGGAGCAATTGGTGATAGCCTGAGTGCGTCCACTGCAAATTCTGCAGGAATGCATGACCAATTATACAACTTGCAGATGCTTGAATCTGCCTTTTACAAACTTCCTCTACCCAAAGATTCTGAACGTGCAAAGAGCTATACACCGGTAAACTTCAATACTTCATCCACTGTGCTACTGGATAATTAAATTAATATGAACTTATCTTTTGCCATTGCTACAGAGGCACCCTGCAGTTACCCCTCCAAGTTATCCCCAAGTACAGGCTCCCATTGTCAATAATCCTGCCTTCTGGGAAAGACTTGGAGCTGATAACTATGGCACTGACACTCTGTTCTTTGCATTTTACTACCAACAGGTGCAACTTTAATTGCCGGTGGTTTTGATGACCTTTTTCAATCTTAAAGATCATATTTATCTTGTTCTTTTATTACCTTCTGCAGAATACTTATCAGCAGTATCTGGCTGCTAAGGAGTTGAAGAAACAGTCGTGGAGATATCACAGAAAGTATAACACATGGTTTCAGCGGCATGAGGAGCCAACTGTTGCCACTGATGACTTTGAACAGGGAACATATGTCTACTTTGATTTCCACATCGCCAATGATGAACAACATGGATGGTATGCTACTATTTAATTCTTTGTTCGATTTGATTACTGTATTCCAAAATGCTTCTGTTTTGATATTCAAACGACTGACTTTTATGGGAATTAAAAATGACAAGCCTATGCTACCGTCTATATTTGGTTTGGTTGTTTAAACGGATGTAAGATGATGTTAAATTATCCATTTGATTACTAAGTAAAAGAAATGGAGGGAAGAAAGCTTAAATTGGAACAGACGGTCTTTTGCTCGTTTGATTCTTGAAGGGGAATAGATTGAAATAAAATGAACTTGGGAGACTTTCAAGCATGGATACATTTTGCCATCTTAGACTTAAAAGTGCTGTTTTATTCCACCTCTTTCTCAAGCCTGATCCTTAGTTCCCTGCCTGATAGTTGATCTCCAGTTTCTTCTTCTACACGTTTTTCCCCATATATTTGGGTCCTCCCTCTTCTTAGTTGCAACAATCCAGATGATCTTTTATCCAGGAAGTTTATATAAGTTTCTGGTGTTTGGTTTCTTGCATCTTTGATGCATTCTTTTATTTTATTTTTGGGGACACCATTCTAAAACAAGGCTGTATCTTTATAATAAGATCATTTTATCTTTATAATAAGATCATTTTTTGGAACTCCCATTGTAAAGACATTCCTGATTCATGGAGTTCTATTAAGGCTTATAGTTTTTCTCCTTTTTGGTCAACCATTATTCTTTTCTGCTCCTTGTCACTTGCATCCATCAACTGTTCTAGAAATGATCACTTCTTTTATCCTTCTTAGATTAAGAATAGGAATAGGATTGTTTATAGCCTCCTATGTGGAAAAGGATTGTAATGTAGTGTCTATAAATAGATCTTAGTGTAATAATGTAGTCAATGCATCGTAATAATGTTTTCCGAGTCTTTATTTCTCACATGGTATCATAGCTGATTTGCGTCATGCCTCTTTCGGTGAGTATTGTGCAAAAATCAACTATACCATTGGATTCAGCCAGCTCCGGCGACCAAACTCTAGTCAAGTTATCCGGCAGCAGACACCTCATGCGACGGCAGACAGTAGGGTTCTGGCAGATGCGTGAGTTCATACACCGGTGCGAGGTATTCCGGCCAACTTTGGACAAATTTTCCTTTCCAGGTCCGGCCAGTTTTCGACAAATTTTCCTTTCCAGTGGTGTTTGCTATTTGATTCCGAGGGTACCCATCCAGATTCCACCACATTCCGACGATTATTTACAGATTTCGGTGACTGTTACGGAGAGGTCTGTGTTTTTAGATGTGTTTTCAAGCTGGATTCTTCTTCTACAGTAGACATCCAGTGATTTTGACCCCATCCATAGTTTTTTACAATTTCCTATCACCTTTTTCGGCGAGTTTTCCAGCAACTTCAGTCTCTGCCTTTTGGTTCTTTGTACTTGTGTGGTGATTCCGGCCTAAGCCCAGCCAATTTCTAATAGTTTCAACAACCAGATTTATTGATCTGATCTTATTTCTCGATTCTTTTGTTTTGTTGTCAGATTCAGACCATTTAGTCAGATTTCAGGCAACTTTCAAGACAAATTTCAGATCTTCTCCATTGTAGTTTGTGATTATGTTTTATGGGTTTGATAGTTTTGCCTCCAAAAATATGGGAGTTGAAAATTCAAATCTTACAATATCTTCAGAATCCTTAACGAAAGGATCAGAAAATCGAATATCCCAATCTATAGAGAGTCGATAGGAGGTCATTGGAAGATCTCGGCCAAGTGTAGTTATTGTAATAGGTTTGGACACGCTCGTGAAGTATGGTATTCTCTACATGATCGACCACCCAAGAACGGTCATGTTGCTCAGACTAACACTAAAGGTAATCAACTGGTATATTTGTGCGAAAGGGAATATAATGTGTTCCTTTGTATCAAGCAAGTAAGAAAACGTCTCTACAAGTTTCCTTGCTCAGCCTGATACTTCTGTTTCTGGTGATTCTTTGGCTTGTCTTCTATAGTCTAATACCCTTGGACCGTGGGTTGTGGACTGGGATGTTTTTAATCATATTTCTGGCGATATATCAATTTCGTCAAATATTGTTTTTTCAGTCTCTTCCCTCTGTTACTCTAGCCAATGGATTCAAACAAACACAAAAGAAGTTGGACAAGCTAATCCCCTATCATATGTCACTCTAAACTCTATATTTTATGTCCCTGATTGTCCTTTTAATCTTGCGTCTGTTAGTCATTTGACTCATGTCCTAAATTTGTGCCATAATATTTCTTGATGATTCTTTTGTTATGTAGGATCGTAGTAGAGGACAGATGACGAGCATAAGACTTGAATCACAAGGCCTCTACTATATTACCTCTTCTAAATTCCGCTTCATGTGCAGTTACAGATCCTCCGAACTTATTTCACAATTTTAGGACATCCAAGTTTATTTTAGCTACAAAAGATGATGCCTAGTTTGTCTAGTCTGTCAACATTAGATTGTGAGTCGTGTCAACATGGAAAACACACTCGCACTACCTTTCTACAAAGTTCTGAGAGTCGTGTAGAATCTAATTTTCATTTGTTTATTCTATTATTTGGGGACCTAGTAGAGTTAGTTTAACCTTAGGATTGTTTTTTGAGTTGTTTTCTATATTCAAGAGCTTAGTTTAACCTTAGGATCGTTTTGAGTTGTTTTCTATATTCAAGAGCTTATGTGCTGAAATACAAAATCAATTTGATTTTTCTTTTCGTACTTTTCATACTTATCCTCCCCCGTTCAATAATTTATGATTGACCACAGAATTATTCACTAGAATGGGTGAATGGGGGTAGCAGAGAGGAATAATAGGCACCACATTGAGACTGCTCACACTCTTCTCATTCAGTCCCATGTTCTGTTTTTTTTCTTCCGTGATGCAGTTCTCACGTCTTGGTATATAGTTATTTGGATGCCGTCATCTTCCATTCAAAATCGTATTTCTTAATCAATATTGTTTCCTCAGTCACCTCTATACTCTCAGCCTCCTCGAGTCCTTGGGAGCACATGTTTTGTTCATAACTTCTTGGGAAAGATAAATTAACCCCCATTCTCTCAAATGTGTCTTTCTTTGTTATTCTTGAGTTTAAAAGGGGTATCGTTGCTAGTCACCTAATCTGTCTGAACCTTGTGCAGCGATTTCACATTTTTGAGTGTCAACCTTACTTTACATCTTCTGGCTATCTTGATATCTCTAAGGTCTTACCTATACTATGAGGAATCTACAGTTACTCCCACATCTCTTGCCACAGTGCCATCACTCCTGGCTTATCGTTGTCTCCCACGTCCAATATCAAATCCAAATGATTCATGTCCTCATTGGACCCTGCAACTATTGCGGACTTGTCTCCTCCTAGTCAACCGATTGCACTTCGAAAAGACATACAATCTACTCGTAATACTAACCCCCTTTATACCTTTTGAGTTATCACCATCTATAATCATCCTATTATGCCTTTGTATCATCTCTATCCTATGTTTCTATCCTTAAGCAGTCGTTTGATGTGAGGGATAAACATAAATAGTCCTGAGATAAAATTTTGGTGTCTTGTTTGGTTGCCAAGTTTGGGATAACTTATCCCACCATTTAAACCATAGTGATGGGATAAGTTATCCCATATATATGGTGGGATAACTTATCCCATGATAGCTAATCCCAGGATAATTAATCCTGGGATAACTTGTTCCCAACCAAACAACCCCTAAGTGTACAAGTGAAGCACTTTCTCATATCTAGGATGCGAGGCGACAAACTATGTTGATGAGATGTATGCTTTAAATGCGAGTGCTACTTGTTGGGAGCTTGTTCCTCTTTCTTTAGGTAAATATATTGTTGGCTATCGTTGGGTTTATTCCGTCAAAGTTGGTTCGGACAATCAAATTGATCGGCTTAAGGCTCCCTTTGTTGCTAATGGGCAGACTTGGATATTTGGGCTTGATTACAGTGATACTTTCTCCCCCGTGCCTAAAATAACATTTGTCCGTCTTTTTCTATGCATGACTACTATTGCCGAACTACTTTAAAATCTTTTCGGTTGAATGGAAGGGGGGGGGGAAAGGACACATAAATATAATGTTTTGCTTAAGACATAAATTTCTCTTTGAAGTTGTGCGGAAAAGTCAGTTACACAATTAAACTATCATGACCACCTATTACATACCTAAACTACCTAAAAGTGAATTTATTACCCCCCCTGAAACGTATAACACCACTCTCATAGTATGTGGTGTATTACACTCGCTGCCCTGTGGCGCTGACATGTCAGAAATTATAATTTCTTTTATATATATATATATATTTATTTATTAATTAACTTTTCTTTTATTAACTATATTTTATACTAATTAATTATTAACCATCCATCCGATTTTTTATATTTTTTCTTTTTTTTATTAATTAACTTTTTTTTTATTATTTATATTTTATACTAATTAACCCCTAATTAATTATTAACCACCCATCCGATTTTTTATATTTTTTTCTTTTCTTTTATTAACTATAAATTAGACTAATTAACTCCTAATTAATTATTAACCACCCATCCGATTTTTTATATTCTTTTTCTTTTCTTTTCTTTATTAATTAACTTGTCTTTTATTAACTATATTTTATACTAATTAATTGTTAACCACTAATCCGACACCCCACCTCCCAACCCTAACCCCAACCCCAATCGTCTTCTCCACCAAAATAGGGAGACGAATTCCTCTTCTTCTTAATGAGTTTTGAAAGAAAAAAAATCAAGATTCAAAATGGGGAGTAAATGGAGGTGGGTGTGAAGAAGAAGAGGGTAGGTGGGTGTGAAGAAAGGACGTGGGGTGGGGTGGGGTGGTTTTGTTTTTTTAATCTTTTTTTTTTACTTTAATGGGTTTTGAAAGAAAAAAATCAAGATTCAAAATGGGGAGTAAATGGAGGTGGGCGTGAAGAAGAAGATGGTAGGTGGGTGTGAAGAAGAAAGGATGTGAGGGTGGGGTGATTTTGTTTTTTAATTTTTTTTTTTACTTTTCTGACGCGCTCTTCTTTTTATTTTTTATTTTTTTGCCACGTCAGTTGAAGGGGGGGGGGGGTAATAAATTCACTTTTAGATAGTTTAGATATGTAATAGGCCGCCATGATAGTTTAAGTGTGTAACTGACTTTTCGGTACAACTTCGGGAGGGAATTTATGCCTTTTCCCTTTTTCATTAATCTGTTGAGGAGAAAAAGGATAAGGAGAGACTAAGGTAATATCTTTATTCCCCCCAAAAATGTCCATATATTCCTGGAGAGAAATGCTATGCATCTCCCAGCTCAAGTGTACCTTGCCTGGCTAGTGTCCCTTTTTAGATATGTAGTATTCGAATGCTGTGTACGGGACCGGGCGATTTGGTTTATTTGGTATCTCCTCTATTTATGGTAAATGCATACGTGAATGTGGTTTCAACTGATTTCACGACTTTGTGATCATCTTTGTACTTTTGCTCAGGTGCCAGCGGATCAAGCAGGAGTTCACATTTGAGTACAATTATCTTGAAGATGAGCTCATTGTATAGAATTTGTTTATACCTATAACATTTATTGTCTATGTGCCCTATTTTCTTTCTTACCTTTTTGCCTGTCTAAATTACTTGGCTTTATACTGTAGTTTATATATTTCCAAGGTGTGTTTAGTTTGATTCTTTAGACGCCTTCAGTTAAAAAACCAGTAGAGATGTCAGGATCCAAATTTCAGTTAGTATCAGACTACATACCTCTCTTCATGCTGTTATAATTTCGTTGGAGAAAAAATAAACATTCTGTCAACAGAGCCCGTGACATTCTCTTGTTTGCATATTTTGGTTCAGAAATGCACCCCATCCCTTTCAATTCATGTGGTGGCGTTTGATTAAGAAGTAAAACTTTAGGAACTTTTTGTTTTGACGATGCAATGAGATTTCCATAGCTATAAAAGTGTGCCGGGGTAAAATAGAAAGTTGAAAGTTGGATTATTGCAAATATAGGAAGTTTTTGCATATGAACATTATGCCACTGTCAGTCTCAATGTGTCTAATACACATTTACTCTGCGCGTGAGCAGATGATTGTTCAAATTATAGGTTCTGTAATTAGTCTATAAACATTTTTAAACATCAGTGTTGAATGGTTGAAAGTGGAAGTTTGGACGAGTATTTTGTCAACAAGTGGATAATTACTGAGGGGAAAAGATAAAGGGGAAACATGCAGAAGCATGATCTTGTCGTCACTTGAACCTTTAGCAATAGAAAAGTAATGATGGATATTGATTGTTAGTTACATTTTTTATCAGTGGTTTAAAAACCATAGAAATTTGCAAATGCATGGGCATGAAGTTTTGGACAAACTCGTCGTGTTACATAAGCACGGTTTTTGTCGAAAAATAATGGAGAATGAAGAACTTATGGACGTGAAATTTGTGACTATTTGCAAGGATGATTTTTTAAGATAGTGATCATTTGTTTTAAGAAAGTATGTGGTTAAAATGTGATTCCGTGTTGCTTGTAATACAACAATTAATATGGTTTGATGGAACTAATCTTTATTCTCTCGTTACATCATTTGTTGCAATAATGAATTTTTTGTACTTTACAGTATTCTTGATATTGTTTTTGATAATTAAACTTCATTTTCGGATCACTAATGAATATTTAACCATTATTTTAATGTTATTCAACGTTTAGCCGTGTTTTAATTGGTCAACTTGTAGGTAAACACAAAAATCTCTAGCATAGTGTATTGGAATTTCAAATTCTTACAAGTGAAATTTCAACAGTGTCGGAAATCCGCTTTTAAAACATTTGTAGTCATGAATAGGGTGTGAAATGGTTAGGTAGGGGAGTCAAATAGGCGGGTTTGGTTGGATTGAAAATGGTTTGGATTAAAAAGTGGATTATAGTTCACCCTGTTCAATTTTTAAGACTTTAGGAATGTTTGTTATTCATGTGCTATTCCCAAAGTGCAGAAAAAGAAATGGTCTGTAGGCGTTGTTCCAATTCTTAATACGACCAATGTCGAAAAAACTATGGATAGAGTTGATTTAACGTTCCGTCGTTCATCTTGTGTTTCATTCTCCGGGATAAATAACTTATAGAGCCAAATGCTTATCCAGAAAAGACACTTAGAGAGCAAAAACATATACACATGATGTATAAAAATGTGGAACAACCGCTGATCAATAATAGAAAATATGAGCCAAGCTATCGCTAACCGTAATATCACTGGTAGAAGGTTGATTTTCTTCCCCTTCTCCGTATATTGGGAGAAGCTAAAGCATAATTACACAAGGAGTTACTCCCAACTATCAATGGACAGGTTGATATACCCAAATGAACATGAATTAAATCCAATAAAATTTATATGTCTACAATTACGTACTAAAAATTATATAAAGAGTAATTAAAAATTAGTAAGAATAGGTGGGTAGGTTTATGACTACATTTTAGCTCAATCGTCAGTTTATTTTAACCGCCAAAAGTCAGCTCAATGTGCTAATTTGACACATCTAATCCTGTATAAACTCGAACGCATGGTAAAAGGATGGCGAGATGTTGATGAAAAACTAGTTACTTTAGTAATTGAAATGCTAAACGCCACACTTGCAGATAATGTTATACCACACGCACTTTCAACCTATAGTATCAATATAAAGGGAACCCCATTCACTCTTAAAATAACATATCTCACACAGTTACATTTCTCTTACAACTGTTTCTATACAATTATCATCTCAAATGGTATCTGTATCTATGAGGAGAAGACTTAAAAAATCATAAGGATAAAAAATAAAATGAAACGAAGTGTAAGTGTACTAGTGTTTAGCTGCAACAAACATTCAAATCGGTATATATATAGCTTGTCACCATGTAATAACAAAACAAGACCCATCTTGGCCATTTTGATAGAATCAGGTGTCTTCTGTAAAAACTTTGAATATGTAATCCCGAAAACGCCTTGAGTATGCCTTTGGATCGACAGCTGAGATAGAATTGGGATCACATTGGATAGATTTATATGCATGTTCAAGCTTCTTGGTAATGTCATAGTCTTGAAGTATGTCTATGATTCCAAAAAATAATATTACATCATAGAACTCCCCTGTTGGTTCTCCTACTAACTGAAAGTCTAAGTCATTTTTCCTCTCTGTCCTTTCAACCCGTGCTGACATGTTTAAGCCCAAGCTTCCGCCACCCAACCTGCCATTTTCATGAATGCATTGATGTTAGTTTTATAGATAGAAAAACACACACTTGTATGAAGATAAAAAGTGTACCCAGAAGGATCAAGAGCCCGAGAAAGACGAGGAACTGATCTATCTTCCAATCCTTCATTATCTGCAAGCAGGGTAGGCAGTTAAAATGATTGAAAGATCTGACTTTGCCAAACGACTTATTCATACTATTCTAAGAACTATATAAAGATACAATTTGCACCAACCAGTAGGTGTTCTACAACCAGGAGGAGTTTGGTCTCCTGTTGCATCCCTAAAATGAAGACCAACTAAAAGGCTGTAGTCCATCACTCTCTCTTGTTCCAGTAGCTCACAATCCCTATCAACTTGCCTAAAATTTGAACACTTGTTAATATTCTTCCACCAAAAACTAGCACTACATATTGGAAATCAAGGAGAAGGATTTTACCTTCGGAATTCTTGGAACCATGTCTTTGGTAACCTGAATATAAAGTTGAGATCAAGGTCTTTTAGAGTAGTGGTTGCATCAATCTCTGATTCTGGCTTATCTGTCATCCGGCCAAATGTTGATCCTTTCAAGTCGAATCGTCTATGAATTGTATAATCAGTGCAGAAGAGATTCCCCATGATAACAAATCGTACCTACAATATATATATAACAAATTATATTGTTGTAGTGATAATCATTTAGCATTAATGTTTGTAGGGCGTCATGACATTACCTTTTTCTGTGCTGGTCCGGTTAGCTTAACACAATGCAAGCCAAAATACTTGGTCACTAGGGTGTTCTCAAAAGTGCGAACATGACTGAAATAGGCATGGAGCATCCTTAGAAGCACCTAAGCACCATCCATGGACAAGAAAAGTTAGAAAATGCCAGGGCAATTTCAGTACTAAGCATACATATATATAGAGAGAAATTAAATCTCACTTTGACTTCTGCCTTCTTCATTGTCTTAATCATGTATCTATCATCATTTGTCAAGTAGAAGAAGCTTCCACTTTTTCCTGGGGAACATAGCTCGCGGAGGGCGTCATTGCCACAAATAGACAACATATAATCAGCTGCATCCACTTTGAATAACATCCTTAAAGCCCTGAAAACTTTTGGGCAATAGTCTTTCCATCTGAATTCACAAGATGGATGGGGAGGTGTGCTTTTGGATCCTTCAGGTGGGAATCTTGTCCAGTACTTCTCTTTCGGATCAAATGCTGAAGGCTTGAGATCTAGGGATGGAACTGGTCCTGGCCTTCCTACTGAATGCCTAATTTCGCATCAGAAGCAAATATAACAAGTATTATCTTGAGATGACCAACACAAACAAATATTTCTGAATAAAAAAAAAAAGTATACCTGATTCCCAACTGCAAATTGAGCATAAGGTCATAATTCTTATGCCCTTTGGATATAGTCTCTCCTTGCCTTTTTTCTGCCTTGGGATGTCTAATAGGGCTCCCTCTAATATATCCATCCATGGCATCATCTATACAAGAAATTCTTGGAGGTGTTCCTGCACAGTCTGATAAGCGCATTCTACCAAATTCCCTATCTACAGGGGCTGCATCTATTCGCCCATCTACTGACATCCTCCTTGGCCTAATGTTGTTTTCTGTCGCCTTGGCAGACCTCCAAACTGCCAGCTTTTTCTGAGAAGGCATTATTGAAACCTTCTCATTTGGACAAATGCTACATTCCATCAAATCATTATTGTAAACCTGTTGAGGATCCCAATCAAGATTTCCACCTTCTAACAATGATGCAGATGGATAAAAAGTCCCATTTTGTTCATTTTGATCTTTATTCCAATTTCCAACATAAAAGCTGCCATCCTCCCATTTCAATGTCCCATTTCCCTTTGGCACTCCATCTTCCCAAAACCCTTCATACACATTCCCATTTTTCCAACTCATCTTTCCTTTTCCACATATCCCACCATTCTTCCATTCACCAACATAACAATTCCCATTCTTCCATGCATACTTTCCATTTCCTTGTTGTAATCCGCGACTCCACTCTCCATCATAAACATCTCCATTGGAGTATTCTTTGACCCCATGTCCATGTTTCAAATTCATCACCCAAGAACCTTTAAACGAGTCACCATTAGGCCCCATAAATGTGCCTTCACCATCCATGTATCCACTCTTGAAATTCCCCTCATACATAGCACCAGAGGGCCAACTAAATGTTCCTTTCCCCATCTTTTTCCCTCTAAACCAATCACCTACATACATGCAGCCATCAGTCCACCAATATTTGCCATGTCCATGGGGGAAACTATCAACCCAATAGCCACTATAGTAATCTCCATTGGGGAGGAACCTCTCCGAATGGTAAACCTCCCCATTCGCGTGACCTTCATTCTCCTCTTCTACATCTACTTGATCAATTATCTCTTCCTCAACGTGAGATGGACCATACGTACCAAATATTGTATTGGCTCGTTTCCTCGCTACTGCTTGTGTTTTCCTCACGGTTGCCTCCCAAGCCTTCATGATAATATTTTAATCTGATAGATTTTGATAAATTTGGTCCTGGATAAAGAAATGCATCAAACAGATCAGCCATGCAAAGACATGCAGATGATGAGATACAAAATCAATATCTTCTCTTTCTTTCATTCTCTCTCTATCAGCTCCGGCTTGCTCGCTTTCTCTTTCTCTTTTTCTCTCTCTCCCCCCTTCTTACGTGTTATTAAGATCCTAAGATTAGAAAATATTTTAATCACGATTAAGTACTACTACATACCGTATATTTTTTTTGAGTGGACTTATTCACCTTCTATTACATCTAAGGCTTTGTTGTGACACTTGTAAGGATAGGCGTATTTGGGGTTATCTAATTTGCCAATATTTACATATAAGATTCTTTTCAAATAAATCTAGTGACATTATATTCCATTATTCTCAAATTTAGAATTTTTTTTCTTTTTCTGCACATATGTGGGATTGAAGTTGGGGTAGGGTGCTCTTAAAAAGGATGTTTTTTTGAGATTCATTACATATCATGTTTTGTAAGCTCCATAGTATTTTGTAATAAGTTTTGGGTATGTGTGTTGTGCATTTATTCCAAATAATAATGTATCATCACATTTTTCACACAATCAACAAATTTTAAAAGTTCAGAAATTAATATATATTATGCAATATAAAAATTTGTTGTAAAGAAATAAAATATTTTTACCAAACAAGTATAATGAATCATCGAACTTATCAAATATAACTATAGTTAAGTCTTGGTTGGAGATTATGATGCCACCAAAATTTAGAGAGGAAAAAAAATGACTAACATAAATACAATTAAATATAGTAATACATAGATGAATTGAAGAGGTTTAATTTATAGTTTGCAAGACCAACTTTTTCCTTCATTCAATATGAGAAAATGAAAAGATAAAACATTTAAAATTTAATTTTTAGAAATGAAGGGTCTTGAAATCAAGATCTTTTCATTTCCATCTTTCTTAATGTCTTTTTCATTTAATTGCATCTAAAAGTTGATTCAACTTTTGTTTTAACACCTTCACACTTTAGTATTATAATATATACTATATATGATATTATTTAATATTTAATTAATTAGATATTTAATTTAATATAGGAATAAAATGATAATTCAATTCTGCACCTTTTCAATTTTAATTATATGATGCAACTAGTTGAGACTCATTTGAGGGCAATAAAGTATTTAAAATATATTAACAAACGTACGATATGATCGGAGATTTAGTTGGAGCTATAGAAAGCTTAAAATACTCAAAATGAATAAATAAAACGTTTCAGGACCAGAATATGAGTCATACATTGCATGGAATAATACAAAATAATTTTCATGTTGTGGTTCTGTCTGCGAAAATTCCAAGTTTGTCCTACACGATGTCTGGGCTACACACAAGGTGTCCTTAGCCCTATATTTATATTGACTATGAAAATAATTTCATGGAGAGAGAAACCCATATGCTTCTACAGGTTTTAGGGAGCTTTTGAAGGAGAAAAACGACATAGGACCTCACCAATCCATCCAAGGTAAGAACACAATCATAGTTACATTAATTTTAGTTATTTAGCCAAAAGAATTATCAAGGATTAACATAAAAGTTCACAACTTTCTTTACCATCATTAAGAACTCAATAGGGAAATGAAGGGTGCTGACTTTGTATGTAATGCTAAGTGTTGTCAACCTAGCATTTCTGTCTTGATATTTTGTCGTAACTTTTGAATTATTTTACTGTAAAGTTTTAGAATTTAGAAGCTAGTTATAATGTGCGGTGGAACTTTATTTAAGCACAATGTAAGAAGTCAATTTTCAGAATTTAAGAAATGTCACACCACTTTATGTATCTCTATAAGAAGTCAATTTTCAGAATTTAAAAAATGTTACACCACTTTATGTATCTCTATATAGAATAAACTTTTGTTATAGGTAGAAGATTAGATTCACTTTCTCCAGATTATCTTTCTTTTCTCATGTTTGTTTTCTCTTTCTCTCGTTCAATTAATATCAAAGCATAATTGATATTTGAGGGATTAGTTTTTAGGGAAGGGTGAGGGGAGAAACACAATAAAGATCCCCACCAAGTTTAACTAGTCCAAGTCTTTTTCGATCCAATTTTTTTCATATGGCTTCTATCATCTCTCCTCATTCACCCCACTCCTCTATTTAAGGCGAGAACTATCAAGTTTGGATAGTGAATATGAAAATATACTTAAAGAGTCTTGGATTATGGAAATATGTTGAGGAAGATAACGCTCTAGAATCTATGAAAGCAAATCCAACTCTTCAGCAGATCAGAAATCACGAAGAAGAGATTGCAAAAAGTCCAAAAGCCTTGTTTTTCATTCACGTAGCCATCTTAAAGTCAATTTTTACAAGGGTCATTTATTGTGAATCTGCCAAAAAGGTTTGGGATATGCTAAAGCAAGAATTAAAGAGAGTGATAGGCTGAGGCAAATACAAATATTGAATCTAAGAAAAGAATTTGAGATGTTAAGAATGAAAGAGACCGAAAAGCTGAAAAATTATATTGATAGAATCATGAAAATTATTAATCTGATCAGCTTGTTGGAGAAAAAGTAGAAGAGCATAGGATTGTTGAGAAGGTGATGGTGACACTTCATGAAAATTTTGAAGTAAAAATCTCCTTAACAAAGATACTTGAATATGTCTCGTGTTACATTGAATGAACTATCCAACGCTTTTCTAACTTTGGAGAAAAGGAACACTTTTAGAGATGAAGAGAATTCAAGAGAAATTTCTCTATTGATTATTCAAAGGTCTAAAGCTCAATCTGATGGCGAATCAAAAAGACAATTAAATAAAAGACATTGTAAGAAGAAGAAAGAGCAATATAACAACAAAGGGAGAAATAGAAGATCTAAGTATCCACCTTGTCCCTAATGTATAAAGTGTTGGGTTTAATTGATAGGTTGAATGGGAAATTGAGGGAAAAAGAAGTGGAGAGGAAATGATATGTTCTCTCTTATTTTATTAAATAAGCTTTGGTCCCACATAGGTGGTGGAAATGAAAAGTCTCCTATTTAAAAATAGAAGCACTCCTTCATGTTGCTAAAGGGTCAAGAAGAGGGTCTCCCCTCGCGCCGTCGTCGTCGTCGCTCGCTCGGCTACGGCTACGGCTACGGCTACGGCTACGGCTACGGCTACGGCTACGGCTACGGCTACGGCTACGGATTCGGATTCGGATTCGGATTTCCCTCCGTTTTTTCCAACGGATTTTTGAATGGTTGCAACCTTGTCCGAAAAGTTGCAAACCTTCTCAACAGGCAAACCTTTTCCCAACAGGTGCCTTTTCTGAAAAGGTATCAACAGTCTATATATATCTGTAAAATCTTCAGAATGTTCCATACGAAATTCTGAACATACCATCTTCTTCTTCTTCTTTCTGCACTTCCTAAAATCGTGTGATATACATCCTTCAAGTGGTTCGCTGTCATCAAAGATTTGCAGTACCTCTACTTTGGTGAGTAATCGTTCTATCCTGGGAGGAAAGATTCCAAAAACCTCGGGTACTTTGAGGGGAATAATTTCCTTAAGGACACACTGTGCACTCAGTGGGCTCGATTCTGTTTCTGCATTAATATTTTCAGATTCTGTTTTTATTATTTTCAGAAGTTTCTGTTACTGTTTAATATTTTCCAATACAGTTTATTAACAATCTTAAGGAAATTACATTATTATTGTTTTCTAACCAAACTGTATTCTGTCTTTGGAGACTAAAACCTGTGTGGTTTTCTACTCCGTATGAAATAAATATTCTGATTTGAAGAGTATAAAAACTTTATTGGAATATTAAAGTTCATACTTGTACAACGATTTGAAGAGTATAAAAACTTCGTCGTTGTTTTTGTAAAAGGTCTGATATTCTGAAAT